>NW_027397064.1:55091017-55377782 GCF_003265705.2 Callorhinus ursinus | reverse complement strand
CCCGCCTTCTCCTCTTCTGAGTGTGTAAAATCTCGTTGCCTCCTCTGAAAAGGACATATGTGATGGCACTTAGGACTCACTCATATAATCTAGGATAATCTCTTCATCTCAAGATCCTTAATCACACCTTCAAGACCCCATTGCCTCCTTTTGCCATATAAGGTGACATTCACAGGTTCCAGGGAATAGGATGTGGATAAATTGGGGGGGCCATTTTTCAGCCCATCACACTAGTTTTGCATTTCCTGCATATTGTCATCTCCACATTCCTCTGTCTCTGTTCCAGTTCAGCTACCCAATTCCTGGACAACATACTCTGAGGACCGTCTTAACCCAGAACTGCTCCACATTACAAGGCTGACCACAGCCTCCTCCCTTCTCTGCCTCACCCCTACTTCTCCCACATCTGCACTCTGGTTGTTGAAATCCTCAACTTCCTCCTAATCTTTTGACTCCCTCTGGCTTTTCCTCCTCCTTCTGCCTAGTCTAGATGCTCCAGCTGATTGAACCTTGAACTTTTCTCACTCTGTAACCCCTGATTACTTGCCTCCTTTCAGGGGACTGCTCCAGAAAATCCTCAAGCCTGGACTCACATGACTGGGGACATGCTTGGCTTCTGTGCTTGGTCTGTAGGGTCCTCCTGGAAGGAAAGTCACAGAGCCAACTGACTCCACTCTCTGGCCTTGGCACTCTGCTTCTGCTCCATCTGCAGGGTTCTCTTTCCTCTTTTTCTCTGTCTGCTGACTAGTCTTTCTCAGAATATGTTCTGTGGATCTGTTCTATCAGAATCTCCTGAAGTGCTTGTGAAAAGAGATTCCTGGGTCCTACCCCAGACCTATAGGATCAGAATCTTTGGGGAGGAGTTTGGAAAGTTTCATTTTCAACAAGGCCCCGCATGTGAGTCTTTTTCCCCCTCTCAGTCTATATTTGTTCTCAGGTGTTTTTCTGTCCAGGGCTTTCTAGTACATTAACACCAGTAGTTAAATAGGAAAGAATTTAGTACCCAATGGTAAACACCCCTCCCACTTTCCCTGACCACCCCAAGAGTGTCCCTGACCTCCTCTGGAGACACATGGATCTCCCTGTGGCGTGGCATCTAAGGGGTTACCCATCCCTGTTCTGATGGTGGGGTGAGGGCCCTTGCCATGCTATTTAAATACTGTGAATACACCCTTACTCTCTGCCCTTCCTTGACATTGTCCTTTTCCAACTACTGTCTCTCCTTTCTCTTCCCTTTCTAATATAACTTTATTAAAGATGTATCAATCAAAAAAATAGAGTAAAAAAGAAAAATAAACCAAAAAATCCCAAACAAAACAAAAAATTATCAGAGCAGACAACAGAAAGTACTCTGGCTAACACAGGAAAAGAGGGTTTTAACACAGGGAATTATCAGAAGGGGTAGAGAGAGGACTCAGGGAGATAAGATGGCACCCAACATTCTGGTGGTGATCCAGAGGCAGGGAGTTCTGCCTGATCGAAGAACATAAGGTTGGAAAAGGGAGCGTTATTGATACTGATCTGCCACCTTGGCAAGAACTCCAGGAGATGGTGCAACCTCACTTCTAGGATGGCTCCTGAGCATGGAAGTAGCAATGGCCTACACTAAGTAAGATGCAGTATCAGAATTGCCATGCAAAGGATGGAGAAAGGGGTTTAAGGGCTCAGAGGAGTCAGGATGCTGGAATGGATATACTGTGAAAGGTTAGAAAACTCACCCTGTGATTATGTAAAGGCTCAAAGGACGCAGTATTTAGCAAGACCATGCAGAATTCACTGGTGGGAGGGGTGTAAGCATCACCAAGAAGTCTGGTGATGGCTCTCCTCTGGAGGCCAGTGTTGATGGTAGGAGACGCTGCTACAGAACCAGACACCTTGGTAGCAAAATCTTAGACCATAAAACAATAGAGTCCAGGTGGCAGTGATTAACCTCTAGGAGCCAGGTGGACACAATTATTATAATGAATAGCAAGTACGGAAGGGAGAGGGGTTGCTAATCCATAGAGTTCTGGATAGTTAATAGAATACAGCATTTCTAGGGACAAAATAGATGAGCAGTGACAAGAGTACTAAATCTGTACTATCAAAATAAATCAAGGATGGATGGTGTATTAGTTTCTTAGGGCTGCTGTAATAAAACCACAAACTGGGTGCATTAAAACAACGGAAATTTATTTTCTCAAAAGTTCTGGAGGCTAAAAGTCTGAAATCAAGGTGTTCTCAAGGTTGATTCTTTCTGGAAGCTTTGAGGGACAATCTCTTTCATTCTTTTCTCTTAGCAACTGGTGCTTTCCAGGAATCTTTGGTGTTCCTTGGCTTATTGATGTATCACTTCAGTATCTACCTCTGTTGTCACATGGCATCCTCTCTGTATGTCTCCACTTTCACATGGTGTTCTCTCTGTGTGTCTGAGTCCAAATTTCCCTCCTCAGGACACCAGTCATTGGATTAAGGCCTCACACTGGTACAGTATGATTTCATCTTCACTTGATTACATCTATAAAGACCCTATTTGTAAATTAGGTCACTTTCTGAGGTTCCAGGTGGGCATAAATTTTGGGGGTATAGTATTCAATCCAGTAAGGACGGTCAGAAGGCTGAGGGAAGTTTTCATAACAGAAGTCACAATCCTTTTCCCATTTTTTAGACCTCAGCTAGTTTTGCGGTCTGGAGCATATTGGCTGAAGGGATGATCCTGCAACACCTCAGAAGGTGTATGCTATAATGATCCTCCTAGTCCTTCCTTAAAGGGGTCTACTATCATTTATCTGGGTAACCAAGCACGGAGCACCTAAACATTTCAAGAATTATTGGACACAGAATCTTAGTTGACATATATACCTGGAGCCCCTGAGCATTGTCATGGGCCTCCTGTTAGAGTGTGGGCATACTGGAGCCAGGTAAAAAATGAATGGAGTTCTCACCACAGTGGGTAGGTTGGGTCTGGTTGCAAATTGGGTCTGCAGATCCATCTGGTGGTCATTTTCCTGGTCCCTGAATGTATAATTGGGAAAGACATACTTGGTTGTGACCCTGTATGGAATCTTTGGCTAACTGAGTCTCCACATGGTGCCATTTGGAGACCAATAAGCCATTTGCTGGAAAGTTGACTGCGTTGGATCCCTTCCATACTTAAAGGGATAGTGATTCATTCAGACAGGAATAGACACATATTCTGGGTGTGGATTTGCTTTCCTGCCTCCAGGACCTCTTCTATCACCACTATTTGGGAGGCTTATTAAGAGTTTGATTCACTGGTATGAGGTCATACATACTAAGACATCAAGGGACCCACTTTTCAGCAAAGGCGTGGAAGAAGATCCATGACCATAAGATTCACTCATCTTATTACGTATTGCACTACTCTGGTGGCCTGATAGAACGTTGGAACAGACTGCTAAAGGCACAGCAAAAGTGCCAGCTTGGAGGTAATACTTTAGAGGGTGGTGTCATCCTCCAGGACACAGTGTATCAAAAAACACTATATGTGTTCTTTGGAATCAAAGAACTTTATATGTGGCTCCATCCTTAATAGGAAGAATACATTGGCCTGAGAACTGTAGTATGGCAGCAGACCTCACCTTCATTTTCAATGAACTACTTAGGGAATTTGTGCTTCTCATCTCCACAAGTCTGGACTCTGCAGGGTTAGAGATTGTGGTCCCCAAAGGGGGAACAATTCTACTAGGAAGGGCCTACAAGGAAGAGTCTCATTGAACTACAAACTATGGCTACTACCTGAGCCCTTTGGCCTTCTGTTGTCCAAGAAAAGGGGGGTCATTGGCCCTAACCATCAGGTGGTGGCAGGCTGCAGTTACACAATGGGGGTGAGAGTAATATGTTGGCCTCAGGTGATCCATTTGAGTGCCTCCTGGTGTTAACTAGATCAGAATTGATAGTAAGTGGACAAGTGCAGCAACCTTGGCCTGAGAAGGGCATAGTGATCATTGCTGAGATATTTCAGGGATGAGTTCTAGGTCACATCACTAGGGAAGCCACAGAGACTAGCAAAGGTGGTAGCTGAGAGTGGGGAAGCAAATTTAGAATGGGTAATGAAGGAGAGAAATGATGATCAGCAGTGGCCCCAAGACCAGCTGCAAGAATGAGGTGTAGCTCATTCTACTACTTCCTCTCAGATTTTGCTCAGAAGAGAGGTCCACTGGAATATATTTTTTAAAAGATTTATTTATTTTAGGGGGGAGGGGCAAAGGGAGAGGGAGAGAGAATCTCAAGCAGACTCCCTGCATGGAGCCCCACGTGGGGCTTGATCTCACGACCCTGAGATCATGACCTGAGCCAAAATCAGGAGCTGGCCCCTTAAATGACTGAGCCACCCAGGCGCCCCTCCACTGGAATCTTAAAAGTCATTGTTTTTCTTTTAATTTTATCAGGATGATAAATGAATTCTTTATTTGTTGTCTAGCAATAACTAGAAATATTAAATTTTATATTCTAATTTTCCTCCCTGCCACTAACCCCCCTCACATCACATTCCTCTTGAAGTTGGGAATATCTGCAATAAGCAGCAAGGAGTAGTGATGGTGTAAGTCTTGTGTTTTCTTCTCCAGAGGGATTTGTTGTTGAATATCAGCTCATATAGACATTTCTGTTGCCAAATGGGACAAGGGAGAGATGGCAGGGCATCAAAGATTGGCCTCCCCCAGCCTGGAGCTCTAAAAGTCAGTTGACTCAGGAGGGCTAGTGATAGCTGGGTCCAGGCCTTTTGAAAGACAACAACTCAAGGAGAGGCAACATAGAAATGACAGCTTGTGCAGTGGGAGGGAGATCTGTTTATACTGATTTTGGAATGTTGGGGGACTTCTCTGTAAACAAAGGAGCTGTCAGTTGCCATTTTCCTCCCCTGCTCCCCAGCATCAACACAGAGCCACCTGCGGGAGGCTGTCCCACACAGATACTTGCTACCTAACCTGCTAGCAGTGTGTCCCACCCACAAGTTCTCCTGAGGACTTGCCTACTCCAAGCCTGCTGACCTCCACCCCCGGCTCAGCGCAAATTTTGTTAATACTGTGCGTGCCGCACCCATCCACTGCCTCTGCAAGCATTGCCTCAGCGGCCACTGCTCTTCAGAAGATCTGGTCTAGGACTAATGGCTCAGCACAAATTTTGCTACCACCACCGCCTGGCCCCTGAGCTCTTCTGCAGTCACCCCTCCTCAGAGCCAGCCTGCCTGGGTCTCAATAACATCACAGAGAGCAAGCACAGCCCACAACAGGCAAAGAGTCAGTGCAGACATCTATACTGAAAGGAAAAGTGACTCAAACACAATAGCAGGGTACAAGCAACACCCATAGGAGATTCCCTTGAAGTCCCAGGTTCTGGGGAACAGGGGACACTGCACTGCAGGGCACTACAGCACGTCTTCTTCATAAAGCCATTACTTTTAAGAGCAGTAGATGTAGCTGACTTTCCTAACATACAGAAACAAACACAGAGAGGTGTGCAAAATGAGGAGACCCAGAAATATGTCTCAAATGAAAGAACAAGACAAAATTACAGCAGGAGATGGAGATTTAAGCAAAAGAGAAATAAGCAATATACCTGATACAGAATTTAAAGTAATTACCATAAAGATACTCACTGGACTTCCACCAAAGGGTGGAAGACATCAATGAGACCCTCAACAAAGAGATAAAAAATAACATATCAGAGATGAGAACCCAATAAATGAAATTAAAAATACAATAGATGGAATAAACAGTAGGATACAGGAAGCAGAGGCACGTATCAGTGACCTCCCCCCCAGGTCACTGGGGGAGTCATGGAAAGCAATCAAGCTGAACAGGTGAGAGACAAACAAATACTACATAATCAGAAGAGACTTAGAGAACTCAGTGACTCCATCAAGCATAGTAACATTTGCATTGTAGGGATCCCGGAAGGAGAAGAAAGAGAAAGGGGGGCAGAAAATGTGTTTGAAGAAGTAATAACTGAAATCTTCCCAAATCTGGGGAGGGAAACAGAGATCCAGATTCAGGAGGCACAGAGATTCTCCAACAAATTCAACCCAAGGAGGTCCACACCAAGACACATAGTAATTAAAATGGCAAAAAATAGATATAAAGAAAGAATTTTAAATTTTAAAGGTTGCAAAAGAAAAGAAGACAGTTACATACAAAGGAAACCACATTAGGCTATCAGCTGATTTTTTAGTGGAAACTTTGCAGGCCAGATGGGAGTGGCATGATGTATTCAAAGTGCTGAAAGGGAAAAAAATCTATAGCCAAGAATACTCTATCCAGCAAGGCAATCACTCAGAATAGAGGGAGAGCTAAAGAGCTTCCCAGACAAACAAAAGTTGAAAGTCACAGCCCTACCGGAAATGTTAAGGGGGACTCTGTGAGTGGAAAACAAAAACCATAAGTAAGAGTAAGAAAAATAGGAAGCACAAAAGCAAAACAACAATAACAACAAAAACAAAAACTATATCTGTAAGATATAGTCAAGAAAAGAGCAAAATGAAAGCATGTAAAATATGATACCAAATATCTGAAATGTGGAAGGGAGAGGAGTAAAGAATGAGTTCAAAATTAAGTGACCATCAGTTTAATACAGATTGCTTTATGCAGAAGATGTTCTATATAAACATAATGGTAACCACAAATCAAAACATGGTAATAGATATGCAAAAAATAAAGAGTAAGTAATCTAAGTATATTACTAAAGAAAACCAGCAAACAATGAAAAAGAGAAAGAAAGGATCAGAAAAAAACTACAAAAGCAAGTACAAAACAAGTAACAAAATGGCTATAAATACATATCTATACTTACTTTGAACATTTATGGACTAAATGCTCCAATCAAAAGCCATAGGGTGTCAAAGTGGATAAGAAAACAACACTCATTTATATGCTGCCTATAAGAGACTCATTTCAGACCAAAAGACACTTGCAGATTAAAAGTGAGGGGATGGAGAAACATTTACCATGCAAACGGATGTCAAAAGAAAGCCAGAGTAGCAATACTTTTATGGGACAAAATAGACTTTAAAACAAAGTCTGTAGAGACAAAGAAGGACATATATAAAATGGGGACAATTCCACAAGAAGATGTAGCAATTATAAATATATATGCACCCAGCATGGGAGCACCCAAATACAAAAAACAGTTAATAACAAACATAAAGAACTAATCGATAGCCATACAATAATAGTAGGGGACTTTAACACCTCACTTACATAGATGGACAGATCATCCAAACAGAAAATAAACAAGAAAACAGTGACCTTGAGGGAGACATTAGACCAGATGGATTTAACAGATATATTCAGAACATTCCATCATAATACAACAGGATACATATTCTTTTCAAGTGCACATAGGACATTGTCTAGAATAGAATACATATTAGGCCACAAAACAAGCCTCAATAAATTAAAAAAGACTGAAGTCATACCATGCATCTTTTCTGACCACAACATTATGAAATAGAAATCAACCATAAGAAGAAACCTGGAAAGTCCACAAATACATGGAGGTTAAATCACATGCTACTAAACAATGCATGGGTCAACCAAGCAATCAAAGAAGAAATAAAAAAGCACATGGAACAAACAAAAATGAAAACACAATGGTCCAAAATCTTTGGGATGAGGCAAAAGCAGTTCTAAAGGGAAATTTATAGCAATACTGCAAGAAGCAAGAAAAATCTTGGGGTGCCTGGGTGGTGCAGTCAGTTAAGTGTCCAACTCTTGGTTTCAGCTCAGGTCATGATCTCAGGGTCGTAAGATCAAGCCCTGTGTGGGGCTCTGCACTCAGTGAGGAGTCTGCTAAATTTCTCTCTCCCTTTCCCTGTGCCCCTCCCCCAGCTCGCTCTCTCTCTAAAATAAATAAGTCTTAAAAAAAGAAGAAGAAAAATCTCAAACAACCTAACCTTAGGAGCTAAGAAAAGAAGAACAAACAAAACCCAAACCCAGCAGAAGGAAGGAAATAAAGATTAGAACAGAAATAAATGATATAGAAACTAAAAAAAAAAAAAAAAAATCACCAAAAAAAAAAAAAACCCAATAGAAGAGATCAATGAAACCAGGAGCTGGTTCTTTGAAAAGATCAACACAATTGATAAACCTCTAGCCTCTAGCCAGACTCATTCAAAAAGAGAGAGAGAGAGAGAAAGGATTCAAATAAGCATGGGAAAGAATGAAACTGCACCACTTTCTTACACCATACACAAAAATAAATTAAAAATGGATTAAAGACCTAAATGTGAGACCTGAAACTGTAAAAGTCCTAGAAGAGAGCACAGGCAGTAGTTTCTTTGACATCAGCCACAGCAACATCGTTCTAGATATGTCTCCTGAGGCAGGGGAAACAAAAGCAAAAGCAAACTATTGGGACCACATCAAAATAAAAAGCTTCTGCCCAGCAAAGGGAACTATCAACAAAACTAAAAGACAAGCCACAGACTGGGAGAAGATATTTGTAAATCGCATATCTGATAAAGGCTTAGTATCCAAAATATATAAAGAACTTATACAACTCAACAACCCCAAAACAAATAATCCAATTAAAAATGGACAGAAGAAATGAACAGACATTTTTCCAAAGAAGACATCCAGATGGCTAACAGACACATGAAAAGATGCTTGACATCACTTGGCTTCAGGGAAATGCAAATCAAAACCATGATGAGATATCATCTCACATCTGTCAGAATGACTAAAATCCAAAACACAAGAAACAAGTGTTGGTGAGGATGTGGAGAAAAAGGAACCCTTCTGCACTGTTAATGGGAATGCAAACTGGTGCAGCCACTGTGGAAAAGAGTATGGAGTTTCCTCAGAAAGTTAAAAATAGAACTACCCTACAATCCAGTAATTGCACTACTAGGTATTTATCCAAAAATTATAAAAATACTAATTCAAAGGGATACGTGTACCCTTACATTTATAGTAGCATTATTTATAGCCAAATTATGGAAGCAGCTCAAGTGGCTATCGATAGATAAATGGATAAAGAAGTGGTATGTATATACAACAGAATATTATTGAGCCATAAAAAAGAATGAACTCTTGCCATTTGCAGTGACATGGATGGAGCTAGAGAGTATTATGCTAAGTGAAATGACTCAGAGAAAGACAAATACCACATGATTCCACTCATATGTGGAATTTAAGAGACAACAACAACAACAAAAATGAGCAAAGGAAAAAAAGAGAGTGAGAGAGAGACAAACCAAAAAAACAGACTCTTAACTATAGAGAACACACTGATGGTGACCAGGGGTGAGGTGGATGGGGGGATGGGTGAAACAGGTGATGGGCATTAAGGAGGGCACTTGTGATGAGCACTGGGTGTTGTATGGAAGTGTTGAATCTCTATATTGTACACCTGAAAATAAGATAACACTGTATGTTAACTATACTGGAATTTAAAATTAAATTAAATTAAAAAGAAAAGCTGGTCTCCCCCTCCCAGTTTTTGGAGGGTATTCTGCCTTGTTTGGTACTGTGAGCCCAGTGTGTATTGAGTCTTGTACTTAGGAGCCTATGCTGATGTGACTGTCCCTGAGGCTGCCTGGCAAAGCCAAAAGATGGCATTCAAAATATACATAAGGACTTTTTACCAGAGTTAGGAAGGAAAACCGCCTGCATCTCTGGGATTATGTGCACCACAAAAGCTGGGCTGGAAGCCAGAAGATTCCAGTGGACCAGCCAACTGGCCACAGTCAGAGCAAATATCAGATATTATCCTGCAGGGACCAGCCCTGGGGATGGAGCTCAGTGGCTGTCCAGTGACACCATTGGGTAAGAGATCTTTCAGTTCTCTCCACCACCTATCAACTCTCCTCACTGCCGTCGTCTGGTGACCAGAGGAAAGGTGGGGAGGAGAGACTGACTGGAGATGAGGTTTCCTGAAACTGGGCTGATAACATCATTTTTAGCCGAAAAATCATTTTATTGCACCACCTGTATCTGAAATTAGTGGGGTTAAGTTTTCCACAATTAGCAGATATAGAGACTTGGAATCCAGATTATACAGTTATGAAACAAAGAATGTTTCATCCTTTTCCCTAGTTATACTAACTTCTACTATCTATTTGTAATGTTTGCTTATGAAATACAACCTGCACAATTCAGGTAGGTCACTTGTAGTCCCACTAACTGAAGATAATGGCATTAACAATAACATGAAAATGCAGTCTATTTCCCCAAAACAATCTTGAGAAAGAAAGACAAAGTCGAAGTCCTCATACTTCCTGGTTTCCAAACATATTACAAAACTGAAGGAATCAAAACAGTATGGTACTGACATAGAGCCAGACATATAGATTAATGGAACAGAACAGAGAGCTCAGAAATAAACCCTGATGTATATGGTCAAATGACCTTCAAATGATTATGTGCCAGAGCTACAAACGGGGAATGGATAGTCTTCATCAGGTGGTGCTGGGAAACTGGATATCCACATGCAAAAGAATGAAGGTGGACCCTTACCTTACCCCATATATAAAAATTAATTCCAAATGGGTTAAAAACCTAAAGACAAGACCCTGAACATATTATAAAACTGCTAGGAGAAAATATAGGGGAATAGCTTCATGACATTGGTCTTACCAGTGATTTCTTGGATATGACACCAAGAGTACAGGCAAGAAAATAAAAAATAGGCAAATGGAACTACATCAAACTTAAAAAACTTTTTTGAAGCAAAGGAAACAATCAACAGATTGAAAAAGCAACCATTGGAATGGGAGAAAATATTTGCCAACCATATATCTGATAAGGGGTTAATATCCAGATATATATAAAGAACTTCTACAACTCACCAACAAAACCCAAATAATCCAATTAAAAATGAACAAAGGACTTAAATAGACATTTCTCCAAAAAGAACATCCAAATGGTCAACAAGCTCAGGAAAAGATTCCTAGCATCACTAATCATCGAGAAAGTGCACATCAAAACAACAATGAAATATCACCTCAGTATAAAAAACCCAGAAAAATAACAAGTATCTTCAAGAAGTGTGGTATATACACAAAATGGAATATTATTCAGCCTTTCAAAAGAAGGAAATTCTGTCATATGCTACAACATTCACTGATACCTAGTTTTTAAAATAAGAAATGAGCCAGAGCGCCTGGGTGGCTCAGATGGTTAAGTGTCTGCCTTTGGCTCAGGTCATGATCCCAGGGTCCTGGGATGGAGTCCTGCATCGGGCTCCCTGCTCCTTGGGAGCCTGCTTCTCCCTCTGCCGCTCTCTCTCTCTCTGTCTCTCTCTCTCTGTCTCTCATGAATAAATAAATAAAATCTTTAAAAAAATAAGAAATGATCCAGGGAGGAAGTATTATTAAATACTTTGGCTTAATAGCTTAATGGGAATAATCAAAGGATTAAACTTCTAAGAAGACACGGAGTGTGGCTAATTTTATCGACCCGTTTGAGAGCCTTTGATGTTTGCCTCTTTCCTCAGAATATGTATCAGTATCAGAAAGTGATTATCATTTCATTCTCTTTGCACAGACCCGCTTACAGTCTGGGGAGACAGCATGGGACTTCCACAGACTTGTGTGTACATGACCATTTCATCTATATGGTAAGCTATCAGTACAACTGTTCTAGTTTCTAACTTAACAAAGAGTCAGACATAAGCCGAAGAACCATTTCCCACGACTTTGGTCATCTGGGTATCACAGGGAACTGGTGGGAGGGATGGCAGAACAAAGTATGAGGATCTTAGCTACATCACAGCATTGGGTGAGAGAGTGTAGGGCTCGTTTCCTGCCCCCGGTAGACCAGGAAGCCAAAGAGTTGCTGTATTTTAAAAACTTCTCCTTGGTACCCCTCTACATCCAGCAGTATGGGATCCTCCTCTGGCTGCCACTCAGCTTGGGGTGGGACCTGGGGGGCGAGCAACTCCATGGACAAGAAGACGGGTAAAAGGGAAACCCAAGGAAAGAAGAGAAGCCATTGTTTTTGGATTGGGCCACCCCACTCAGGAGCACCTAAACTTCTTCGATCTGGATGAATAAGGGCTTTTAGAGTTCATAATAAATGGATTGTGACTCTTTATTCCTTTCTATAATTATGTAAGTTGCCTTAACAGGGCTTAAAATAGATAATTCAGTTCAGTCTGGCATCTTGGTCTTGGCACTGTGTGATGCTATAGAAGAGCAAATCACCTTTCCTCTCCCAAGCTCCAACGTTTCCATGAAAGAAAAACCGCATGAATTTCCAGCCCCTCCCATGAGACTGAAATGCCCCCAGCCAGGAAGGTTAATCATTTTCTGAGAGGAAATTTGATTAGAGGGTGAAAATATTTCATGGTCTTATCATGTTACACCCATTCTACCCCCTTTCTGGAAGTATTAGGGATGGGAGCAAAGTCAAAAGGACTTAATGCTTTTATGCCCTATTACCATTCCAGGTGAAGTCCGGGGGGGGAGTGCAGGATGAACCAGTCGAAATGGATCCATACACTCAGGGCTCATCTTTCTGGGGGCCATGTGAGAACTGCTGCCCTTGGTTGTTTTTACAGCGGTGCTTCTCTCTGACTCAGCCTTACTCTGTGCCAATAAGAATAGCCTGGAAATATAATTAAAGTCTTTGTGTTTAAGACATTTCATTTCAAAATGACTGGGTATACCAACAGTTATGGCACTGAAATCATTAAAATCATGCAAATGCTTAAAGTGTATAGGCCTGGGAGATTATAGTTTCATTAGAGAAAAGGCTATAAAGTTAGACCTAGGTAATTACCTTTCCCATTAATGCTAGGAAATTCTGTGCTCCACTGAGAAGTGATCGTGGTGCATCGTGCCTTCTGTGCTTTCACATTCAAACTGCGGGGGCCTTTAGTTCCTCAGCACAAACTGCAAAGAAGCCGCAGCAGCTTTCCAGGTGTACTTTGCAAATTGGGGTTTAAGTGTGGAACACATCAAATTAAAATTCAATATTAATTATTTTGTCTTGCTAGGAGTCTGAGTGGTTTAAAGCAGCAAGGGTAATTGTCTAATTCATTGTGTGTGTCTACAGCGAACTTAATCATTATGTCAGCTTCCTAATAAAAGGTTATTATAGAAACAAAGATCCCAATTTTACATATGGTAGGCAAGGGAGGATTCGAAGAGCGGGTCTCTAAGGTAGACTTGAGGATCTTGACAAATGATGCCCATGCTGTGATCAGATACTTAACAAGAAATCTCGTTATTAACTAGGCCTGTACAGATAATTAGCACTTGAGCTTCAAATTTTAAATCTGGCTTGAGATGTATAATTTATCAAAAGCCTTAGCTTGCTGTCAAAGTCCGATAATAAGGTAGTGTTATTGATGAATTGAGATTAGGAGCAGATTGAAGAGAAAATTAGGCCACTGGTTAGCCTGAAAGGTCTGATTTCAATATTTACAGTACTAATTTGGTATTATTTTGGTAAATGGATGTGGTCCCCAAGTGCTGCATGGTATAAAAGAGTAAACTATGCATCATTATTCTAACAGAAAAAGTATTGTTTACTGTGTACTGGATTTTGCAGCACTAGCAGTCTGGTTAATAGGCTGCTTTATAAGATGAGTGTACCTGCTTTTTTATTGCATGCATTTATTATAACCCATTCAGCACCTAGGGCTTTTAGTGAAAATTAGAAAATGTAGCTTCTTTACATTAAAAATGATATTACATTAGACTAATTGCCACAGAGCCTGTCTTCCTGATTTAACTCACTTTCATTTATCTCTTGGCATTGTCTTCCCATTCTTGCCACTGGAATTTAGATAAGTATCATTTTATATATTCAAGCTACATAAAATGAGCAATCTTTTTTTAATGATCTCGGGTAGCACTTCATTGCAAACGATCTTGGCGGGGGGTGGGGGAAAGAATGAGATGTACAATAAACCATCTATCTGTAGTGTCTCTTGGCTTTGAAGCATATTCCGAGGACACTTATGTGACCCTTTGCAAGTTAAGTCTTCTTGATGCATGTAATAAAATGTTTTTTGGGGCAATAGCTGATTTCCAAAATTATATTAGGCATAACATAAGGCTGTGGCAAATTGTCTCCCTATGTTTTCCTTCCTCGAGCTCACAAATAGGATTGGAAAATGTTGGAGTGTTTTATTGTACATCATATCAGGTATAAATAGACAGTATACTGTACCATAATAGATCTAGATGTAGCTCATAGCAATATCTGCCCATGAAATAATAAAGCACAGGACTGCTGGTTTTCAGAAAATGCCTCGAAAATCCCTTGTAACATGTTATTGGCAGTCTCCAGCTCTCCGGCGGGGTGTGCCAAGTCACAGCAGGACCTGCGGACTGTTTGCATTGAATGGTGGTAGAGAGCTTTCTGGTGATTTTCCTTGTATACTGTGCACTTGCAGACAAGCAGGCTTTCTGAAACTCAGCAGGAGCGTTTCAGTGTTTATGCTGAGGTGGTTAGCTAGTTGGCAAATTGCTATTATTCAGAAATGTGTGGCAGAGGAAAATGTATTGCATTACGTTTTCTATCAATATCATCTTAATGCTGACCAATAACAGGCATCCACTCAAGCTGACTTTTATCTTAGGTGTGATTAGATTGAGTGGAATTTAGTGGAGATGTTTTCTTGGGACGGGGAAGAGGGTTTTTTTTGCCCCGTGCCAGCAGCATCTCCCCTAAGCTACCCCCATCTCGACTCAGCAATGTCTCCCCGCCGGCCCCCCACAACTCCTGAAATAACATTAGTTTCGCCTTCTGCTTTTAGAAGAAAAAGATTTGGTGTTTCAGCTGTTCCAATATATGTTGACTACTGACTAATGGATATTTATTCCACTTTATTGCTTTCTACAGGCAAAACTCAAACAAAAGGAATTCGATTTTGCTAATAGCAATGAGCGGCATTGGCATTTTTTTTGACAGTAGTAAGGATGATAATGACTCCACCCACAGAGAGAGGACTTACAGCTTTTCAAACCCCTTTTACACACATCATTCCCCTTGATTCTACCGTCTGACACAGGCAGAGGAGGGATTATAATGCCCTCTGCTAGGCGGGGGAAAAAGAAAACAAGGAAAGAGGTTACAGAACTAGCTTATGGCAGAGCTGGGAACGTTTTATTCTTTGAACTTTCTGACTTTCACGCTCGGTTCTTTTCTCTGAATAAAGAAGTGGCATTCTTTATAATCATATTTCTTTTTTATTATTAAAGTTTGCAGAAGTACAGCCTCCACAGGGCATTCATCCCACATCTCTCAGAGTTTGATAAAACAGCTGTCAAGAGCCCAGAGAGTGGGTAGAAGTGTTTGACTTCAAGTCTGTTCTTTGTGGGGTCATTATCTAACTGCAGGTGTGCATTCTAGAACTGTGCTTGGTGGGGCGTTGCCCAATAGCCCATGGAGGTGCCGCAGAGTGTAGCCTCACCTACTCTGTATTAAAAACCATCGATCAGTTATTAACTTCAGATCAGGAAGTGCATTTGTTTCAAGAAAATCACCTTTTTTTTTTTTTAACCCATTCAGGGAAGGTGGTGACAGAGACAACAGGGCTGGAATTAGAACTCAGGGGTTTCCCTTCTCTGATGTCTACATTACCGGGCCCCGTAGCTTCCTGACCTTTTAAAAATTCCAGCCTGCCACCCCACTACAGTCCCACACTCAGAACTCATGATGCCAGGGATGCTTTCTTCAGTGCTGGTGCCCTGAGGCCACATTCACTTGGGAACTTTGGGGTGGGGGAGGAGATAAGTGTGTTTCTTAAAAAGAGAGCTCTCTCCTCAAACATCCCCCCCCTCCCAAGCTTCAGTCTGGGGGGCTCTGTCTGAGCTTGTAAATAAGCCATCCTGAGCAGTTGCATGCAGCAGAGTACAAATATTTTCTTCCATTTCAAATAGGATTAGGAACTCATCACGAATAAATTACACACGCATGTGGGACAGGTTGTTATACTGGCAAAAGAATAAATGATCATCAATGATTACAAGGTGTGAACAGGAATTTGTGTTTTACATTGAGCTCACAGATACCAGATTTTTGTGCTCCACAGCCAGGCTCTCTCCTGTGCTAGGTGCATCAGCTAAAGGTGAGGAGAGGACTAGGTTCTGAAGAGGAGGGTCTGTGCGCACGCGCGCGCGTGTTTTGAGGGGGGAGAGAAGGGGAGGAAGGACGGTGGGAGAATTAGCAATTTAGTTTGCAAAGAAAAATAATGGAGAAGAAGACAAGTATGAAAATGTTAATAAAACAAATAACAAAGTAGTCAAGAACTTACTGTGTAAATTTTTGAAGTATTTTGTCCTATTAGCAGTATTTTTGTTTAATGAGATGTCTTATGTTAATATGCCGGTTAGAGGATATGGATGGTTCAAGTCTCAGCTCAAAGACATTTTTCATCTGGCAAGTGATGAGTTTGCTTTTTCAGAACAGTGTGGACAGGGTAGAAGTTTTGAATATTTTTAGAGCAAATATTTAAAATAGTTACCACATTCATGTTGCCATGATTCTTTAAAAAATTTGTTTTAAAAGTAGATAGAAAATAAAGAGGAGCGCTGTGAATTGTGCAAGACTGCTGAATCACAGACCTGTACCTCTGAAACAAATAATACATTATATGTTAAAAAAAAAAAAGAAGATAGTAGGAAGGGAAAAATGAAGGGGGAGGAAATTGGAGGGGAACACCAAACCATGAGAGACTATGGACTCTGAGAAACAAACTGAGTGGAGGGGGGTGGGGGGATGGGTTAGCCCGGCGATGGGTATTAAAGAGGGCACGTTCTGCATGGAGCACTGGGTGTTATACGCAAACAACGAATCATGGAACACTACATCAAAAACTAATGATGTAATGTATGGTGATTAACATAATAAAATAAAATTTAAAAAAAAGAAAAAAAAAGGAAAAATGCCGGCCAACGTTTACAAAACAGCATTCTCAGATAATCCCCCCATCCCAAATGAATGAAGATTTATGGTACCTTTAGCATCCTATGACACCTTTTGTATTACAGTTATAATAGAAACTCTAACTATTTCATCTTTTAATCTGTCAAGCTAATTACAATATACACATTGAAAAATTCATCTCAGATGTTTGAGAGGTAATCATTTTTTTTTCATTATAAAGTTGTCCTTTATAATTTGAAACAAAATTTTTACTTTAAGCATTCAGAGATTTCAAACTAGTACCTCTTAATTTAAATTAAGCAAGTTACCTTTTGAGGGTCCTGCAAAAACCTATTAAATTCTATCACAGAAATATTTAAAAGCAATACAATATTGTTTTTAAAGTTGGACATATGAACTGTATAATTTACTACCTAACTCTCAGAGAGATTGGGACATTGTGGCTGCTTCGCTGTATTTGATCAAATGGTACTTCTTTAACAGCAATGCTGCATTTATCCCTGGTGTCTATCTATTCTCTACTGAAAATGAATTGCCCTAAAGTTATAGGAGGTCGCATAGTGTTTTTCTTGTCATCTGTACTGCCTTCTTATTTAGGGATGTCGTCATACAAACAGAAAGTACAGTAGACACACACGTTTGCTTTCACAAACTGATTACTCAGTATGCAAAAATTGTCAATGTTGTCGCTTTTGGCTCTGCTGGAACCCAAAGGAGCACAGCAGAAGCCAACCGTTTCTATTCGTTCACTGCTCACGTCTGACCAATAGGGGTCTCCAGTGTACCACAGAACTATTTACAACCGCTCCATTATGATTATTTACAGTGTGCTGTACAGGAAGACAGAAGCAAAGGGGCAGAACAGATTTATCCGGGCTGGGGCGAATACTGGATTTATTCAAGGAGTGAAAGGGTGACGTCACAAGTTATAAGTGATGAGGAGAAGCACCGACATGTTTAGGTTTGGTGTGAGAACACCTTTAACCTAACTGTGTAGACCCAGTCTGACTGTTCCTCAGATAGAGAAAAGAATATTCAGGCAGCTACATTGGTGTTTCCAAATATTTAAATATGGGTCTTTGTTCAGATGAAGCACCCAAAAGAGCGAGTAATTTCTCAATTCTCACTGGAACCTTTTGGAAATGAGCTGACACTGTCTAAATACCAACCCTGAAACTGGTTCATAACAATATTTTACAAAGTTATTTGTATTTAGTGAGATTGTAGGTGTTTAAACTTGTCTTGCCTCACTTTTAAAAAATATACAATTAGGGTAAGGAAACCCAGGAAGCACAATTACAATTTAACCATAATTGAATATAAAGTTTAGGCCATGTTTAGAAGTAGCAATACAGGTTCATGACATATAAAGCATGTCATAACATACTTTCTTTTTATGCATCGCAGAATTCCATTGTGCCATCCATTCTGTGAAAAATTAGTTTTTAAAACCCTTGGCTAACAAATTAAGACATTTCTGGAGTTTGGGGGTTGGCTCCATTTGTGTAGAAGGCAACAGAGTGTCAAAATGCCTTTCTGATCAATCATTTATTCATTCAACAAACTTTTACCCAGGTCATGCTTTGTGAAGTTACTGAGTACCTAAAGGAAAATGTCTCTCTTCAGGGAGTGCCCTCTAGTAAATGATAAAGAAGAAACAATTTTAATAGAAAAGGAAGGAGCTAGCATTGAGGCAAAAGTATGGTATTATGAGAGGGAAGAAGACTAAGCAATTAATTCTGAGGGAATCGTTGAGTGTGCTCAAAAGATGAGCAGGCCTTTGAGATGAATTTGAATGAAGTTTAGGATTGTGATGGTCAGTGTTGGGGAAAAGAACATTCCATGTGCAAAGACTTGGAGGTTATTCATGGAATGACAAGTCATGTGCAGAAATGGAGTAAACTTTATGAGATATGTAGGCTTGTTCTTCCCGAGGAGGGAGAAGGGGTGAAGCGCTAAAGGATAAAGACAACCTAGGTGAAGGTGAATTGAATTTAGAGTTCAAGGTTGTGATGGAGAGGAAAAGAACCCAGGTATACATAGAATATCAAGTTCCAGGAACCAGAGGCAGGAAGCTTAGATGGATTGTCAAAAATGACCCCATTGGAATGAGGCACACAGCTGTGTGAAGGCTGATTCAGTAGAACCCCATGTCACCAGCACCATTGTGATCTGTTTCATTTTCCCACCTTTAGGTGTGGCCACTTTGCTTCATTCGGGTTTGGAAACAGGACACTGACTATAATCCGTTTGTGTCACCTTAACTAGCTGATGAGTTAGTTAGGAGTTAGTCTCTTCAGTCTTCCCCAGATTAATCTCTTATCTATAAAATGAGAGATTGTATCAGGTTATAGCTGAGGTCCCCACCAACTCTTAAGGATCTGTGTATCAAAATAAGTCTGAACACATAGTTAGGCGTATCCTACAAGACAAAGGAGTTCAGAAGAGCTGCATATTTTAAAGGAAATACCACTAAGGATATTTAAGAAATGCTCTCATTGCTCATGAAAAGCCACTGAGGAATAACATGACCAAAGAGTCCCAGTTCAGAAAGCAATACTGCAAGATGTGAAAACTAGACGCAGACATTAGAGATCAACATTGTGGAAAATTCTAAGCTTCCTGAGATCATCTGAGTAACTGTAGCAAAACTGCATTTGGGCAAAACTGGTTGCTTATAGAACTTCTGTCAGTGAGCCTTTTGATTCAGTCAAAATTAAGTTGCTAATATAGGGAAATGAATGAGGGTGGAGTGACAATTTCTAACCAGAGGGATCACAGTTTTCCCAGAAGAGATAACACTTGGGCCCTCCCAACAATGAACTGTGATTCTATAGGTGGAAAGTGGACAGAAGGGCACCTTGAGTGAAAGGACCAGCATGACCAGAAAATAATCAGAACCACGGAGACTTCTTGGGGTTGACAAGTTACATTCAGAAGTAGAGGAAATCTACTTGGTTGGATAGATAACAAAGGAGTTAAGATTTTTCTAACTCAGTATTGGCCAGGCAAATGGTCTTCCTTATGAGCCAGTTATCATTCTGTAACATCTTTGAAATCCTTGGGGTCTTAAATGATAGAATGGCACCAAGATGGTGAGACAAAACAAGAAACAGAATTTGCAATCTAATAACCTTTTGAGTTGAAGAATGCCTAGGAATATTTGCGACAACCCTTAACACGAATATATATATAGGTAATGTGGTTGGCAAAAGAAAAGGAACCTCAAATGAAATTTAGAAAATGATTTGTTGTGTACATCAGACAGGAAATGATCTGGGGTTATAAAGTTGAACATAAATCAATAGTATAGTTATATACATTCTGGGGGCCATGCTTTGGGGCCTCCTAAAAGGTGAGGGAGCTTTGAAAGAAGATTCTTTTGCTACGCCATCCCAAATTCTTGAGTTCGAGGTATAAGGTAGATAACAGCACTTACCAATTTCTACTCTTTGGCAAACATTGTTGTGGAGAAATATGGATATAAAGCTGTTATAAGTTTGCAATTCAATTTGTTTAAGCCAACATTGATTGTAAATTCAACACAGTGTTTAGTCTGGAATGGGGGTGAGGTTAAGGAATGGTATAAGACAAGAAAGAAATAGATAACATGCATTAGGTTATCTTTCAGTTTATGCAAAGTAGGAAGATATAAATAAATGAAAGTATCAAAAATGATTAAGGGCATAGAAAATAGGTCCCCTGAAAGAATATTATACTCATTGTGATTAGATTAGCTCAGAGAGAGGAGAACAAAATTCTGACTCAGTTACACTCTATAGAAGGGATTTTAATAAAACTAGTGATCGATTTTAGCTCTTCACCTGATTAGATTTAACTTGCAACATCCTCAAATTACAGAATTACAGACATTGAAGTTAGTTGAAAGAATGCTGAGTTTGTTAGTGGAAATGATTATTAAGTACAGCAACTGGCCCAGGACAATTCTTGGATGTCAGACTGACTCACTGAATGTTAGCTCTTCCACTCAGGAGCTGTGTACTTAACTTCTCTGAGCAAAATGACCTAACTTCTCAGGGCCTCCGTATTCTTATCAGTGAGATAGAGATAAAGAACGGTTTTCAGCTCAGGAGAAGTTGTAAGGATTAAATGTATTGACAAAATGGCAGGACTCAACAATTCTGAAACATAATAAATGCTCAATAACAATTATCTCCTATTACTATTACTTGAGCATACTTGGTGTGTTCACTGCATATCTACTGATTGATTATCCACAGCTAGTGCTGCCAGATTTTTATCAGAGTATTTTAAAAAATTAAGGCAATCATTTTTTTTGGCATGGCTTAGAGCCTTGCTGGAATTATATACCATCTTGGTAACAGTTGTCATTTCCTAAACAGTTGTGCAGTAGATGTGCACCAAATACTTCTAGATGTTATAAGGCAAAATTAAATAACAAAATGCATTTGACAACGCAGCGTGGAAACAGGTTCTGATAATTAATGCATTTGATGGGCAGCTGTACGTTTCCAATTGCCAAACAAGCAGAGAGACAACTGTCCCAAAAGCTGAGGACGTTTTGAAACTGGAGCCCAGCCCCATAGTCAGTGACAATGTACAGTGGTTGATGAGTTAGTTCTAGAGGCTTCTGAATTTTAATGATGCTGGAGATGATATTGTGTGTCCTTCAGCTTGTTAGAGTGACACCAGCACTCCATAAATCATAATACCTGTGTATTGTAAAATCAATAGCAAAGTGCTATCTCAGCGCTAACCCTTAATAAGTTTTTCAGCGCTCTAACAGCTTAAACTTTGCCGTAATGCTATTGGACCTGTAGGTTGGGATCAGAGCATGCTTAATTTGTTTTGTAATAGAGACTTTTCACTAATGAAGGACCGATTAGTTAAGCTTTGGTTGCCACTCTGGTGATCAGTTGGCAGAACAGCCTCTGCAATTAAACTCGTGTATCTCTGTCCTGAAGCAAAAAAGCAGGCTTAAACAGTCAATAAATGTTAATCCAGTCACAACCTGTCTCTGCCTTTGAAGGCTGCCCATGAGGGTTTTTTTTTTTTTTTCCCACATCACATTTTTTTTTTCATCTTGTTTTAAATGTGGTGGTCCCCATGGAGTCGGGATGTGGCGTACATGACCTCCCACGGTTCTGTAATAAGATCTGGCATGCTAACAACATTGTCTACAGATCTGTCATCTATAGGTCTGTCTTCCCCCGCACCCCTATCTCCCAGTCTCTTTATCCAAGGTTGAAGAATAAATGAGCAACTGAAACACATGAGACCCCCAAAAGAAATTGGCTAAATATGTATGCAAAAAGGAGGGTGTGCTTTGTGTTGTTGCTAAGACATATATTATGGTCTCTCTCTCCCAGGTTGGCATGGTGTAGGAAAGCCTTTTCCTTATTTGCTTTTATTGCAGTGAATGTGGGTTGTAATCATCACATCAGTGCTAGGAAGTGAGAGCTCAAGGCAGAGCCAGCAAGCAAAATGAAACTTCAAAATAATTTCCAGGGTGGGAGGGGTGGGAAAAACGGGAGGTGGGGGAGGAAGAAGACGACCCTGGGAAATAAAAAAACCCCTCAAAACTATATAATACTCCCCATCTTATCTGTGTTCTCAAGCAAAATTCCAGGTATTTTCCCATTGTTTTTTATTATTCTTTCACACAAGACAGAGGAGTGAAGGCTGACAGCCGGAGAGGAAAGTAGCTAATACAGACTTGTGGGTGAATGAAAGAGTCTGGTCTGAAAATGTAAATGTCTTCTCTTGGATCCAGGACCACATGCTTGGGGAATTAGTGACATTTGTTTATTTCTTTCCTCTAAGTAGAAGCTTGCATTCCGCGGGGCATGCATGGAGTCCATTTTACTTTATGTAATTTAGCCTGTACTCCTGATTGGAGGATTCAAAGTTGTGGAGAAAGGTGATGCAGAGGAGAGTGAGTGGGTGAGAACACAGAAAGTTAGTTTTCTAGGAGCCACTGGTCTAGCACGGCAGTACTGAAAAATGATACAGCGAACGAATCAAAATAGTGCAAATCCCAACAGGGAGGTATCGAATTCAACTTGCCCTTAACCTGGGCTTTGCAGATCTGTTTGGTTGGCACTTAATTCAGCATACTAGCATTCATGATAAAATGTGATCTTTTAAAATAAGGTGAATTAGTACTCACCAGAGTCTCAATCTAATTATGCTTTTCAAACTTTCTAAAGCTGAAGGGCTCTTTTATGTAGGTCTTCTTCCTGGAATGCAAACACCTGGATAAGATCTGATAAGCTTAGGAGCAGGCAGGAATGACTCATGTCCCTATGACTCATTTGTTTTAGAAGAACCCCCAGTGATTCCTCCGCGATTCACTGGTTTTTCAGAGAAGAGTTTCAAAGCAATGCTATAGAATATACACAAATACATTAACCCTGCCTTAGTAAAGGCAGGCCCTTTCAATTATTCAATTACTCAGTCAACAAATATTTATTGAGTGTTTACTATGCACTCCTTACCACGCCAGGTACAGAAGAAACAATGAAAAATAAGACAAGCTTGGTCTCTGCTCTTGGTCCTATGCTCATTGTTGGGAAATCTAACATATACAAAGAAATACATTTAAAGTAAAAAAAAAACCAAAACAAAACGACAAAATCCAACACAAATATATTGATCAGAAGCACTGAAGGCAGAGAATAATTAGCATTTCTCAAGTAATTTATGACCCTAATCGACATTGAGCCACATGCTGCAAGCCTAAGTTAATGGCGTCTTTCTGAGCTCTCATTCTGGAAAAAGCACCATGTCAGATACTGTGGATAATTGTCAAGAGTGTTAAAGATATTCAGCTCTCAAACTTTATAATTTTATCTTGCTCTCTCAAGAATGTAAGATGGAACATATATGTCAGAAAATTTGTAATCAGTTAGAACGATGTAATATACATAATCTATACACAGACCTCATTTCCTCATTTTTACATTATAAATGTTTTGCTGAACTGTTGGTTGTTAGGTAGAATCATTTGAAATGCACGATTTAAAGGCATCCTGCTGTGATTCCTTTTACCAAGAAGAGGAGGATCTTTTTAGTGTGGACAAATTACTGCAAATTTCCTGCCCTCTAAGTCTGAATTTTGGTCAGTTGGGTTTCCTAAACAGGGCTGAACGGACAGATGTGTCTACACGCATGTACAGAGTCTCTTAGTGAGTCTGAGTACCCAAAGAGGCAGGAAATGCAAATTGACCCTTCCAGGGAATTTTTAGGCAGAATTGACTCTGCAGCCAGTGGTCAGTGAGGGTCACTTTCTTCTGGAGGTTGCTCATTCCCCATGCTACCAAGCAGCCATAAGCCAAGGACAGTCATTCTGAGTTAGTGGCAGGGAGTAAGCAGGAATGGAGAGAAGAAAATCAATTATCATCATCAATGTTGTTTAACATTTCTTTGTTAAGTTTTGCAGCCTAACAAATATTTTTACAACTCTTTTGTTCCCTAGTCTGGTTAACCAAGAAACAAATCCGGAAGGAAAGGGGTTCTGTTCTCAAGCTTCTGGGAGGGAACTTGCTGTTCCCTTTGACCAATTAAAGGCCATTAAAAGCATGTGGCTTTTCCCTCAAGGCTCTAATTTAAATAGATAGAAGCAAGGATGTCCCTGATGGAGGTGCTCCTTACTTCTTTCATTTATGTATGGATGGCACAAATTTCATCCCTGTGGTGAGAGATGCAACTGGATAGAGGACAGGTGATGTTGAAATGGAAAGGAAGGTGGGTTCAAGGCAGGAGCCTCCTCGGCCCCTTGGCCCTTCCCCACTGCCTCTTGCCACCCAGGGCAGCACTCAACAGGACCAAGAGTCAGTCCTTGGGTGGGTTGGTGGCTACCCAGTCATTCTTCCCAGTATATGTAATATGAACGGACAGAAGGATTTCTCATGGGACATGGTCTTCAAAGAAGCAAACACAGCTTGTGAAATAGATAGGTATAGCTTAGTGGTAAATTGAGAAGAAGCATAAAATGAATCTTTCTCAAGGCCAAGCCCCTGAAGCTAAACAGCCAGCACAGCCAGAGTGTATCTCAGTAAACTGAGACCCAGTTTCAGATCTCTGTAAAAGTGCCCACATGACTTTCCGCATGAACCTCTTCTGCAGACGATTCAGAAACTTGCGTTTAATTCTCAATTGCGTACATCTGTCTTAGCAGTTCCCTTGGAAAGGCCCTTTGCATTTCTCTGCCGAAGGCTGTCCGACCCTTCACCAGTTGGGGTTCTCATGAGAGGAGTGCATACGGGGAATCTGGTGCTTTGGAAACCAAACCCTATTCTCCCCATTTTCTTTGGGATTAGACACTTCTGCTGACAATAAGCCAGGCTAATTGGAGAATTCTTCGGGTAGAAATGGAAGAAATGACCAAAGCCATAGTTGCCCCAGTGGAATGAGTTAATGGAAGGAAAGAAAGTCAACTGTTCAGTAAATTACAGCAAGTAAAGTATAGCCTTTTGAGGCCTGACAACACTGTGTTTGAGTATCTGCTTTGCCATTTAACTTTGTGACTCTGGTTAAACCTATTTAACCTCCTGGAGCCTTATTTTCATGAGATTGCTGTGAAATTTTATTGAAAACACATATAAAAAGCACCTAAAACGGGGCGGGCACAGAATCGCTGCACATTTCTCCCATCCTTTTACTTTCTTTTTGGTCTTCTGCAAAACTCAGATACTCATGCTGCTTTAACCTTTTAAGACGAAATGTCTACAAACAAGACAAAACCATAATTAGCAAGGGTAAAATGAAACCAAAGGGAAAGTGAGGAGGTTTAATTTCATCTGTACGTAGGGCGTGCTACAGTCAGTCTGGGGCGTTTGTGCGTTCCCCATTTCTTCTTGCCAAGATGCAGAAAATGAAATTGTCATTTGTAAGCATTAACGAGTAATGGAAAACACGGTTATCGTTGCAAAGCTTCGCTCTCAGTGAGCCCTGCTCATGTTTAGGTTTTACTCCATAATACGATGGTGGTTAACGTGTGCTAATCATGAAAAACCCTTAATACCCCTATGATTGAAAGCATTGTACACTCTTTATTTCCAAATTGATTTGAGCCATGCTAAGTCCTAGACCCACACTGTGAAACAAAAGTAATGTGTGGCAAGCAATAGTTTTTCCTAAGCTCCAATAACTCAAATATTTTCATTAAAATACACAGCACCCTGGACTTATTTGCTGCCTGGAAAGTGCATTTATTTCTTCCTTTTTATTTTTAAACAAAGCAAGGAGCTCAAAACATCAGAAATAATGAAAGCGGCATATTTTTATTGCTCTGTTCTTACAAGAACTGATTTTTAATGAAATTTAGTTTAGAACAAAAAATCTTGTTCCTGTGTTGAACCTTTTTTTGCGTGGTGCATTCCAGCCTGGGGCTATCTTTTATTGGCCAAGTTATAAACCCCAGAAAAGGAGTTTTATAGTGGAAACGCTGACAGAACCCGCATAGTGCTACTGGGTGCCTCCGTAATTAGTCTGAAATCCTGAGAGCTGAATTCCATAATATGTGGCCTGGATTGTAGCGAGATTACAGTGTGGGCCAAACCCCCAAGCTTAACTGGGCATTTCATGCGCAATCAGGGTTTCATATAGACTATGGTGGAGCCTTTTACAGTTGTAAAATGCTAGTACTTGTAAGCAAGAGAAATCTTTATTGGTCCTCTTACTTATTTAAATGTTAAATAGGGCTGTTTGGATATTTTTTGATAATCGAGGCGTCCCTGGCATACATACACTACTTTGCAGATAGTGAGCTCCTACCCACGTCTGGACAGTTGGATCTCTAGGGATTCGTTTTAGCACTTCTTTTAACACCTTCCATAAAGCCAACTTTTATTTGTGCTCAAGCATTTGGTGCTAATGTTGACAGAGAAACATCCTGCCGGGGCACCGAGGTACGTGAACAACAGGACACATCGAGCTTTATGTGCGCCCGCGCGCGCGCGCGCGCACACACACACACACACACACACACACACACACACACACACACACAGGTTCCCCATTTTGCCTTGTCACCCTCTGTCCCCTGCCCCCACCCTGACTGGCCTTGTCGAGGCCCTCTGTTGGCCTGGAATGATTACATGTGCTCCTACTTTCAGGGTATAGGTCTAATAACACCTATTTCTCTTGCAGCTGCAGAACCTCGCGAAAAGATCCCTCAGCCAGGGTGCTTGGGTCTGGACTTTAGCCAGGCAAACTCTCCCTGCCTCAGAAAAAATAAAGTACCAGCTTCAGTAAACAAGGGATTGTACATTAGCTAGGCCCACGGCTTGTGAAAGAGCCTTCCCCCTTCCTCTACTGTGACCTTGACTTCCCTCTTCTTTCTCCTTCATCTTTTGGTTGGTTGGGTTCCTCCCACCATGGGTTTCAGTCTCCTGACATGTTCTGCCATGTTCAAGAGGTTAGGGAACACACACTGAACAAGGCTCCTACAGCTATCGGTTATTGTCTAAGAGGTGATGTCCCCAAAGTAAAAGACTATGATAACCCAATGTCTGAAAGACTAGAGGTTCTCACGAGTATTATCCTGAACTGCAACATCCTGAACTGCCTTTTGGCTGAAGGCTCTGTAGGCACAGCGTTGGTCACACGGAAAACTTCGAGAACATTTATTGAAACTGTGACAACCACACCGTCTTTCTCCTGGTATTCCATCCCTTGGCATAGCATTTTGGATCCAGAAATTACTCCTTAGCCATTTTCAGGGCATATAGTATAAGATGACAGCATATCTGTGATTGAAATTACCTCCTTAAAATAATCCTAAAAGCAATGGCAACCACACCTTTTTTTTTCCCCCTTTTTTGTTTAAGTGAGGTGCATGGTGAAGGAGTTAGTATGCTTACACTCAGCTAACAGGAGTTCCAATACAATTTTAAAAATAAATTATGTATTAATTATAAATCTATAATGAAAATAAATTATGTAATAATGTACATTTATAAATTGGACATTTCATAGGAGAAAAATCTTGCAGAGAAAAGTCATAAATTTGATCAGCAAAAAATGAAGTTGGCTTTTCCTCTTTCTTTTCTTCTGTGAGAGAGCTACTTCTAGTACGACCCAATGATTAGTCTTATTAAGATTTTGGAGAACATAATTTGGCAAACTCTTCATCTTGGACTTCTCCGAGTCCATTTTGATTACAAATATTTTGCTAAGTGTTAGACCATGGGTTAGGCCATGTACACTGCTTTGGGGTTTGGAAAATATAGGATCATTCTGCCCATAGTCCAACAAGCTTTTCAAAAGGTAGATGATCACCTCCTGGGGTGTGGGGGTGTTGGAACGTTGGAGAGAGAGAAACTCAAAGCAAGCCCTTGCAATTCTTTATGCAACTGTATTTGCCTGATTGAAAAAGCATTCTAAGGAAGAAATCCTTGAGTGAAATAAATTATAACAAGACTAGTCAACTGTCTAGGACTTAGCTGATTGGACATGCAACGAAGTACTGAGACCCTAGGAAAGGCACACTCGTGGACCCATTCAACTGCAGACGGAAATAGTTTACTCACAAAGAGGGCAGACAGAACTTGAACAGGCTGATTTTCTTACAGTTTGCCAGAAGATAAAGAATCAAAAATAGTCATGGCACATTTGAAGAAGATCAGAAGGGCGAATTCATCCTAGAAGATATCAAAGCTTCTTATAAAGTTATAGTCATTAAGACATTGGGGGTATTGTTTAAAAGACAGATAAATGGACCAATGAAACAGAACAGAAAGCCCCAAAATAGACATATGGGCATTTAGCAGTTGGCAGAGATGGTATGAGATTTCAGTGGCATAACAACTTAAAAAATGTTGCTTGGACCAATAGATATACAAGTAGAAATGTAGATTTCTTATCTTATACCATATACAAAAATACATGTAAAATGTGTGATAAGGAAAAAATTAAACTTTTAGGATTAAATATGGAAAATATCTACATAAAATGGGATAGAGAAGGATTTGTGAAATACAAAGTGCAAACCATGATGGAAGAGACTGATGAATTAGACTAAATTAAATATGTAAATTTAGAAATGAGCTGTGGACTAGATATTTGCAATACATCTAACTGAAAAAAGATTAGACTGTGTGTGTGTGTGTGTGTGTGTGTGTGTGTGTGTGTGTGTGTTTACAAACATTTATTTTAAGTGCTGGCCGTGTACATCTCTCCCTCTGGAGAGAATCTGGCAATATCTACCACAGTTCAAGTCAAGCATATTCCATAACCCAGAAATCCCTAGTCTAACTATATACAGGAAAGAACTTTTGTTTGTGTATATAAGGAGTCACGTGGACTATTCGGTGCAGAATGAAATGGTAAAGAATCAGAAACCCCAGAAATGTCTATCAATGATGAAAGAGAAAAATAAATTGTAAAATCATAAAATGGAATAACAGTATACAGTGGTTAAAGTGAATGAATTAGATCTACATGTATCTCCGTGGCTACATCTCAGAAACATATAGTTAACTGAAAAAAGCAGTTTGCAAAGAATATATACTATATATACACTTTAAAACTATTAATAACAATTTTTAAAATTCACTAGGTACTTCTGTTTTGTTATGGATATATAGCTATGGTGCAAAGTATAATGATAAAATTATGAAGGCTACATTACATCTTCCAGATAGTGGGTTCCTCTGGGGAGCAAACAGGGAGAATAGTTAAGTCTATATAGTTTTATGAGTTTTATAAGAATTTCTATTTGTATTTTCAATCACATCCTCTTAATATTTTCATTTTATGTATAATTTACAATGTACATAGGTTATTAGTGTAGTAAAACACAAGTAGTATTAATATTTAGGCAATCATATTTTACAATGATATACAATCATATTACACAAAATGTTTTCGAGATGCCTTTTCTCACTTACATGTAAACAACTTTTTAGATTACCAAATCATTTTCCTCAATATCATTTAACTACTACCCTTTTTTGTTAGACTTCTTGTAATATTTTAAGTAACATATTTCTTTCTGATTAAAAAAATAATATTCATTGCAGAAAATATAAAAACTAGAAAGGAAATTTTAAATCGCTCATAATCCCACCACTCAAAGAAAATCAAGACTAATATATTTGTGTGTGTATCTTCCATTCTTGTGTGTTTGTACATTTAGAGTATACAGACTATAAGTCTAATTTTGGAAAGACTGTTAAAAACTAGCGTGCACAGTTTTGCCTTTTTTTAACTTAATATTTTCTCATAAGCATTTCTCCATATCAATAAATATTCTTTAAAACTTAAATTTTAATGGTTGTTCAGTTTCCATCAAATAGACCATAAGTTGTTTAACCAGGCCTATATTGTTGGACACTGATGATATTTCCAATTTGTCACTATCATAAATAGCACTGCAATAAACACTCTCATATAGAAATTGTGGTACGCCTCAGTGATTATGTCCTCATAATAGACTTTGGGTCCAAGGATAAGAATTTTTTAAGCTCTTAATGCATATTGCCAAATTGCTTTCCAGAAAGAATCAGACAGTATTTTACCCTTACACATAAAAGATATGGGGATATATAAAAGACATTAAAAGTTTTATTTTCATATAATCTAAGTGTGCATATTAATTCATGGAATGAGTCTGTTCCTGAATTTGATAGAAGAATCTATGCTTGTGATTTAATTTGCTTTGAAATCCATGAATAGAAGTAGTTCTTCTAAGAATAAAATGTTTTAATTGATACATTGGTTATCTAACTTGATAAATGTCCTTTTAAGGCACACTGTAAACTAGAAGGGAAAAAATTGACTATTACTTTTGTGAAAAAAATGAATAAATCTGGAAATACTGTAAATTTACATGTAAATTATTAAGGGTGCCTCAAAAAATAGAGAAAAAATATACTTGGAAGAGGAAAAGATTCAATGCTTTTTAAATAATATGTAACATAATTGGAGCTTATTTATAAAACATTTTCATTATTAAAACCAAAACATATGGTTGTTTTTCATGAGAGCTGGCAAGTGTTTTTATTGCTTTATAAAAAATTATTGAATTATGCTCTATAAATCTAATCGGCATATAGATTTTTAATGGTATATATTCTCTTTCATTAACTTAGAGCTGTTTTCCATAAATACCAAATAGTGGTTAAAGCTCAAAATGAGGGACTACAAGGTTAAATCTAGGTGTTTAAAATTTAGATAAATCCAATTTTGAAATATAATTTTAGAACATGTTCTAGGTCCTTTAGGATTTTTATGGCAGGCTAATTTGAGTGATTTCTAAAGGAATGCTTTATTCCAACTTCCACTTTGAATAGAAATACTAACCCACAGAGAAACAAAGACAGGGATGTTAAGTAGTTTTTAATTTCAGAAGTCAATAAAGGTCAGAACTCTCTGGCCACAAAAATGGGTTATTTACTGTGTTCATGCTTTTTACCATCCAAACAGATATGAAATTTCACAGATACGTTCTGCCAGTCTCAATCCAAGAAGGAAGAATCTCACGGACATAACGACAAAAGCTGTCACAACTGCGCTGTGGAATGTGAAAACAAACTAAAGGTAAATGGTATTTTGTTGAAGTTTGGAATTTGGTTCCAAATAGCTCAACTCTAAAGGTTCAGTCTATTAAAATAGTTTTTGTCTGTGTCATTTCCTGCCTTCCAGGAATGGGCTCTGAGCTCCTCCAGAGATCAATGGCAGCTGTGCCCCAGGCCTCTTTGGGGTGACTGAGGTATGAAGGCTCATATGCTAGGGGGATAGACAGTGGATGGGACACTCTTCTTGGAGCTCCTAGTCCCAGCTGCTAGGTTCTAGAAGATCAGTGGGTACCACATCTGTTCCAGGGGTAAAATAAGAATATGGTAGTTACTGAGTTTAACTCATGATGACTTTTATTGTTGAAAGAGAAGAGAGAAAGAAGTTAAAAGAGCAAGTTTTAGGCAGACCCAAAGAGGAATTCTTTCTTTTTTAAATTATTTATTTGTCAGAGAGAGAGAGAGAGAGAGAGAGAGAGAGAGGGCACACAAGCAGGCAGAGAGGCAGAGGGAGAAGCAGACTACCTGCTGAGCAAAGAGCCTGATGCGGGACTTGATCCCAGGACACTGGGATCATGACCTGAGCTGAGGGTAGACCCTTAACTGACTGAGCCGCCCAGGTCATCCCCCAAAGATGAATTCTTAAATGATGAATCCAAACCCCCAATATACTGAATAGTGAGAGTAGGTGATTAAGCCCAGATTTCTTTGTGTGTTTTTTTTTTTTGAGAAACAAATTATAATTTGGTTTCTTTAGGGTGCTGATTAATTCATTAATTAGTATATACTGATTGCTTATTATGTGCTCAGTATATGCAAGTGAGGGTAAAGGGGTACGAGCCATAGTTTTCTGCATGAAAGGAGTCTTAAATCTATTTGGGGGCCTTACGGCACAGGGAAAAATAAGACCAAAAGATGGCAGCCTTCTTTTAAAGCTGGTAGTGCCATAGGAACTCATTCAGCTAATGATGTCTATGGGTTGTTAGGTCACTCGGGCCCATTCTATTGATCATCAAGCCAACTAGCTCAGACAGTTGGACAGTCGGAAGACACAACTGACACACCCTCAACACAGTCACTGTGATTTTAGTGCTAGGAAGGACTGAGGAGGCACATAGCCTGATGGTCAAGGACTTTGGCCCTGGAGTTAGACTAGAAACAAGCTCAAGTACGTCACTACTGTCCTAGCTATAGACTTTGGGCAAGTGACCTAAACACCCTGAGCCACAGTTTTCCCATCTGTAGGATGAGGCATCGAGTTCATAGTGTTGTCCTAAGGATGAAAGGAACGGTACGTGAGAATGCCTAGGACATACATATCAGATTTCCTTGAGTCTAAGATGTTAGCAGTTGGACAATTTACCTTTGGTCGATTAACAGTTTTGGAGACAAGAGAAGAAACATTCAATTAAATACAAACATTGAAACGAAACCTGCTAACGGCATGTATTTATGTACTTCCTTCTTATACTCTAAGTTTGCAACTTAGCTTTCTCCATATTGAGATAAAGAGCCTTTTAAATCAATTTGGTAATCAGTAGTTCTGTGTATGAGGCAAGACAGTGACATGTGGCTTTCCATAGCTGATACTTGTGACCTGGATCTTCTTAGCACCTTAGGACTAATAATCTAATTTTTGAGGGTTATAGAAGAAAACTATATTTTCATCTGCATGTCCTGTTTGGTTAAACCTGCAGCATTTTCTGCTTAGCTGAAAGAAATTTTAAGTAGCTTTTCTTGAAAGTCAGATGGAATCTCCTGACAGACAGGTATCTGGTTCTTGAGACACCCTTATGATGCTTGAATCAGTCACACCACCCTAAGTTTTGGTCATTCTTAAATGTCACTGCTAGACTTGGCGAGTTTTATTGCCTTTAGTCATACTGCCGAGCACAAGACAAGCATCTTCTGTGTTCCTGATAACTTTTCCTTTCAGTGCTGCTTCACAATGTAATCTTGTTAAAAGATATTTTCAGGACAGTTCAAGATACACATTTGAATAAAATTCATCCGCTTGTGGTGCTATCAATGTAAACCACTTAATTGAGATGATAATCAGATACATGAATACTTCCTAAGCAAGCCTGATTTCACATATACCCCTGGAATAAAACTACTTGCCTAGAAGCCAGCAGGTTTCTTAAGACTCCCTCCTTCCTCAGAAACGTGAAAATGTTCCTCTTCAAGGGAAGGAAGTGGTAGAGATCAGGTGGAGATCAGGCAGAGGAGGCAGCATATCCAACAGCACAGACACGGGGACGTTGGAACCATTGAACGTGGGGGTAGCACAGGGTGTTGCTGGGCAATCACAATGGATTCAGAGGTTTGAACACATTTGTTAAGACACGGGCTTGCCACTCCTAGTAATTTGGGATGCAACAGTTTGAGAATCTACAAAAAGTTCCCTGGCAAACCTTGTCAAAGTTGTGGATACAGAGGAGAGGGGCCTCTGGGCCAGAGAGCCTCAGACAGCTTGTCCACATGGCCAAGAAGCCACCAAGGCTATTGTGGACAAGTCTCTGTCTTCTCCCATCCATCTGTGATTAAATTTGGCAGGGAAGCTTTAGAAACAGGACAAGCAACTCAGAGTTAGAGAACTAAAAGTAAGTAGGCTTAGGTGAGGGATAAACATATTTACAGATGTGGAATTGCAGCTTTTAAGATAATATTAAAGGGTTTAGGAATTAAACTTTCTCTTACTCCTTCTCACTGTTAGGTGGTATAAATGCAGCTACCTAAAAAAAATCTTGCACTGTAAAAAAGCACCTAGATGAAGAGCCCATGGAGCATAGACATGCCTTTCCTAAGATCTCACCCTTGCTGTAAGCGTAATGGTGGCACGGCTGCTACCCTAGTCCAGCCACGCAGCATGGCTCACTGGATGTAGCCACAGAACCTGGCCGGAAGGAGAAGGAGAGGCCGTCGCTGCATTTGCCTTGCAATTTTAACCTTGTTTCAATGGTAGAAATGTTTTACCTTCTGCCATTCCCATACTCCAATTCCAATTCTCATCAGAGAAGAGAATTTGTTGTCTGAAATGTGGAGATCCCTGCAATGTGAGGAGTTAAGCTACAGAATCTGGGCAGGTCTCAACAGTGAGTGGAGTTTTATTCTACCAAGATGGGAAAGAAAAGAACATTAACGCAACTGGTTTGACCCTGGGTTTGCTCACTTACCCAAGGAACCCTGGATACCATGTTGGGAACATTTTCTGTTCCCCTCCAGAGACAATGACTTTGGAATTAAGATGCATTTTGTATATATGAGTTTAAAAGGTCACCCAGAATACCAATAAGAACAAGTAAATTTGCAGCACGCTAGGATTTCCCCTGAATTTTACAACCTTGGGATACAGCGGAGCTCTACTTTAGTGTAGTGTTGGGTTGGAAAACATATGTTTAATATTTAAGCAAATACATAAGTGTAATGAAGCATTGATGTACATATCTTCTGAAATTTATTCATAACATGAAACCATGATGAGTTCTATTTTCACTCTTCGCTAAACCATTTGTTCTTTATTTAAGAAATATAAACCACTGACACAATGGTAAATACAGAGGCTTTATGGATATGTAGACCTCAAAGCCAAGAAACAAAAGGAGTAACACCTGAACAAGCAGTGATGAAGCTGTGATTTTCTATCTGAAGGGGAGACAATAGGATGACAAACAAAATGGGTTCAAGACTAAAACGACAGGCTGTAGAACATCAGAATTTTTTATGAAAAACACGTTCAGTGCCTACAGATACAGCCATATAGTTCTTAAAAGCATCAGTAGAGAATGTTTATGGAAGTGCTCATAAACTATAAAGCGTTCTACAAATATGTGATTATTTATATTACTATGACATTTCAAAATAAGAAAGAAAATACTTTGTAACTAATATGCTGTGTATGAGGTGTGTTCCCCTCACATGTCACTTGGGATTTAACTTAGACTGATCCTTCAGTGCTCTGTGGGAACTTTTCAATCTTATCATGGTTTTGATGGTTTATGCATTTCTAATTATTACTACTTCTATCATCTATCCCTGAGAAAGATAAAGGCATACAATTATGACAGGAAGGTGACACAAGGCACGCTTTCAAGATGAAAAGGGAAAAAAGAAGTTGGAATATAGGCTAGAAAAACAGAATTGGGAACAGAAAACTAAAATTTAAAATAATTTATCATTCAATGAAGTCAATCAACAAATTTTTTATTGGGTTAAATGCCAGACATTGTTAGGGCCTGGGCATCCAGAAACGAAAAGACAGGAAATTAAATGTTCACTGTTGTTTTGAGTTCCTTGAAGGAAAATGATACTTATCTGAAGCAGACAGAATTGACTATGACCAGCGTTGAGTATCTTGACTAATATGTTTTCTTGTAGAAGGGATTCTTTCAGCTTCATGTGTGACCTTGAGATAGCCAGAGGTAATGTTTTCACATGAGATGTGACATGTTGGGTCACTGGTCAAATGGTTGATCATGTGTCAGTAGCAATACTTAGGTGTAATTTTATAGGCTTTTTTCCCCATCATGTCAAAAAATATACAGTACTGAGAAATACACAGCATCATTTATTTTGAAAAATGGACAACCCTATCCTAGTCAATGAACTGAAGGAGTGGCATCAGGAATTTAATGGTGGCTTACTGGAGGACAAGGAGCTATGACAGAAGTCATTCATTTAGGAGAGTCACAGAACAAATGGGGAGTGGAAAGCTGTTGTCACTGGTCTAGGGTTGTGAAACATGCTTACTACAGCCAAGCTGCACTGACAATAGTCGAGGAACACTCACCTGGCCATTGATCTATAAATTCGGGAAAGAAGATTTTATTCAGCCGAGTTGTGAATGTCAACTGTTGTCAAGTACCTGTCTGGGTAGCCGAGTTTCAGAAAAGCAACTAGAAGGGGTGAAGAGCCTAGTACAGAAAAAGCAACTAGAAGGCGCAGAGAGCCTAGTACAGAGGGAGTATGTGTCTGCCTAGGAGATGGTTGATGTGTTGGCATCCACAATGGCATGGAATGACATTTGTTACTTCGGTGGATTCACAGGGCCCAGAGACTGATTCTGTTTTACAAGTACAAAAACCTGATTTTTGTTGGCACACCAAGAATGGATTCATCTCTCAGGACTAAGCTCGTGGTAATCAAGCTCACGAGACTGATGTATAAAACCATAACTTCTAATTTTCTACTTAATTAGTAGTGGAAATATATTTGTTCCGGGAATGAATCTATTCCGAGTCTGGAAGATAGACTTAATTTTACCCTCTAGACAATCAAATTGTGGTCAGAAGGTGACTTGGTAAATGTCGAAACCAAACAAAGACAGTCCAAAGAATTGAAAGTTTAATTATGTCAGATTGACATAACTTGGTGCATAAACTTACCATAGAAATGGTCTTGCCCAGAGTTCTGAAAATCCAAAGTCCTTGGCCTGAAGCTCTCCTGCCACGGACAGAGCCATTTAATTATCTCTGAGATATTTCATTTTCTTTGCTTCCACTGTTAACCAAACCCCTCTGATTTATAAACGGTCAGGTGGTGGAGAGTTGCAAGAGGATCAGATATTATGTTTTAGAGGAAAAACTTAGTGCCCTGGAAAACACCCAAGGAACTATTATGTCACTTGGAAATGATTTTGTTAGCATTCCCCAATGCCCTTGAGTCACTCTGACCACATAGGTCAGGCAGCAACCGGTGAATGGATTAGACAGTGGTGCTCTAGAATGGATATCGAGACTGGGATTGGTATTGACGAAGGGTCCTGACGCGTGTGCCCCATGTGATCATGCCTTCAGTCAGGGAGACACCGAAGGCTCAAGTTAAGAAAGAAGAAAACAAAAGAAAATTTAAAGCTTAAGTTATGATGGGAAAAGATTATGGAATAAAGAGAGAGTCTGTAACCATTAATAAAAAGACGCTCTAACCAGGAGTCTCAGTAGAAAAAATGTCTTCCAAAGGGATATTCTTTGGTTTTTGGCCAAGCCTCTCTTCAACTCTTTCCTTAGCCTGTTCCATCTCTGCCCTGCAGTCCGGAACCCTCCCCGCAGTGGTCAATATCGGGCTTTCTCCTTGTACCTCACTGTACCAACTGAGAGAAGCTGATTTGTAAAAATGGCTTTTTGAAACTAGAACAATGAACCTCGAGGAAGAATGTTAGGGGAAGATGCTGTCTTTTTGAAAAGCTTTTAGGCCAAACCACTAAGAGCTCCAGGGAGGAAGTTTTCCTTTTGAAAAATCTTCCTTAAAAAAAAGGCTTCCTTTCTGCGTGTTCACCCTTAAACCCTTAAGTAGATCTTCCAGCCACCTTGAAGATGTTAGCCAGCAGATTATATCTAATGAATGCTGGCAGAGCCCAGCAGCCTAGGAGGAACTGACTTCAGGAATCAGAGACGGAGCTAAATTAGCCCAAATGCTAAGCGGGCCCTATTGTTATTATGCATACGAAGCACTGGGGTTTGGAATTTCCCTTCCAGAAGCATATTTTATTGTATTATCTCTCTAAAAGAGCTCAAGTTTATTCTTTCCTGCTCCGTCTTTCTTCTAAACCATGAATACAGGGGACTGCAGCCCCACAGAATGACAGGGACAGGGGAGCAAACAGAGTTGACAGAATTAAAGCTGGAGGGCAGGATGGATTACAGGATGAATATATATAGTCAGGCAGTGATTTACTCTTACTTAATTGTGTATCATCTCATTAGGATAGGAAGTGGGAGAGGGAGGAAGATATTCTTAGGCATTTATTACTAATTAATCTTCTTCCCTTCCTTCCTCCCTCCCTTCCTTCTTCCTTCCTTCCCCTCTTCCTTACTTTGGTACTGGACAGGATCTTATGGAAGTATTAAATTCAATTTTAAGTCCTTAGTAAGAGAAAAAAAGGATGTGGAAAATTCAAAGAAAGTTCATAAGAGACTTGTTGAAAAAGTGTCTTACTAAGCATAGAGAAGGCCTCTCTGCTTTTTACATTCTCTACTGACACCAACAGAGCTGCCATTCTCTATGAGCTAGTTTTTAGTCATTTTCATCTCTGTTTTCTCTATATTTCAGTTCCAATTCCTCCAGTTCCTACTGAAACTTCCATTTCTTTAATTTGGCCCTACCTGTTCACTTTCCCCATCCTATTATCCTGTCTAGAAATTACTACAATGGTAAGTGAGCTTGTCAGTGGTAAATGCTTCTGGTCTGTAGGTCTCTGTTTGCCCCAACCTCAACCTCAAACATCATTTTTATTACACCACTTTTTTGAGAGAGCTCCTTTTTGTGCCTGGGGGTAAATTAAGTATTTAAGCATGTCACCATCTTCAAAATTAATTCATAGGTATTATTTCTAGTCACCATAGATGTTCTGTGGTCCCCAAAGAAGATGCACTTCCAGAACTGGGGGGTAAGATCATGAGGAATCATGGTAACTAGAATAAAGAAGTCACACAACAGAACGTGTTTAGTGGCCTTTAGAAATTGTCCTGAAACAACTCACCTTGTAAGAAGAATTGCAAACATATTACTGATAAGATTGGAGTAGCTCCCCCAAATACCTCAGTCTAAAATGGAATAAAGGCAAAATAAGATGCAGTCTTAGAGTATAACATGAAAAAACACAGTGACAGATGGGTAACTTGGAACAGAAACATTAAATGAAAAGATGGTCGGCGAATCTGTCCCAGATGCCCCATGTGGCTGGTATGTGTGCATGGTCTGATACATTCTCATCTAGAGCCTGGGATAGGGTATGTGTTTTAGTACGGGGTAGAAAGATCCCTCAAGGACATACAGTTCCCTTTGCTTTCATTCTGAGTAGGCCACATGACTTTAAGCCTAATAAAATCCTAAGAGACTCATTATGAAGTGGGAACCAATCTATTGATTTTTTTGGTTGGAGCTACATGGTCATTGACCTAGGCGTGGGGGAAACACCTACGTTGTGCACGCCCCACTCACTCTGAGTGAGCACGTGCACTCAAAGGGCTAGGGTGAAGGTTAGCACCAGCAGGAATTGAGCACTTGCAGACGGATCAACCTTAGATGAAGTAAGAAAATTACATATAAGAAACTGAAACTGAAAATGCCGACCTCAAGGCAAACTCTGCTCAGGAAGCCCACATACCTTGAAGTCAAACAATCCTTAAGGACCCCCATGCTGGTTCTCAACCTTTCTGTTCAGGGCACCTGGGTGGCGCAGTCGGGGTTAAGCAACTGGTTGTTGATTTTTGCTCAGGTCGTGATCTCGGAGTCGCGAGATCAAGCCTGGGAGGGGCTCCACAGTCAGCGGGGAATCTGCTGGAGATTCTCTCTCTCCCCCCTCCCTCTGCCCCTCCCCCTGCTCATGCTCTTGTTCTCTCTCTCTCTCTCAAAATAAATAAATAAATCTTTTTAAAAAATAAACCTTTATAAATATGACCTGGGGAGCTAATTAAAAATGCAGACTTTTGGCCCCACCCCCAAGGATTCTGAGGCTGCTGGTTCATCATCTTTACTTTGGGAAACACTGCTTGATATAAATCCTTAAGTCTAGCTACAACTGTTTGGTATTTTTCTGTCTACAGAGCACTCGTTTCTGAGGATGAAGCTTTGCGTGGGCCTGAATGTGAACATGCCCTAGCTCAGGAATGGCAGACGTGAGACAGCAGTGTTGCAGCTTTCCACCTGGCTCCATGGCAGACACCCATAGTTTATGCCAATACTTTTGCCTACCGAGTCCTGCTACGGTCTCGAATCCTTCTCAGTACCTTTTCCCAGAAACTACAACCAATGGATAGGATGTGGCATGGAGTCTAACCAATTTGCTTTCCTTGTTCTCCATCGGTGAATCGCAAACCTGCTGTGAGAAAAAGCGCTCAGGCTCTACCTTTGGCACACGATAGGTGCTTGGCCTATTGCCTGGCACAGAGGAGGGGACCAGCATTTCTTCTCTTTCTCTTCACTTGCTAGGGAATACTCAAGATCTCCTAATCCTTGGCCTGCAACTGAGTAAATATCTTAATGAAGCACTGTGAAGTCCTTCTGGTGTTCGTCTCTCTGTGTGATTCTGGCCATCCCCAGGGTGACTGAGAAGAGGGCCCTTCAATCACGCGTTCTGTTTGGGGGGATGATTTCCACGCCAGCGAATTACCTTTGTTCGACAGAACATAATCACTTCAGAATTTAAATCTATAATAGGATATACAAGATAACATCAGAACTGGCCCCTGAGGGTGGGCTCTGAAAAAACCCCACAGTCCTCAGCTGTGGATTTTCTACCTAGCTTTCTTTTTGAACTCTGGGAAAGTTCCTTTGTGGGTCTATGTTCTTCCTTTTATACTGATAATCATGTAGAACCATTAGTACAGAGGATGATTTGGTTTTTGAGTAGCGAGACTTTCTGTGATTGGAAACGTTAGAATTTAATAAATAATTTAAATCCCAAGCTTATTATTATTTTAGAAAAGCACAACTTCATGGAGGCCGGTGAGATAAAACTATTCGTATCATAGGAAGTTGGAATTTGCTAAATAAACCACACACCTCTCTTCATGTGTCAGACAACATTTGCCAACGTGGCAGAAGACCTATGGTGCCTGATGTACTTCGGGATTCTGATGAATTGTGGTGAATTGCACTGTGGGGGAAACTCTCTAAACGTGACCCTCAGAAGATCCTGCCACCGAGGTGCTGGACCTGCCCTCCACCCTGTGCCTCTCCTTCCCCTTTGTCTGCAGTTAGTCTGTTCCACTCTGTATTTCCACCATCTGCTGTATCTCGGTCTTAATGGATCAAGCAATTTGTCTTACTTTGGGATGTCCTGCCAGTCACGCAAGTGCCTGACACAGTGCTGGGACACAAAAGGTAAATGTGGCAAATATTTCATGAATTATTCATTGATTTTTAGAGCCTTTCATGGTCCAAGAGCTAGAAAGTGACCTCATACATCCAAGGCAGGGTGACAGAGATTTCTTTCATGATGACTTAGGATAAAAAGGCAACATTTTCTATCCATTGATACCAAATACCTTCATATACCTAGCACACACACATGCCCTGACATTATTTTCATTTAGCAAAGTAAAAATAAAATTTCCTCTCAAAAGATCTGGTAGAGGATATGTTCTCAGTAGTTTTGTTCACCATCTACAATTACTTTTTATGCACAATGGACATAATTCCACTCGGGAATAGGAGTACTCTTTCCCATCTCAGTTCAGCCTGATTGAATGCATTTATTTTGGAAGGTCACATGGCCAATCTTTTCTTAAAAAACAAAAACATCAAACAATCCAACAAAATAATTCATTAGAATCTCGTTATTAATTCTTAGTCATTCTGATACCAGGTCTCGTTTGTTCTCAGCCTCATCATGAATTTAAGAGAAATAAAAAATGGGGTGCCTGGGTGGCTCAGTCAGTTAAGTGTCTGCCTTTGGCTCAGGTCATGATCCCAGGGTCCTGAGATCGAGTCCCACAGGGAGCCTGCTTCTACCTCTCCCTCTGCCCTACCTGCCCCTCATGCTCGCTCTCTCTCTCTCTCTCTCGTGCTATCTCTCTCTCTCATATAAATAAATAAAATCTTTTAAAAAATAAGAGCAATAAAAAACGAGAGGAATAAGTGTGTAGTTCAAAAGCTTTTTGAAATGAAATTTGATTTGTAGGAGCAATGAATCTTGATGTTCTAGAACTGCTCGTGGCCCCAGCAGTCAGCAAATCCAACTTCAACATTTTGTAAATGTAGAAACTGAAAAATCAGATTAAGAAAATTATTGGATGCTCCAAAGTTTGTTGCTATCATGCTCTGAACATGGTCTCTTCACCCTCATTCCCTTAACATAAATGGAAATAAATACTAGAATTTATACTTTTTCATCATTATTGGTTAAGTGTTTCTACATCCTTAGGAAGAAGAGGGGGAAGCCTAAGTGTCTCTCCTAATCCTAACAGATCCAAACTAGGAATTCCTTTATCAGAATTTTTTTAAACCTCAATTAAATGAGATCACATATGAAAAGCATCCAGGACAACAGTTGGCAAATAGTAGATGCTCAATAAAGGTTTTTTTTTTTTTTTTTTTAACTCTTTGGATCGCCTGACTCTGTAGAGTATCTGATTCCTGATCTCAGGGTCATGCATTCAAGCCCCTCTTTCTGCCTCAGTTCCAGTTCAGACATTTGGCATTTATTATTATTTTTTTCATTTTATTTATTTTTGAGAGAGAATGACAGATAGAGAATGAGAGGGGGGAGGGTCAGAGGGAGAAGCAGACTCCCTGCCGAGCAGGGAGCCCGATGCGGGACTCGATCCCGGGACTCCAGGATCATGACCTGAGCCGAAGGCAGTCACTTAACCAGCTGAGCCACCCAGGCGCCCGGCATTTATTCTTTTCAGTAGTTGTACATTTAAAACAATGTTATTGGAACCGCAGATATATCCTTTCGTCCCCTATGACATTGTTTTGAAGGCCATTTATATCAGACAAAACCAGGTAGGGGGTAGAGGATGAGGTCTGGGACTCACAAGGTTTTGAGCAAGATTCTCTGAGACCCAGCGGCACCGGGTGTGAGGGACTCTTGTAGTTGCGAGACTGGGTTATAATTTGTGTGGAAGCTACATGGGTTTTCAGCAGCAGGGTTTGTACATAACAGGGAGTTTCTGGATCTTGTTAGCTCAGGGCAAAAAGTCATGCTTTGGAGCAGTTACCCCAGCAGGAGGAGAAAAGATGATGGTCGGTAATTACATCAGTTTTGCACTGTTGAGCAGATGTTCTTGCAGATAGATTTTGGCTGGCATTTTCAAACTATCACTGGTGATTCTCAGGATAGTGTCAGAGCTGCTGCAAGTGGAGGGGACTGCAGGTGTGTAGAACATTGTGGGGAGGAGGGCGAAGGAACCAGACAGCAGTCTGGAAGTTAAAAAGCACCTCCTAAAGAGGGCTTTAGTGAGATTTGCTTGGAGATGATAGTTTTGTTGGATTGGATAGTTAGATTGAATATGCATCTGGTAATGTATTTCACTGTTTAACTTTGAGAGCAATTTAGTAGTCCCTCGGTGTTTTTTAAAAAAAGTAGTTTATTTCTTTTTAAAGTTAGGGATAATTCAGAAAACAGTTGAGGGAGCTAGCTGAACTTTGATTAGAACACAAAATTAATGAGCAAGATCAAAACCCATAGTGGGTAATGGAAAAGAATGACCCAAGCATGTTCACAAGAAATGCTATCATTTGGCTAGAAATTCTGTCCAACTTGAAATCAGCTGAAATCAGCTAGTCAACAATGAGACACCACTGGAGAGCCTCTTTCTCCCTTGGCTTAAAAATCTTCCCAAATTTATCCTGTTTATTTTTTCATACTGATTTAAGTTCCTTCTCTCTATGCTTTGGGACTTGTAAGTACACTCTTAGCAGTAGATCTTAGAACCTTTGTTTGTTGGTGTCATAAGTAACTGTAAAGTCTTCTCTATAGGCAGTGATGAGAATATTTTTTAGCTTACTGACAGCCAGGCAACATTAAGTGAAAGATATACTCTAATACATGGGTAATTGCATTGGAATCTCTACCATTTCATTTTCCTGGGCCACAGAAACATTTTAAACACTGCCAGTTTATTGTCATGGGCTCTTCTGGGCAAATGATTCCAAAAGGAAGCAAGGAAGCAAGGCAGAAGGCAGGGGACTCTATCTAGGGTGGCAGCATTGGAGGTTGGGAGAGTAGGTGAATGGGAGGGCCTGGTACAGCATTTCATGGGGACTAGTGCTTCATAGCTACTAGAATGGGTAAATCAACGGGTAAATGAAATGACATGAGGTTCTAGAAAAGTCATTCCCGAGCACTTGTTACTGGTTACAGCGCTGTCGAAAGAATCCTCTTACACAGAGGTCCTATGTGCTTCGGTGTGTGCCTTTGGGGAAACAGATGCTCTATTGTTTTGTGAAGCAAACATTGAGTCTCAGAATCGATCGGTAGGAGCAGAAAGAGAGCCACTTTGCCCACTTCTGTGGCTCTCAACAGAAGACCCAGTGCCTCTTCCTCTCATTCTTGGTTTACCACCAGCTTACATTTGGCTTTTGTGAGTAGCTCACTACTTCCATCTTGCTAATCATTCTGTGATGTTTATTTTTCTTCCTTTACGGTATCTCTATTCTACTTCTCTTACAAAATGGGATCACAGGTAGTTACTCTAATGTAACTGGATTTTTTTTCAATTAACAAAATATCAGAGGCATATTTTCACATATCAGATGTTCTGCTGCAGTGATATTTTAGTGGCTACATAGAGCATTCCATTGTAGAGATAAACCATATTTGCTGGGCCTTCAGGTTTTTTTTCAGTATTTTGTTATAGAATATGCTGCCATGAGCATTTCTTTTGGGCTATATCTTTGCCACATCCATAATTCTTTCCTTAAAATAATTTATACAAACATGAGTCAAAGGGTGGGATGAGCCTTAAGTGGCAAACTTCAAGCACAAAGGCAAATGATGGGAGAGACGTTTGGGAAATGTCAGGATTTTCTGGTGTTTCCTCCCCACCCCTGCCAAACTGCCATCTAGGCCTGGGATAATTCTGGGCAAAACAGTGAAGTGGGAGGTAAAGATTTTTTTCTCCGATTGCTTTCACGCTCCTTTTTTGTTCTTTTTCCTCTCTTCAAAAACCCACTTTCTCCTTTTCCAAAGCAGTGTATTTTAAGTCATAACGTTATGAAACTTATTCTAGGAAAGGATCCAGTAAGTCCATTAGTTAAGATCTAAATGACTGATATGCCATTATTCACAATTACCTTAGGGATGAAAACTCTGTTTTGGTAAATCAGAAGAATGAACATCCAAGTATGGGGTTGGGACATCTGCTGGAGAGGTTAACAAAAAACCCTTCTGAATGTCCTGACATTAAACCTCATAGGCAGATATTCACTCGTAGGGAGGAGGCCATGAGTCATACATGCGATTATGGATCTGTTAGGTGCTTGGCCTTAATGATTATCTCCATGTTATCTCCCAAGACCTATACTCCACTCATACAGTAAAGGGATCTTATTTAATTGTAGTTCTTAGGAGTTTACAGAAGAATTATTCTCGTGAATGAATAATCATGACCCCTGAAAATGAACTTTAACACCAACCAAGGGTAGTTGTTAAGGGGAAAAGTTTACCTGAGGTAAATTTATATAAAATGAAGACTCAAATTTCATAGTATTTTTTTTTGTCAAATATAGGAAATTCTAGCTTAAAAATGAAACCAAAATTGGAAAAAACAAACGTATTTTCTCTTATGTCTGACCACCTTCAGATCATACTGGCAAACTTTGTGCCAATTCTAAAAACGAAGGACCAAGCGAGAGTTGATTTTTGGTATAATTTTTCTGATGACCCTGTGACAACATGACTCGGTCTTTTATGGCATGTTTGACCTTTTCAGTGTAAATGTGAAGTCAGTTCATTTACAAAAAAATAGTCTAGGGTATCATCCAATTTTCCAAAGGCTTCTTTTTATTCTTGGATACTTAAATCATTGTCTTTTGAAATGCCTATTGCACTGTCAGTTCTTAACTGGTCCAACTTGGCCAAATCGTCCCTTGTCAATGGCTTTGCTTTGTGACTTGAGCAGTTCCAGGCTAATGTGGAGAGGGCACTTATTTTTGAAGAAGTCAATTCATTAGTGAATACGTTCGTGTTCTGGTGACTTTTGCTTTCCTACTCAACCTTATAACTGTAGGGATTCAAGCAATTAATGCTTGGTTAATGAGCAACACCCTGTTCTCAATTTCTTGGCAGACATTAAGTGTCGGGATATTTGTGTTAAGGAGCAAAGGGTCATTCATGCCATTCCACAGATATGTAAACCGAGGTAAAGATGACACTAATTTACAGTCAGAAAGGCAAAATGTGGAATGGTATAGGTTCTCTCTGAATTTTGTACCTACCCACAACCCCACTCCATTCCCTACATTGTGAAGGCTTATTTTAAAGTGATGTTGCGGGCAAGCGGGAATTTGACCATTAAGAAAAATACTATCTTTGCCCTGGCCTATCCCATAATAAACTGAATGACAGAAAAACAAATGTCACTTATTAGAACATTGAGGTTTACTGTTCAAGTGATTAACTAAGAATCATTTGTATGATTAAATGCTGGAAAATAATTTGCTTTCCCTATGAACCTATAGCTTAGATCTCATTACACAGAAGTGCTGCATATTAGTTGAAGCAAATTAACATTCAAACACTTTCTGGAGTGGCTGCTAATCACAGGCTGTTAATTACTGTCATTACATTAGGCTGTAGCAGAGACTACCCAAAGAATCATTCTCATGATCTTGGTATTTGAAAGTGATCTTCACCAATAAAAACACATGTCAGACATACAGAAATTGCAAATTGCAGAAATTGCTGACGGGGTTGAAAATTCCGCTGACTCTAAGTACCCATGCAGTGATGGATGCATTCTTGACACAGTTTCAGTGTTTGGACTTAGGAAATAATGAGTATCAATGTCCTAGCAAGGGAATATGCAAAGATGAAGGAGCCCTTTTGTATCCTTAATTAAGGAAAGTAGTAGCAGAACTCGTTCACAGATAAGTGACTGTACATAATAATCATGTATTTATGTAAGGGACTGCTATGCTATATTAGTGTAGTGGCAATTAGATTTTCACAAAGTCGTTTTAATAAAAGGCATACTTACATAATAAATAAACAAAACTGCTCATTTTCATAATAAATAAACAAAACCTCCCTAATTATGCACTGGCTTAAAATAAAATGTTCTGCAATGCTAAGTTAAACATATAGACTCTAGCTGCCTGCTGCAGTGTGCCCCAAATCTTTTTCCACCCCACCGTCTCGGTCGCCCCGGGAACTCTGCTAAGCAGGGAAAGAGAAGTTATACATTTTGCTTGATCTGCATAAGGGAGGAATCATTTGAGAATTTAGAGGTCAAAGCTTCTGGTATCTGCTGACCTGACTTCCTTCATTGCCCAGAAAGTTTGCTGTCCACCCTGTGGCTGCCAATAATTGGGATCACCACAGTGCCCGGATGGTGAGAACTCAGGTGACCTGCACATGCATGGGCTTGGCAGGCAATCCTCTTCATTAGCAACACTACGTGAGGAAGGCCCAGGCTGCGGGCCTTCGAGGAGCCATGCGTAGGGCCCTGAGTTCTGGCTTCTCGTTCAACAAATATGTATTAAATACCTTTCTTGTAGAAAACATTGTACCGGGTGTTGTGGGAACACAAAGATGAATTAGAGATGGATCTTGCCATCAAAGAACTCACAGCTTGGTACGAAATGATCATCTTATCAATGTAAGCCTCTGGTCCCAGGGGGCAGAATGGGAGATTCTGGATGGATCTAGGCAATCCTCCTCTGATCCTGTAACTGGATCACCCCAGAGGACTTGCTCTACCACCTCTGAGTGTGGTTACATCAGTACCAGTGGAATCCCTCTCCCGAAGTTCACAGGTAGGACACTCTCTCCTAAGGACTAGGATGCATCCATGGCTACACATTCCTTCTGTCCTTCTATATTTATTCAGTGTTTGCTATGTGCCAGCTCCTGGTGATTTGAAAATGAACATGATGTATGTGATTCTGCACAGAACTTGCAATCTGGTGGGGAATACAGATAAGTAGACAGGCACTACCACTTTCTGGTAGAAATACCTCTGGCATGCCATGAGAGCACAAGAGAAGGACCCGCAGACTTGAAACAACACATTGACTGGGATTTAAGGGAAACTAGCAGTGAATGGTGGGAGTTTGGGCAGGGGGGGTGGTATTGCGGTATGGTGAGTTGTGAGAACCCAGCAAAGTTCGGTATGAGTAATTTATAGAAGGCAAGGATATGGAAGCAATGAAGTCTGATACTGGAGAAGTAAGGCTTGTAAACAATAGGACTGAATTTAAGAATTTAAGCTTTATCCCGAGTATTTCCTAAGGTCAGCTATTGATTTTTTTTATTTTTAACTTTTTATAAAGATTTTATTGATTTATTTGTCAGAGAGAGAGAGAGAGCACAAGCAGGGAGAGCAGCAGAGGGAGAAGCAGGCTCCCCACTGAGCAGGGAGCAGATATGGGACTGGATCCCAGGACCCAGGGATCATGACCTGAGCTGAAGTCAGGCGCTTAACTGACTGAGCCACCCCGGTGTCCCACTATTGATATTTTAAAACAGGGAAGAGCATGATCAAGTTTGTGTTAAAAACAAAAACAAAAACAAAACACTTTAGATTTGTCCAGAGAATGAGTTGGAAAGGGGCAAAACTGAAGGCAGAGAGAGCAGGTAGGATGCTATTGCAGCATCTACACGGCTTGGGGGATGAGCTAGCCGTGGACGTGGAGCTTGATTAGATAGTAAGTGCGTGCGCGTGAGTGCGTGTGTGCTTGTGACTGGCTGTGTTGAAGAAGAGAAAAAAGTGAAGGATGACTCCCAGGTTACTGGGGTGATGGTGTTCCCGTTCCTAATATAAGGAACACAGTAGGCTGGGGTGGGGGAAGGTTAGTGATGAGTTTGTCTTGAATGTTGATTGTGTAGTCTACTTGAAGGACTTCCGAGTGGAAATGTCTAGTAAATAGTTGGAGATGGAAGTCTGGGGCTCAGGAAAAAGGGTCAGTGTGAAGCCTAGTCCTTGCCAGTGTCCTTTGTGTTTATTTGCTTTTTGTTGCTTAGTTTCACTCCATTTCATCAACAGAGGCAGAGATTAAAGTTGGTGTTTTCTCAACAGTATTTCTCTCCCAGCATGTGTACGTACCTTTTAATTATCTTGCTTTATGTATTATTAAATATAGGAAATTGTGCTCAGATATCATGAGCCTAATTTAAACTGACAGAAGCAAAAGACATTACAAATTAAAGTTGCTATGTTTCCCTTTAATGCCTTCATAGTTTCCATTTATTAAAAGAAAATTTAAAATGAGAATTTTAAAGAGAATGAAAATTAAAATGTGTTCTTTTCTGGAAGATATTTCTGGGATCTATCCAACCTTGAGGCAAGTTCTTGACATGGTGTCAAAAAGGGGTACTATCATACAGACACAAATCAGCTTTGGGTGGGTTTATGATACGCACTGCCCTCTGACAGAATTGGGAAGATGTTTAGCCATAAGAAAACACTGAGAGGGGCTCAGAAACCTGGGTTTGTTTTTGGGTTTCAGTCTACAGCTGGTCCGCTGGTGCTCTTGCCATTTCTTTCTCCATTAAGGTGCTTTTAGTATTCAACTCCCTGCCAAACCAGTGATGGGAATTTTTAGCAAGGCTAGCTTTCTTGGGGAAGCTGGGAGAGTTAAGTGAGTGGGGGTGAGGGGGTCAGCAATATCTGCCTGCCGGCAAATAAGAGGAAGGGGTTACTCCCCTCAGAGCAGTCTTATGAACACGTCAGACTCTACAAACCACACGGCACAAATTCGCCCATTAACACAGGTGCTATTTCACGGTTGGAAGCATCGTCTCCCTATCACCAGCACAAGAAGAAGAAGCCATGAGGCATTTGTCTGCTCAATCAAGAGATAGGTTTCCCTTGGCAGAACTCTACTTTGCAGAAGCTCCCAGACTTACAGGCAGCAATAGCATATTACTCTCATTTTACAGGAGAATCTCAGCCTGCTTTGTAGGATCATAGTAGCTGCCTCCTCAGTCTTTCCCTTCCCATGAACTCCTATTAATACATCTGGGGGCCACTGGCCAGAGCTAAGCTAACAGCTTGCTGAAGGATCACCCTGATTAACACAGAGTCACGAGGCATCTCCCTGCCAAGACACTTCGGCCACTCTGTGTGCGAGCCTCTCCCTAGCTCCCAGCATTTTTCCAAACAGGGGTGAAATCTGGCTTCAGTGAATCTGAAAATCAGCAGTATTCCCCTGGACTCAGATGATGGCTGACTGAAGTCTCTAGGGGTTATTGGAGGGAGACAGAGCTCAGTGGTGGGGTCTGTGGAGGTTTGGAAAATGAGGGCGTATGGAAGGGTGCCATCCCCAGCATGTGGCATGTCTTTCCTAAGAACGAGGACTTTCTTTACATTGCCAATAGCAGCAATTAATAACCATTAATAACATTAATTATCTAATTTATAGTCCTGTGGAAATTTTCACCATCTCCCTCTTGCCCTGCCCTGGGTTCCAAGCCAGGGTCACCGGTGCATTTAGTTGCCACCTTCTAACCTTAGGTTCTTTTCATTTGCAACAGTGCCTCAGCCTTCTTCGTCTTCCACAGCCTTGGAGTTTTGAAGCGAACAGGCCGGCTGTTTTTCAGAATGTCCCTAAATTTGGATTTATCCAATGTGCCCTCATAATTAGATTCAGATTATGTGTTTTTGGCAGGGATACCACTCAAGTCATGTTGTGCCCTTCTTAGCAAATCATACCAAGAATCGCAAGATGCCAATTTCTCCCAGTGTCAGTGATGTAAACTTCAATACTTTTGTTCAGGTGGTGCCCACCAGGTTTCCCCTTAAAAAATTGCTAATTTTCCCTTTATTATTTATACACAGTTTGTAGAGGGATACTTAGAGACTAAATATCTTATGCTTCATCATAATTTTACTCATTACTTCTAGCATTTATTGATAATTCTTGCTCAAACCTATTATTACTATGATGGTTACAAATGGTGATTTTTAACTCAATTTTTCTACATTTATAAGTTTGCATTCCACTGTAAAGATGAGCTTTTCCTTCTGCCTCATTTACTTTTTATTCATTCATTTGTTCAAATCAATATGAACTCTAGACTCTCATAGATTTCATTAATTATTATTCATTATTATTTTGATGCTCAAATTGTCCTAGATTTGGCCATTTGGAACCCATTCAAGCTGGCTTCTCTATCTTTTGTGACATGTCTGCACTGTATTTCAATCACTTCCTTACCCTCTGACCCCCAAATTATTCTAGATTTGTATGTCTTGTATTTTCTTTACCCCATTTTGCCAAGGAGATCCAGTTTCTTTTAGTGTAAACTGTTACTTAGTAAGCAAACCTGAGCATACATAATATTTTAAATAAATAGAATAAGAAGAATATAACCATGTGTTTTTCTTACCTAAAAGTGATTTACTTGTGGAAAGAATTATGGGGAATTATGGCAACAGCCATAAAAACATGCCTCCAAGATAGAGTCAGCCAGGCAGTTAACTCTGTGTTGAGGAGGCTTGATGTAGATGGAGGGTGAAAACCTGAAAGTCTAAGTGACTTGTTGCCTCTTTATCTTTTGAAGATGTCAAGAAGGAAGAAACAATTCGATAATTTCCACATCAACTCTCTTTTCTTCTTTCCTAGCTAGTGTAGTTGCTAAACTTACCCAAAGCTAAACTTAGCTGCACAATGGCATAGAAAAATGTGTTCCATATAAATGAGCAACACATAGAAGAAACTTTGCATAAAGGCATGACAAGTAAGGCAAACCTCTGTATTTATTAATTCATTTTATATGTGGAGAAACTGAGGCTCATGGAGATTATATAATTTGCTCAAGATCAGATAGCTAGTGTCAGAAAGCGGAGTTGTGCCTTGTTTTGCCAATTTCTAAGTTCCCGTATTATGTAACTTTGCCCAGTTTGTCTTCAACATTTAATTAAGTATCATTATTTTTAAGATACATTCCCAAGAGCCCTCCAGATTGGACTTGGTTTGGGCGGGGGCTTTATTTTTTAGCTGTTTAGCTCTCTAGTCCTTGAAATAATAGCAAGAGCTAATATCTCTAGAAAATTTCCTATGTGTTTATATGTTATCTTATTAAACCTCCAACAACTCTGTGAAATAACTATCATCATCAACATCATCATCACCGTCATCACCACCACCATCATCGTCATCATCCCATTTATAACTGAGAGAACCAAGGCTTAGAGCAAGTTAAATAACTTGTTCACAGAAAAAGCCTGTCAGTGAGGAACTCAGATTAGAACCTGGGTAGTGTGGCTCTAAGCCTACATTTTTTAACCACTGTGCTCTATCAGAACCCATTAAGGGTGTGGGAATATTCCCAGTGGTCCAGTTGTTCTGCAACACATGCCAATTGGCTATGCCTAGGCTTCCTTGTACCAACATGCTTCCAGTGCTGGAACCAGCCTTTTCCCCTTCATGTATTAATTAACTCTCAACTAACCAGATAAATTAAGAAAGCAACAGCGAGATAGCTCACAAGTCATGGATACCGCTTTGGAGTGTACAGTGATAGTCTCCCCAGTAGATGCTGCCTTTTAAATCTGTCCCTGACAATAATATTCACTTTTATTGAGGGGAAATAGCTGTAGAGTTGTTGGTTGAATGTGACATAGCAAATTTGTATTAGGATATTATTCCAGAGAAACTACCAAGTAGAAAATATACTTATAGACAATTCAGAGGTCACTACATTACAGAAATCCAGCAAAGACCAAGTCCTCTGACCATGAAAAGCTGGACTCAGGAAAGAGGCTAACACGGTGGTTACAAATGTGGGCTCCGGAGTTAGACCAGTCACGTCTGAATCCTGGCTTTGCCGGTTCCTAGCTGTGTGATTTTGAACAACTTACTTAAGCTTTCCTTGTCTCAGGTTCTTTGACATAATATTCTCCTATAACACTTTTCCTTCATCTATTTTCTTCTCTCCACCCTCTGCCTGGGTAGAAAACTACTGATCCAAAGAATTGTTTGGAAAAACTATATATTCATTGTAATGTTTGCTGCTATAATCAACACATCCAATGATGTATAATGGCTCAAACATTATACATGTTTGCTTTTGGTCCCTGTAAAGCTCAAATGGGTATTCTTAACTAGTGGTTATTCAGAGACTTAAGCTCCTTCCAGCCTGTGGCTTTACCATCTCAGTCTTGACTTCCAAGGTTACCGTGTTTGCGTGCATCAAGCTGGTAGGAGGGGACAGAGCATGGAGAATGCATCTGAGAAGTTTTTACGAGCTAGGCTTGGAAGTGGTTTGTGCCACTTCTGTTCACATTCCATGGGCTGGATCTGAGCCACATGGCTGTACTAAAGTGTAAGTAAGATTGGAAAATGCAGTCCCGCTGTGTGACCAGGAAGACGAGAAAATGGGTCTGGTGAAGAGCTAGTCCATCTCTGATAAACATTGGTAGCAAAAACTAAGAAGTTTAGGGCAGAGCTTCAGGCTTGCAATTTGTATTGTTTTAACAAAGTCATTAACACAGTTCTGCACCTCTTTTGTTCTGATTCTAGCCCTTCAGGTTGTACCTGCTGATCAGTCGACCTGTTCTGAGTCTTGAATTGCTAAAATGAAATTTCACTATGGACATTTTCATCAAGCAAATGTGACACTGTGTAAACTCTGCAAAAATTTGATCTAATACCAGTGATGGTATAGATGGTAAAGATTAGCACATTAACATAATATTACCATTACCAGAGTGTACAGAGGCCATTGTGAAAATTCTACTGCACAAACAGCCCATTGAGAGAAGTTAAATTTTGTATACTCCAGTGAGCATAAAATACATGGTTGCATTTGACTCTAATATGTGTTAATTATGAAAATCAGCTCCAAGCAAAGAAAGCCATAATAATTAAAAACCATCTTTTCATCTTAAAAAAAGCCTCCCTCCCTAAAGTATTTATATATTCTAATGAAACAAAAATAGTTATGGCAAAGCCTAAATAATAACCTCCATAAAGTAGTACATACACACACTCCATAATACGTAATTATGTTGCATTTAAATAGCAACCAACATAGAACAAATCCATTTAGTGAACAGCAACAAAATAGATAATAGATTATGAATGCTGCTGCTTCCTTTATTGTTTCTTTCTAGTTTCTGGTATATATAAGTTATGAAAAAAGTGCTGCTTTGGCATGATTCTCACCCTGCCTTATGTATTTAAAATTTCAAAAGCTGAGATACTGGCCCTAGGACATCAAATAGGATTGATTTCACATGTTAATTCCTGTGGCTGCTTGGAACATTGCAGTGGGGAGAGTGCCATGATCAATTAGTGATGTCTGCCCAGGCATAGCAAACATTGTCAAATGTTTCCAAGCATGGTTACATAGTCATTAAATAGACCAGAGATAAAAGAAAAAGAGTATAAGAAAAGGTCAATTTGGGTCCTTCAATTGGATCTAAAGTATATCCTTTCAATTTTAGGAACCAATAGGGTAAGGCAGACAATCTTGGAGCCAAAAGCAACAAGTAGTACATAAAGTCACTTAAGCTGCTTTTTTTTGCTTGGTTGGTTTTTGTCTATTAGTTTTGTTTCCCCAGGCTATCACAAATGTAGCTGAGTCACCATAATGTAGCAATTTTTAATAACTTTGAGTCACATATCTTAAATCTCTGGGTTCTATAAACAAACACACACAAAAACCCTATGTGGGGAATGACTATTCAATATCAAGGGAAAAAAACTAAGATATTCCCCTCTTTCCAGATTGAGAAACAAAAAGGAATTTGCATATAAAAACCTAAGACAAACTTATGATTTAGAGAAAATGTTAACAACTGCAAGTTTTCTCTCCTACTTACATGGAAATTCATAATGGAACTTCCTTTAGAATCAAGGCATTTCTGGGGCAGAGCCAGACATGATTTCAGTCTTTCAGGGATTCAGAGCAGATGACCCTTCCTTATCACTTAGAAGAAGAAGGCATGCATTTGTTTACTTGTTTGTTTCTTATTGTTTGTTTGCTGTATTTGTTTGGGGGCAACTTGAATTTCATCCTAAATGACTCACTCCTTCGTGCACCTCTAACCTCCTACCTCTTTCCCCGAATGAATCATCTTTGCCTTGAAGTAAGCTCTTTGCTGCATGCAGTTTGACAAATTGCATTTATCTGGATGATCTCATGTTTCTAATATGTCTGCACATCCACTGGCTCCAAGACCTCCCTTTCTAAAACAGAAGGTTTCCCTGGCACACAGCCCTGCCTACTTGCTCTAATACCGATCTCCTGCTGACCTTAAAGCTTAAGCTGTAGAAAGCTAATTTTCATTAATTTGTTTAGTATTTTCACTGTCCCATGTAAACATATCCCCAGCTGCTTTATTTCTCAAAGGAGAAATTACTCCCTCCTTCCCTCCCACTTGAACCTACATTTTAAATTATATGTAAATGAACTAGAACAGATTTAGAACACAGATATGGAATGGTTTCTACACAATTTACTGAAAAAGAGGGATTTTACTGTCACATATTCTTAAGTCCTGCTATTCTTTATTTTTACAACTTCATAGTGATCTACAAAACTCAGGTTCTGATTTTTCTCTGTCACACAGCAGCTGAGTTCTTTTCCTATTGTGAAGGGGAAGACTTGTGCTAGATCTCTTTTACTCAACCTTAAGAAGTGGTGTAAATGAGTTTTAAACTTTATCTTCTCCACATGGATAAGTATAAATGATGATGCTATGAGGACAAGTTACTGGTGATAATTATAAACTTGTTGGTAGATTTCAAATGTTCTGTAACATTTTAATTTCCTCTACCACAATCCCAGCCTTTTCCCCACAGCACGACTACAACGGGCTATTCTTCTGTCATTGTCAGTCACTCAGAGACCAAAAGATAACTAAAATTCTCAGACCCCTACTGAAAATTTGAGAGCCTATACCTAGACAACGTGGAGGAGATAGGACTTGTCATAGATCAACAGAGAAGGGCTATTATTACACAGTGCCCTGCCCTGGTTAAGCACTGGGCAGAAATTTCTCCCTGATTGTCCTGTTTCGATTTTAGTCTGTGTGTGTGTGTGTGTGTGTGTGTATTAGAATATATAATATATAATATTGAGTAAGTATATTAATATTATGCATCATATGAGTATTATATACATTATTATTAGTATCTTAGTATATTAATGTTATCTATATTAGAATATTATATTGTTTTAATATTTAATGCTTTAAATATACATATATTTTAAATTTCTCTTCACTACTGAACAAAGCTCCAATTGCCTTCCCAAATTAAATCTGCTTTTGAATAATTGATTTTATTTAATTGCCTATTATTTACCAGTTTGTTTTTTATTGAGAATTTGATTTGCTGCAGGAATAGGGACCTCTGTGGGGCAGGAGGTGTAACCATCTGCAGAAGTGCTAAAGAGAGCCCAATTGAAGAGCCAAGGATGAGCTAGAGATCAACCAGCAAATGGTCAGCAGCAAAACAGATGGGAGGACTTTATCATCTCCGGGCACTTTCCAAACATACAAATCAATAATAATTAAAGCAGATTATGAAAAGGCAATACTGGGTAGTTAAATCTTTGGACTTGATTTAAACGGAGCTAAATGCTTTCACATGGAAATTTACTCCATGGAGAGGGTTCAAAGTTTGCCAGAGAGAATAATTTAAGGCTGTAGATTGGGTTAAGGCTTGGAAGCACAGCTAATACTTTCTCATAGTCATAAATTATATATACATATATACACACATCTATGTGTACATACATGCATGTTTATGTGTGTATATATTTCTGGCATATATGGATTGTGAAATGTGTGTGTGTGTGTGTGTGTGTGTGTGTGTGTGTGTGTGTGTGTGTATACATTCCAGAAATCAACACAAGATCAACTTTGGATTGTTTTGGGGGGTATTGGTAAGCCCTTTCCTGTCCACCTCTAATGTGATAGCTATTGCTGGATCCTTGGAGAACTCTGGAGCTAGAACTCAAAGCTAATTGCTGACCTCACAGAAAGTCTCAGGGAAACTAAAAAACAAAAACATGAAACTAAACAAAAATAAATTACTTATCTGGGCTGATGCCCTGCAACAGGGTTTAAGCAGCATAATAAAGATGCATTACTGTCCTAATATCTTGGCAAGATGTAAGGAATTTTCCCCAAAGATTATGCAAATTCTAATTTCATGACACTATGTAACTTCCATGTTTGTGGGAAAACCAGTCTTTCAGTGAAGGTCATCAAGGGGGAAAGAACGAAAAGGCCTGGCGAATCAGTGACTGGGCTGATGGGGTTTGGAAAGCCTTGTGACAGATGTTGCTTGTAGAGAGGCTGAGCAGTTGGAGGAGTCTGCAGCAGTTAGAAAGGCGAGAAAGGTCCATCAGATTCCATGTAGCCGTTCTGCCTCTTAGCAGCAGGGACTCTGAAGGCCACACAGGGAAGGGCAGGATGACCACCACTTCCGGGAGAGGCAGCGCGTCTACACATAACTGGGGCCTGGGGCAAAGCAATGGCGCTGGTAGGGAGAGTCTGGAAGAAGGGAAAGCCTCACTCAACAGCTGGGTAACAAGCAGGGCTTGCCCAAGGCACCATCGGGTTTTGGTTCACGTGGCCCCACCCCGCCTTCTGAGACTTCTCTTCTCCATCCCTGCTTGCTGGCCGGTGGCCTCCAGCCCATTCTCTCCTCCCCCCCCCCCCCGTTTTCTGTCTTCTCAGGTTATCCCACGCACTGCTGATCACATGATCTTTCTGCAAAGTCTGCCCAAGCAAGAGTTAGTCTCTTGTGTCCCGGTGCATCCCTGGCTCCTAGAGCCTTTATCACTCTGCCCTGCCATGATCTGTGAACACATCTGCTGTCCCCACCCCCAAGTGACTTCCAGAAAGCCAGGGGTGGCCTCATATACAACTCTCTATGCCCAGGGCTTCACTGCTGAGTCTGTGCTCCCATGGTCATTCCCATTTCAGGAAATGGCTGATCCCAGGAATCATTCTAGATTCCCTCCTTTTCCTCGGGAGCTCTTTTGTGCTCTGGCACAGAGTTCAAGATATAGACCTGCATCATCTAAACCGTTGGTTCTCAACTCCTCCTGTGCATTAGAAACACTTGAGAAATTAAGAACATTAAAAAAAATACTGATGCTCTGTCCCCACACCAGACTACTTCAGTATGGGGCAGGGGGTGAGGTACTAAAAAACAAAACAAACAAATGAAAGCTTCTTAAACCCGATTCTAATGTGCAGGCAGCATTGAGGAACCTGGACTCAGGTGCTATATTAGAGATGTGAAACTCTCCAGCCCTCAACCTGTGCCTGGCTGCTGGCTTCCCTCTGGCCCACTTCTCACCTGAAGACCATCCGCTGCCCCACTTATGCTCCTCTAGTACTTGTGGCTGTCTTCATCTGCTGCTGTGCTTCTAGATGCCATCTAGGGAGTGCTTACTCTGAACAAGACACAGTGCAAAGCACTATGTTATCTCATCCAGTCTCCTCAGGAATTCAATGGGGAAGGGCTAATATCATACCCATTAGTCAGATGAAGAAACTGAGGCTTAGGGAGGTTAAATAATTGACCCAAGATGAAAAATCTGGGATAAGAACTCAGGTTTTCCCTTTTTTTGCAGTTCTCTCTTTTTAACCGCTCTACTAACTCATCTCAATTTTACCCATTTGGGGCTTCTCCCTCCCCCCCCAGCCTTCCAAATGGTTTGTCTTCCTCATTCAGTTAGCCTCAGCTATTGCCCCTGACTCCCAAGGACCCCTTCATGTACTTCTCCGTGTGCATTAAAACAATGTAATACCAGCATCTATGATTTGTAGCGAATATTGCACAAAATGAGTAAGTCATTTCGGCAGAACCCACTATGGCTTTTTAAATACAGGGAAACTTCAAGTCAGTTACTTTTGATTTGATGTCCTTTTAGAGACTACTCATGGGCTTCCCCCCGCCCCCGCCAAAATAAAAGCTCTTGGGATAACCTGTTTGCTGTGGATTTAGAAAGGCTGAAAGGCTATCTTGTACCCTTGCTCTTGGGATGCCATCCTCGGAGGTTAGTGAGAGAGGCGCTCCTCAGAGCTGCTGCAGCCTTGGCTTTCAGAAGCAGCATGGTCTGCATGACCCCAATTCCTTTCCTAGACGGAGTTGTTTTAGTTTTAAAAATTGCTGCTGGCATTGAAAAAAGGTGAAGTGAGAACGTGGAACTGATCTACAAATAACTATAGCTTTGTTCCGAGGTTCCCAAGGACACATGAATATCAACACAAAGCCAATACTGGAGGGTTCAACCCAAGTTCATCCCTTTAAAAGGACATGGGTGGCTTATTGTTCCACCTTCTGCTCTACCTAGTCCCTCAGCTCTCACCAGGTGGCCTCATACTTGCACTTCCCAGGCTACTGAAGCCTTATTCCTTCCAGCCCAGGCCCAGCTCTGTTCCTTCCCTTTTCTCTCTGGGAGGCTTGTTTGCTCTGGAGCCTGTAATCTGTGAATAATCTGTGTTGTGTGAACTATGGAAGCTGAACATAAAGTATGTGCTTAGAAGTTCTGAGACGTGTGAGCTTAGTCTCTGCCACTATGGTTCACTTTGGGCCCCAGCTGTAAAAAACCAACCAAACAAACAAACAAAACCCCCCCAAACTGGGGGAGTAGGGAATGGTGATTGACAGGGAACGAACATGCTAGCAGGCCCTCATGGCTCATCTTCTTCAGGGCAGCACAAGCAGTATCTTATTTAGATGCCCCCTTAAGACCTACTATGGCTTCCTATGCCTAAGCCTGCCACAGCATGCATTCAGGACTGGGGACCGCTAGTTTACCAGTTTAAATCAGGTGTTCAGGTGAAGGTGAGTTGTTTGGAGCTATAAAGGGGATTCCTACAGTTTGCCACAGTTGCCACAGTGCCCTATTGTCTCCTGACGTCAATGTGAACCCCAGCTGCCCTTGAAGCACTGCATGTGCCCAAGATTGCTTCCTCCTGGCCCACTTCACTCATGGGCCGTCCCCCACTAGACATCTGCTCCTTGAGCGCATAAGAGCATGACCAGGGACTTCTTGTAGAGAACTCAATCCAGTGTGTAATGTCTGATCATTGAAAACCCGGACTATAAGTGAGCAGGATGACATAAACAGAAGAATTATCAACCCATTGAAACTGACCCAGAATTGATCTACATGTTAGAATTAGCATAAGGAGACATTAAAACAGTCATAACTGTATTTCCTATGTTCAAAAAGTAAGTAGAGACAAGATAAATAGAAAAAAGATGCAAATTGAACTTCCAGAGATGAAAACTACAATGTCTGAAATGGAAAATAATGCTGGGAGCAATTAACAGCAGATTAGACACTGTTGAAGAAAAGATGAGTGAACTTGAAGGCATAGCTAACAAAAACTCTCCCAAATGAAACATGAGGAGCAAAGAGGATCCAGAAAAATTAAAAGAGCATCAGTGAGCTGTGGGACTACTTCAAGCAGCATAATACATATAACAGTGGAATACCCAAGAGAGAGAAGAAAGGGGGAGAGGAAGAAAAAGAAAAATATTTGAAGAAAAAAATGGCTGAAAAATTTCCAAATTTGATGAAAGAGACTCACATACCTAGGAAGCTCAATGAATAAGAAGCACAAGAAACATGAAGAAAACGACACCAAGGCATACTAAAATAAAACTGCCCAAAATTAGTGACAAAGAGAAAATCTTAAAAGCAGCCAGAGAGAAAAGACACTTTATGGATAGAGGAACAACTAAAAAACTTAGAGTAGATTTCTTGTGAGAAACAATGCAAACAGGAAGACAGCAGGGCAACATCTTTAAAGTTCTGGAAAAAAACCCAAACCTGCCAGCTAAAACTAAACCAGTGAAAAATCTTTTAAAAATGAAAGTGAAGTAAAGAACTTTTAGACATACAAAAGCTGAAACAGTTCATCACCCACAGTTCAGCACCCAACTCTTGATTTTGACTCAGGTCCCCCCTCAGGGTTGTGAGACTAAGCCCCATGTTGGGCTCTGTGCTCAGCGCAGTCTGCTTGTTCCTCTCCTTCTGCCCCTCTCCCCACTCGTGCACTCTCTCTTGCATGCTCTCTCTCTCTCAAATAAATAAATAAATAAATAAAATCTTAAAAAAAAATCTGGCCAGAGGATACAGTGTGGAATCCAATGGCAAAATATTCTTACCAGCCAATAGCAAAATATTCTCACTTCAAATGAGTGACTTGTATGATATGTGAATTATATCTCAATGAAGCTGTTTTAAAGATATTTAAGGAAGAAATAATACTAATTCTGTATGAGAAATGAAAACCACATGAGACCATTATCCTTCATAAGTATAGATGCAAAAATTCTGAACAAAATGTTAGCAAATCAATTCAATAACATATAAAAGGATAATATTCCATGATCAGTTGGGTTTATCCCAGGAATGCAGGGTTAGTTTAACATTAGAAAACCAATCACCATATAAGAAATTTAAAAAGAACCCCACATGATCATCTTAATAGACATAAAAAATCCTTTGACCAAATCCAACATTCATATCCCATAAAAACTTCAAGCAAACTAGGAAGAGAAGGGAACTTCCTTAACCTGATAAAAGGCATCTCCAAAATCCCTACAGCTAATATCATATTTATTGATAAAGACTTAAACCTCTCCCCTTATGGTCAAGAACAAGACTGGAATGTCTGCATTTGCCACTTGTATTCAACACTGAAGTGAAAGTTTTAGTCAGGGCAATCAGTCAAGAAAAAGTCAAGAAAAAGATATAAAAGGCATCCCAATTGAAAAAAGAAGAAATAAAATTATCCTCACTTACAAGCCATGTAATTGTTTAAGACAATCTAATGGAATCTACAAAATTATTGGTTAGAACCAATAATTGAATTTAGCAATATTGTAAGATATAAGATCAATATATAAAAATCAGTTGTATTTTTATATACTAACAATAAAGATTCAGAAGTCTCAAGTGATAACAATAATTTAATTCATTGATGTTAAAAAATAATAATATTTATAATGGACAAAATTTATAATTGGTATCTTTAGGATATATTTTGGATAAATACAAAAAGGTATATTTAGGATAAACATGAAAAGATGCAATATCTGTACCCTGAAAACTACAAAAATATTACTGAGAGGAAATAAGGAAGACCTAAATAAGTGAAGAAAGTTACCTTGTTTATGGGTTAGAAGACTCAATATTGTTAAAATGTTACTTTTTCCAAATTGGTCCATAGATTCAATACAATCCCAATAAAAATATCAGCTTGCTTTCTTATTGATAGTGACAAAAAGTGTCTAACATTTGTATGGAAATGGAAATGACCTAGAATAGGCAAAGTAAGTTAGAAAAAGAAAACAGAGTCGGAGGACTAACGGTGCCACTTATCAAGACCTGCAGTTACAGAGCTACAGGAATCCAAACAGTGTAGTGTTGATGTAAAATAGACAAATAGATCAATGGAACAGAACAGAGAGTCCAGAAAACAGGTTTTTGACAAGTGAACAGAGTATTTGAACAGACACCTCACTGAAGATATATAGATGGCAAATAAGCACATGAAAAAATGCTTAATATCATTAGTCATTAGGGAAATGAAAATTAAAACCACAGTGAGATATTACTATACTTCTATTAAAATGGCTAGAATTAAAACAACTGACCATGGCAAGTGTTGGCCAGGATGTGGAGGAACTGGAACTCTCATACACTGCTGGCGAGAGTATAAAAAGATATGACCACTTTGGAAAACAATTTGGCAGTGTGCTGCAGCCATTGTATTCCTAGGTATTTAACCAGTCGAAAGAAAACCTATGTCCATTCCAAGACATCTATGGATGTTTGTAAGCAGTTTTATTTGTAACTGCCAAAACCTGAAAACAAGCCAAATGTCCATCAGCAGGTGAACTGGATAAATAAACTGTGGTGTATACATATAATGGAATGTTACTTGATAATAAAAAGGAATGAGTTACTGATAAATGCAAAAGCATGGATGAGTCTTAAAATCATACTTAGGGAAAGAAGCCAGATACACACACAAAAAGAGTACATACTGAATGCATCTATTCTTGTAAGACTCTAGAAAATGCAAACGTGACAGAAAATGTTTTAGGGGTTGCCTGGGAAGGAGGAACAGGGAAGTGTGGGAAGGAGTGCTGACAAATGGGCACAGGGAAATTTGGGGGTGATGGATATGCTCACTACCTTGATGGTTAAGATGGCTTCACAGGTTAAGATGGTTAAGATGTACATATGTCAAACTTATCACAGTGTATACTTTAAATAGTGTACTTTTCTGTATCTCAATTATACCTCAATAGAGCTGCTTTTAAAAAGTTGGTAGAATAAGGAAAGCCTGGAAACAAATGCACCTTTGACCCTGATGTCCACGGTAGATGTCTGAGTTTCCTTGGATGCCAACTGTGCAGCATCCCAGGAGGCCCCGGTCCCTGCTCTACTGCAGCTCCCACCGGAGCTGCTCCATTCCAGCTCACTCTGTACTTACTTGTCTGACATTTAAAGGATTTATAAGGAACTGTGAATGAATAGCCCATTAAGTGACTCATAAAAGTGATTTGTATAAGGATAGCTTCTCAAGTCGCAGGAAGGTGGGCAGTGGCAAACTGACAAAGTTTCTTGCTCCTGGTCTCAGCCTGGAAGGTTTTGGCAGGTTGCGGGTAGCCTGAGAAAGCTAGGAAGTATCACATCAAACCTAACCAAGACTAGGTCATATTTATACCCTTTTGTGGTCAATTCACGATCAAGTGGTCAACTGTCGTTTGTAATGAAAAGTTCTAGCTGCCATGTGTACATGCCAGACATTCATTCTCATAGTGGCAGTCTTTTTAAAAAGTAAATTGTAAGCATTTACACTGCATCTAATTCAAACTGGAATGTTGTGTCACTGTTCTCTTTTTAGAGAGTTTTCAATGCCATGCCATTACCTGGTAGCCAAGTCTGTTGGTCTTAAGAGAAGGTCATCCCACTGTGCCCCACAAACAGCCAGCCACCTCTGCTGAGCAGCCTTGAATGTGAAAGACATAAAAGCAATGTTAACTTGTAGAATAGTAACTTAACAGCATGGAACTTGGGGCCATAAAAAAGTCTGGACCGATTTGAAAATAGAGTTTATTACATAAAACCAATCATGACCAATATACCCCAAACTATTTCTTGAGTGGACACTTTATTTTTAGCTGGGAGAAAAAAAAAATGAGTGTTCTCATAATAGGCACACTATTTCTCCTGTTTGATTTACATTTTCTTTCTTTACTTTTCTTTCTTTCTCTTTCTTTCGTTCTTTCATCCTTCCTTCCTTCCTTCCTTCTTTTTTTAATAACTAACATGAAAATATCACAAATGTTCCTATTCTGCGCAGGGCTCTGCCTTTGCAGCAGAAACAGGTTTTCTGCAAGAGCGAGTATCGCTGTCTGGGATAGCAGGCTGCCTGCTGCAGTGTTTACCTTCTCGGGGGCTGCCTGGCTATTGTCGAGCCAGTTGAAATGATTCATGGGTCTGACAGATGTCTGGTACAGCTGGATGTGTCCTTGATTATCCCAAAAGTCTGGACAGCACTGTCATTCACCATTGCCCAAATTATCTTTGTATTGACTGTGGAACCCTCTGTGACAGTACCGTAATGGCTAATTACCCAGGATACCTTTGGTACTCACTTCATAATGGTTTAGTGGAAAAAGAAAAAGACTATAGGAAAATGAGAAAAAAAAAAACATACTGATAAAATAACATCCCGTTCTTTGCAAAGAATGCGGACTCTGGTGTGAAACAGAATATATATTTATTTGATATGGTGCAGCTTATGCTAATGAAATCCAGGGCCACAATAGTGGAAGCAGAGATTTCTCATCAAACACATAAGGAGGAAATAAAATGTAAAGAACCTTGACAGTGATAAATTATGGACAATAGAAGGAGCTATTAGCTGTGAGAGAATTGTATGTATAACACACTTGAAAAAGGAATGACGAGTGGCCATTTGCCTGCCTCATATGTTGCAGGAGGAGAAAAAAACATGTTCTGTTTAGCAAATAACCTCCCCAGAAATAGAGAAGAGGGAGGGAGAAAGGAGGGGATCCTTAGTAAAGCTGCCGGAAAGAACAAGAACTGAAAGCTGAGGTTTCATTTTTTTCCCCGTAATGCCATAAATTAGCACATTTTGACAAACATCGCTCCCACAAAGCAGATATATATTAGGGGGAAAAAGATAAGGGAATAGAGGGTACAAAATCCCATTTTGACTTTTAGTGGAGATGATGAGATCCCAGGAGGGCAGACAAAGCAGATCGGGAACAGCTTTTCACACAAAGAATACAGTAATTTGCCATGTCCTGTCCAGGCTGTGTTTGAATGTCACTCCTGTCTTAATTACCAGACTAACAAAGCTATTCTGTTATTCTGGAATCTCCGCCACATTTCCTGCAATGCAAGACGGCAACCGGGAAGCATTGCTCATGCATCGTTACTAAGAGAGTAGGTGAGGCAGGAGGCTTCCGAGGGAGTGGGAGCCGGGTGCCTTCTGGAGAACTAGCCTCTCACTGGGGTTCGGGTTTTGGAGCGTGTGGATTGGCAGAGCAGGGTGTTTCAGCTCGTAGTGAGGTCTGGGACCATGGTGCTTCTGCTCCACATGCCCTTTGGGTGAGATGAAATGAAGATTGTCCCACCTTTCCACTCCTTGTCAACCTCATGCCAAGTAACCTGTAACACATCAGACATAGCCCATCTGACCACAAAGCTTTGGTTACTGAAACTCTAACTCATTGAAAATTCCTTTTCACTGAAGATAAAACAAGAAAGCGCGTCTCATTTCAATCCATTGCTGAAATCAGTTCAAAAACCTGTCATGCCACTCTTCTGGGTATTTCTCGGGTCATTCTTCAATGTTTTGGAGACACCCTGATAATTCTCACCCAGGAGCATGGTGGTGGTTTAGGGGAGGAAGGTGCAGGAGTTTGTGCTGCATGTACCCTGAGCTCTGGCTGATGACCAGCCTGGAGGGTGACTGTTTAGATACAGACTAGCAAGTCTATATCCTCTTGTACCCATCATATCGCCCTTCTTCAAAAGAACTTGTATTGAGCAGTTTAGTTCATCCTGGGCTCTGGTTAGCTGACCTGTTTTTGTGTTTAAAAAGAAGCCCGCTCCGTTTCAAAAACATTCAGATGATATTTTTATGTTTCCTTTTTCATTAGGATTTTGGAGTGATACCGTGATGATACAGTATAGGAAACAGAGGAAAATGAAACATAAATCTTTAGTTCTCTGCCCATTTCCATTGAACAGCAGTTATCTGTCTTTTATATTCATATCAGTAAAATGATTAAACAAAGACCATTTTCTGATCACATTTAATCTACAATAATTAGGATTTTATTTGGAGAAGATGGACAATGACATCAGAGAATTCTACAAAGTATCAGAATGATTATTTTGTTAAATCATTTGGTTAAATCAAAAGTATAGAAAAGTAATAAGAATGATTTATCAAAAATAATCTAAGAAAGGGAAGATTTCAAGACTTATAAAGCCTGGCTTGTCTTTCAGACAGAGGTGCCATTTGTCCTAAGACAAAGCATGACCAAAGTAGCTAGAATGTCAAATTCTAGGTATAATGTGAAGTGTGTGTTAGAATTTCTTCTCAAAAGGTAATAATGGTTTCAGGCTCCAAAACCCCTGCTTACGTGAATAGGATTTAGTTAAGAAATGAAAGGAGGGTCTGGAAATAAAGCAGGTAGGCAAAGCTTGAAGAGAGGCGTATCTATTATAAGCTGATAATAGAAATTATCTGTTAAGCTGGGTTTTGAATTATTTAATAACTATATTAAAAATATGTCATGTCGTCACACAATTGTTTCTGTTTCTCCTTACAAATGTGATGCATAATTTAAAGTTAAAAGTATAACCTTTTAAAATGCCTTCAATTATAATGACTGCTCTGAAAGGTTGAAAACTCAAAATTGAAACCAGAAAAAAGCAGAGAAAACATTCTGATGTACTGTTATGAAATAAAAGTACTGTCTTATAACTAAAATCATAAACATGTGTATTTATAATGGCCGGCCTAAAACTAATTACTGTGGATGTAAGGCACACATGTTTTATTCACTAACTAACTCAGTGACAATGACGGGCCAAAATTCTAGAAGGTGAGGAAAATCATCATAAAAGGAAGAAGAAAAGAAAAAGGCAGTTCTGTATGCTGACTTAACAATTCGCCATGAAAGATCTGACAGCATTTCCTGGGTGCGATTACTAGTCAGTTAAGTTGCAAATAAAAACCTACAGCACAGAAAAAGCCAGGAGGAGCTGCAAACTCAGATACACACATGGGCCAGGCCCCAGGCAGGAATGTAATGGGCTGGTGGGGATGTGGCAAACTGGAGCGCGTCCAAACTAAAGAGAGTACTTCCGCGAATTATTGCCATGTGGGAATGAAAGCCTAATTTTGCCAGATCTCTTACCTTTTTGGGAAAACCCGAAAATCCAGATGTTTAGAGATTATGAGTCCCTCTGGCTTCACAAGCTCCTAGCCTGCACGAGTTTGCCGAGCAGAGGGGAGAGAGCTGGGTTGAGGAACCTACTGCATTCTGGCTATTCAATAGATAGAAAGAAATGGAGAGAGTAGAACACTGTTTGACATTAGGTAATACACGGTTGATGACAACATGGTGCTTACGTGTGTATAGTTTAGTTCAGTTAATAGCGCTTCTCATATCTTATACCATCTAATTCACATGGTCGAAGAGTTGAAGGTCTCTCTACGCTGCCCATTTATAGGATCCCCATCTCACAGTGGCCGCTGCCTAGGTTTCCCTTCCCAAGCCTCTTCATCTAGAAGACCCAGCTTACTCTCCAAGGCTCTGAGAACACTTCCATCATGTTTTGAACTGGGCTGGGCCCTGTGTCTTGCCCAGGACCTCTCCTTTGCTGCACTGTCATAAACACGAATACATCATTTTTTGTTGTTGGTGTTCCCGACTAGACTCTAAGCATCACAAGGACAGAGAACTACATCTGTACTCTCAGTGTCCACTTCAATGTCCAGTGTGTATTTATAATAATATATGTTTGCAGAAAAAGAGACATTTTAAGGGGTCACATAAAAATTTACGTATGTGTCCAGAGATTACTCTTGTCATTCAAAATCCTCTCTGGAGAGTCTAAATGAGAACCATATTTTATCTACTGTCACGTAGAGTTGTTACATATTTCTGAGAGTCCTTCTGAAGTTCCTCTGTTGAGTTGGAGACTCCTTAATTTTTCTGGGGTTCCTGTTTCTCTTTTTCTGATAGATATAAATCATGGAGCCTTCCTTTAAATGGCCATTTAGAACAAATGCTCTGCTTTGTCCAGACAATAGAAAGGATGAGAAATACTAATTGTGGTAGGTTGTAAAAATAGCCACAAATTGTTTCTGTCTCTTTTATCCATGCCCTCAGATGGTCCCCTCACACAAGTCTTGGCTATGTGACTTGTTCTGGCCAATGTGACGATTCACATATGATGCAAGCAGAGACTTACGTACTAGGAAATAATTCTCTCTTGCTGCTCTTGGAAACCCTGTGACCCCCATCATGTCAACAGGCTGGGCTGTTGAGGATATGCAGACCAATTATCCCATTACTCCAGCAAGTAGCCTGCTGACAAACATGTGATTTTGGTCATCCCCGACTAACCAGTCTCCAGGTGGCCTACCATCTGACTGCAGTTGTATGAGTAAACCCAGGTGAGCCCAGCCTCTGTCGCTGGACCACAGAATTGTGAGTTAATAAGTAATTGTTGTTTTAAGCTACAAAGTTTTGGGGTGGTTTGTTAGGTAGCAAAAAGTAACCGAGACACTATTTTTCAGGGTTGTGGTGCTTTTTCAACAAGACTAGACTGAAAAATTTGAATATCAATCCTCCCCCCAGCCCCTGCCCCCACTCCACCTCTGCACTATTACTATTAGCTTCAATAAAGCAGAAGCCAAACAACATGGGAGAGCCGCCGATAGAGATACGGAATGTGACCGGAAGGGACAGAGTTCACTGCTCTTCTCCCAGTAGACCCTCTCTAGGTCTCATTAACACCAGAGTGAGCAGCAGATCTGCCCAAGTGAGGAAAGAGGAAGAGAGTGGGTGGTGGTGAGTCAAGCCGCGGGTGAATCCTGTACAGAGGAAATGAAAGAACCTACCGTACTGGCATTAGATCACAATATCCTTATTATATTAAAATAACCCAGTTAAAATTTCTAGCCCCAGAAGGCCAAAGAATGAAGCCAAGCAAATATGGGGACTATGCAGGGTATCACTTCAATGTAGAGAAAACATACCCATTAGATGTGTAAGCTTGCCTTTGTTTGAGGCCCTTAAGCCTTTCCTAGCATTTTTAGGAAAACACATTGAAAGTAAACATTTGTTACTTTCTAAAATGCTGCTCTGGAATTTTTATGTTTTTGTGCTGAATCTTGACATAGTAATTTAAAACCGCAAGAACCACACAAAATGCAGCTTGTCGTTGCAGAGTTGGGGTAGAATAGGGTGCATGTTTATCGAGTGCTTTCTATTTGTGGGGCTTCATCTCATTTAATCTTTGCAACCCACCCCGTGAAGATTGTTTTATCTTTATTAAAGAGGAAGAAACTGAGTTTCCAAGAGGTTAAATAACTTGGCCAATGGTACACAGTAATTAGTAAGATTATAAATGATAGACATAGACACCAAATCTGAATCCATTGGCCTTGTTGCCTCAGCCATTGTATAGTACTTTAGCCTTAGTGATAATAATGATTATTTTTATCAAGCCCCTTTTGACCTTTTCATTAGAAAATAATAGCTGGAAATTATTGAGAGTGTATATGCCAATAATGGTCTAAGCACTTTACACATAATAAAAAATTTAATCCTCACAAAACCCTATGAGGTAGGTATATTTATTGTCTCCATTTTCGAGATAATGAAACCAAGGCATAAAGAGGTTAATTTGCCCAAAGTGGCATAATAAGCGAGGGATGAAGCAGATATTAAGTTTAGATCTGTCAAAGCCCAAAGATATTACATCAGATCTGTTTGGGCTTTCTGTCAAACCACACATCTTCACTTTTATGCTTCTTCTGAAATAATGTGATATATTTTGGACTCATTACTGTAACATCTGCTAGAGCACTGGGTCTCCAAAAGGAATGGTGATTGGTCACCACTTAGAAATTCTCAAAGAAAGCCAGCCCCCCGGAATATATGTGCTGTAAGATTAGCTCCTGTCTATCTTGTTCCAAGGATTGAATCCCTCTCAGGGAGCACAGTGCTGGCCGATGGTAGGAGCTCAGTTCACACAGGCAGCCCGAATCCAGTCCTCCTCTACAAGCCGCGGAGAGGACATAACACTAGACAGCCCTTTGGGCTCCTTGGTAGATTTGGTAGATAGATACTATATTTGTTTCCTGGGACTTCTGTAACAAAGTACCACAATCTGGGTAGTTTAAAACAACAGAAGTTTGGGGCACCTGAGTGGCTCAGCTGCTTAAGTGTCTGATTCACAACTCAGGTTGTGATCTCAGGGTCGTGGGATCGAGCCCTGAGTCAGTCTCCACGCTCAGCATGGAGTCGGCTTGAGAATCTCTCCATGTCCCTCTGTCCCTCCCCCTGTCCGTGTTCTCTCTCTTTCTGCCTCTCTATATAAATAAATAGAATCTTAAAAACAAAAAAACCCAGAAATTTATCCTTTCCCAGTTCTGGAGACTTAGAAATCTTGAAATCAAGCTTTCGGCAAGGCCATGCGCTCTCTGAAAGCTTTAGGGAAGGAGCTTTACCTTCTTCTTTGCCTTTTCCACAAACCAAGCAATGCCAAGCAATGTTGCTGACATCCCTTGGCTTATGGCAGCACAATTCCAATCTCTGCCTCCCTCTGCCCACAGCTCTCTTCCTTCTGTGTACGTCTGTGTCCAAATTTCCCTTTTTATAAGCATACCAATCATACTGGGTTCAGGCCCAAACTCAAATCCAGTGTGACCTCACCTTAACTTGCTCACAACTGCAGAGACCCTATTTCCAAATAAAGTCACATTCATAGGTTCCAGATGGATGTGAACTTCGGGGAGGGAGAACTATTCAACTCAGAATAGATAGTTTAGGAATTTAAAATATGTTGATGCTTGCAGGGCCAAACATAAGAAGAGGCAGGGCCAAGCACCTCTGGTCCAGACTGGGAAGGGTCTCATCACCCCCAACAAACAACAGCCCCAAACTCCTTTTGGCATAGGCTTGATTTTTAATTTCAAACACCTAGGGAGGAAAATACGGTAGACTCTATCAGCTGTGATATCTTACTGTAAATAAATCTTTCCAAGAGCCAATGTGGATAACAGAGAAAGAAAGAAAAAGCAGAAAAACTAAGGGAAGGAAGCAGGAGGTTGTAGGGAAACACTACTGGACAGAGAAAAGGGGCAGAGCTGCCAGATGCCGTAAGTCTAGGTGGATCCATGCAAGGATCAAAGAGACAAGAACCTTAGAACAAAAAGCAGCTGGAAGAAGAGCGCTTTCTGTTAGTCATTGGCAGAGGCATCTGATTATAGGCACCAAGACTCATCACTCTCCAGGAAGTGGTGTAGAGGCAGGACCTCTGAAATGTTACAGAAAAAGCAAGGAAGCCCCTTGAAATGAGTGCAGGAGAGTTAAGGACGTAAGGCAAGAGGATACGAGTCTTTAAAAAAATTCATGAGTTTTCTTAGGCAAGATATTATGTGTTTTCCTATATCTTTCCATCTAATGCCAGGCACCCATTGGAGGTTCTGCATCACTAGCAGGTCAGACACCGTACTTACTGTGCCTGGGAAGTTGAAAAGGCATGTGAAATAATCCTGCTCTGCAGCTCTCCCAGCCAGGGTGAAGAATCCATACCTAATAAGCTTAACTGGACCAGTGCCGTGGCCCCAGGGGCTATGGGAGAAGAGAGGGGGCATGACTGGCCCTGAGGAGAGGCTGGGAGGGGCAACTTCTCTTGATTGGTGGTCTCTGCAGGTCTCTCCAGGGAGTGACAGAAAGAACATGGGTGAGGAGTTGGACCACCTGTGTGGCCTTGAGTAAGTTACTCACCCTGTCTGATTTTCCACCAAAAAAAACCAAGTGAAAATATTCACACAGCACCACCATTCTGGGCACATAGTACAAGCTCGAAAATTGCCATTCTCTTTTGCTTTCCTTGATTGTTGAATTCATTCTTCAGATAAACCTCTTCTGTGATCCAAGTTTCTTGAGCTGAATTCAGAAATGTTCACCTTCCTCATAACTTCATTTGCTTTGTAAGCACCCCCGATTCAGCTGGGGCCCAAAGTTTCATCATGATTTTACTTTCAGGACCCAAACTGGGTCCTTGGCAGAGGTGGAGTGAAGTATGCCTTCTATACCTTCGCAAGCAGAAGGCTGTGAGGGGTTAAACTGTGATAAACGCATAGCTTTCTATGCACTTCCCAGTTCAATTCTGCTGTTGTGTATTGCAGGATTTATCTTAAATGCTCCATTTTAAAGGAAAGTTTCTCTTTTGCATTTGGATATTTTTGTACAGGGGAATGGGGTAGGGCTGTGGGTGCAGACTGCGAGGCAGTCCCCCGGGTAAGTCTGGTGATACTGTTAATGAAGAGTTTTAAAAAATGCTAATTAAGCTCTTTATTTAACCACTCCAAACTCTCCTCAGAATGGTTACAATAGAAATGATTAAAAGTTGCAAAGGTATTGTAAACTTCTCTGGGGGGTATTTTTTTCAATAATGCAAATGATTCCTCCAGCTCTTGTAACATCATTTAAAAATGAATTTTGATTACTTCTGAGCTTGTAAAAAAACTGGAATCATAAATGTGCTCATTGCCCACAATGAAGGGGGACAGAGAAAGAGAAGAGCAAAAGAATACATCACATTTCTAAGTAAGCAGTCACAAAAGACCTTTAAATAACTCAACTTCCTAACATATTTTATTATCGTCTCTCAGTTTTACAGCATTATCTACCAGAGAAATGCAGGAAGATTTGTAAAACACTATAGCATTTAAGTCATTACATTTTATAGCTAATTTCTAATGTGGATTTGATTTTTTATGAGCAGAAAAAGAATCTAATTTGCATTAGTGACAGTAACTAGAGAAATTTAACACCTGGCCCTGGTTGTACCAGAAATTGAATATTAGGTACTTGGGTGCTAAAAACCCATTCAGATCTTCAAGGGGGATTTTTCATGTATTTATGTGCTGCTCTCATGTTTATCATTATAAAACTGTTCATATTATGATGGAAAAAAAATCTCACTGCCTACGAAAATTCTGGATATACATTTTTCATCCTCTGTAGGAGAAACAGAATTATTTCCCCATTAGCAAGAACACACCCTGAAGAAAAGCACCACCATTCCACTTGTCTAAAAAATACCACAGCAGCCTGCGTGAGAAGTGCTTTGATTCCTGCTGGCCTTTCCCATCTCCCTTCACCGCTGCCCCCCCACCCCCACCCCGCCCTGCCAGTGCTGCTTCCCCAAGCCCCCTCTATTTTTTCTCTTCCTCACTTCTCCTTCCAAGCCCCCTCCATGTCGCTGTTTCCCAGGGAGAAGCTTGGGTGCAGTGTATCCAGGCAAAATTAAACCTCTGCTAAGAAGATCACATTGTTGTTACACAAGCAATCCATATGTTTATAAAGTGTAGAAAATTAGGAACTGCAAAAGAGGCGAAGCCGGTGTTAAATGATATGGGAAGTGACACTTTACATAGCCAGTTACAATTAACACATTGATGGCATTTTGCTGGCTCCTTGCAGTGATAATGCTGTTGTCAAATGTGTTTAGTGCACCAAATCTCCTGGAGCCTTCAGCCAGGCAGCGAGCTTTTGACAGATTGAAGGTTCGGAGATAGGCTATCATGACAGATGGAAACTGGCACCGATGTTCAGCTTTCGCCGATCACAGGGGACCTGCCCCCCTTATTCTGCAGGGCTCGGCTCTGCAACCTTCCCCCTTCTGATGAAAGCAGGGGATGGCATTGTTAAATAGTGCATCTGTGTGAGTTAGACTCCTCTGATGAAAGCATAAGGCAGACGCGCCGCGAAGCAAAAGACAACCTCTGCTCTAACTGCATTTTAGATAGACTGCAGGAAGACCCCAGGGAGCTGGCAGAAAACTTTGGCAAATTTCAGACAAAAATGGGAAAAAGACCACCTATTAATTTCTTCTCCTCAAAGAACATAAAAGTAGACCTCTGATGATAAAAATCCCAATTAATGACTGTCATAAATAGTTCCCCAAGCTAGCAATCTTTATGGAGTTGTGTGTGTGTGCTTTTCTTCTCTTATGATCATTTTCTTGTTGTTACTCAATTAATTCCCAAACAGTCCAAGGAAATCTGTGAGGAGGTACCCAGGGGCAGTTGTGAATAGTCAACCTGACGGAAACTAATTCAATTACTCCAAGACACTCTTCTTGAGACTGGGCTGGGTTCTTGAACGTAGGTTTTAAAATCCAGGGTAGGGGCGGACAGAGCTTTACACAGCTGGGCATAAACGGGCAGATAATATAGTTAATTAACCTTTCACCCTCTCCCACCAACCTCCTTTTAAGGAAAAGCATTAGTCATTTTATTTCAAACGCCCATCTATTTTAAAGGCTTTCACTTCAGCTCCTGTAGTTCTTTCTTCCTCTCGCTGACAAATTCCTCTTTAATTTTCTTAAAGTGGCTGAAGAGCCCTCTTTCTTTCAGTCTTAATCTTCAATTCTGCTCTTGCCCATACAGGTTGGGAACGGCCAGTCCTGCAGCCCATTTGAGGTATGATAATCAGCTGATTAGCTAGTGGAGTCGTTTTCCCTGAGGCTCTTTTGTGTGAAAAATCCTCACACTCAATTGACGTGTGGACATCATAAAGCTGATGAAATGCAATTGTAATGAACAAGAGGGAGCGGCGTCTGCAGCCGTCTAAATGAAGGACCCTTCCCTCTTGCCATGCTAATTCAGAAAATCTGCTCTTAACGTGTACTCCCCACGGATTCCAAATCGAGGCACATCTCCATGAATGCATATTCAAGAAGTGAATTAGCCTCAGTGGCAAGTGAGTGCCTAGCCTGGCCAGACTGATTTTAATTTCAAGACAGATTATACCGTATCAGCTGTGGTAATGATCTGACAGTTCATTTGTGACGAGAGTCCTACAGCCAGGTTTACTGCGTGGACAGACACAGGTGCATGGAGAGAGCAAGCCAAACCTCTCGGACAAGACCAAAGGTTGTTTTACTGTCAGATTATTTCAGCCAAAATAGCCCGATGAAGGAGAAAAGAGGTAGTGCATTAAAAACAAACAAAAACAACAACAAAAACCAAACCCAAAACAAAACCCACTCATCTGCCCTCATGTTTTAAACTCTGACTGTAATGGTGGCCAGTGGATGTTCCCTGCCCTATTATTATGGGGTCATGTCATTAAATTAGGAAGAAAGAGGTGAGCTCTCCCACCCACACCCCTTTTCAGAAAACTACATTAGTTGCTAAGAAATTTCCAAGGGAACGAAACTTGGCATACGAGATTTTTTTTTTTCTAAATTGAGTTTCACATGAATCAGTTTGTAGGAAGAAAAAGTCTGCAGTATTAGGGAGAGAAGCCGTTCATTTCCACGGCCAACTCTGTGACAGTTGCTAATATAATATGACAGGTTTGTTCATCACGATTTTGGCTCACCTTTGGGTTTTCTGCACTATTCTTTCTATTAATACATGTTAATTAATGATGGTAAGGAGTGCCTGCCTTTATATCGAAAAGCTCAAAGCACTTTCCAGACGTTGATTTATCTTTGAGAGTTAGAAAGAGGGCAGGCATTAGCATGTTATTTTTACGGAGGTGGGAAGGGAAGGGTGGTGAGTGACTCGTGCAAGGTCACACAGCAAGCCGGTCCCAGAGCTCTGCCTTGAACTGCTTCTCACCTCCCTCCACAGCTTCAGACACAGAAAATACTCCAGGGAAAGGTGTTGCTAATCCAACATTAAGGAGACTCCTTCATAAGCATTGCTAATAAACACAGCACATGCCTTAAAAGCAAATGAACAAGACAAGCTTAATAAGGACTGTTGTTACTACTGGGCAAGCTACCCAGCATCTGCACGGTTCACACGGAGGTTCTTGTCAAGGAGCCACGTTTCCTCCAAGAGCCACTCCTCAGTCTCTTTCTGCTTCTCTTCAGCACTCACATTGACCTTGATCTATAGCCTTTCAATTCAGTGTAACTCAGTGCGGCGTGTGCCTGTAGACGTGATCACAGATTATTTTACTTCCTTCAGTAGGTTTGGGGTCACAATTTGGGGAGGCCGATAAGAGCTGTTATTGTTTAGCCTGGTGCTCTGCTGATCAGGAGTTAACCAGCAGATCCCTGGCTGTCTGCTGTGGGCAAAGCAGGATAGTAGGCGCTTCAGGGAGCTCAGAGGAATGAGGTAAGCTTGCACCCTAAGGCAAAAGTGCCTAACACTCAAGTGCAGGAAAGACAGAGATGCATGTAAGCAAACAAACCAAACCTGAAAGCATGAACCTCATTCCAACTGTGCCAAGACACCAGGCAGACCCCAATTCACCAACTGGCTGTTTTCCAAAATGTGCTTTAAATCAGTGGTTTCAAACTCACCATGCGTTTTCCCACTGGAAGCTGACTTCTAACTGGTGGGTAGGCTCTCGGGCCAGCTGCTAAACTCCTATTTAACCTATAACATGGCTGACTGCACTATTTATAGTACACATACACATAGGACTGAAAAACGACATTGCACTAAAGCCCGCATTTGGGCTCTGAGATCAGTGGCTTGTGCCCAACCATCTGCTATTTACCATCCAGGAACCCTGCATAGGCTACTTCACCTCTCTGAGCCTCAGTCTTCTCCTCTGTAAAAGGGGTTGATAATAGTACTTACTTCATAAAACCGTGTTAGCGGGATTACAGGAGATGAGACCCAGAGTAGAATACCTGACCTGATCTATAGTAAGTGCTCAGTAAATGCGAGGTAGGACTAATGGGATCGTAAATATTTTATCTTTGAGCTTCTGTTTCTCAAACTCATTGCTAACATTCCTCGTGCCCCATTCCAACGCTATGAAGACAGTCGTGTGTGTGTCTGCATTTCGTTGTTCAAAAAGGGCCTTTCCTCATTTGTTTGAGAAAAGGTTTTATAGCCTAAGGGTTAAGAGTCAGATTCTGAAGCCAGGATGGGTTCGGGTTTTGCCCCTGCTGCTTACTCAGCTGAGTGACCTTGGGCATGTTACATGATCTCTCCATTCCTCATCTGTAAAATGGGGATATTATTAGTCCATAGCTCATAGCGTTCTTGTAAGGATTAAGCAAGTTAGCCTATGCAAAATGCCACGCTTGTGAGCACAATACAATGTAGCTATAATAAGGATACCATGGCCCATCATTGGCAGTGACAAATGGTCAGGAAACCATGGCCCGGTTGGAGATTAATGACTGTCTTCGGGTGACTGTTAGTAATGATTTGGGACTCTAGGTTGCTCTCCTAATCCCTAGTCTCATGCTCTCTCTAGATCACACTTTTCCCTCTACCACATACCTAGGAGGTACCCCGGAGCATGAGCTATTGGTTAGGGAGTACCCAGTGGGTGTCCAGCCCTGGGCTGATTTCTGTAGAGATCCCTTAGAAAAGAGAAGTTATGCTCCAGACTGTAAGCCAAGAGTTGGCAAACTCTGGCCACGGGCCCAATCAGACTGCTACTTGTTTCTGTATGGCCTTTGAGCTAAGGCTGGGTTTTGTATTTTTAAACGGTTGAAAATAATCCAAAAGAAGAAGAGTATTTTATGACACATGAAAATTAAATGAGGGGCACCTGGGTGACTCAGTTGTTCAGCATCTGCCTTCGGCTCAGGTCATGATCCCAGGGTCCTGGGATTGAGCCCCGCATCGGGCTCCCTGCTCAGCGGGAAGCCTGCTTCTCCCTCTCCCACTCCCCCTGCTTGTGTTCCCTCTCTCACTGTCTCTCTCTGTCAAATAAATAAATAAATAAATAAATAAATAAATAAATAAATAAATAAAATGTTAAAAAAAATTAAATGAAATTTATATCAGTCTCTGAAATGACGTTTTACTGTAACAGAGTCATACATATCGTCCATTGGTGTTTTTGTGCTAGAGCAGCAGAGATGACTAATCGTAACAAACACCATGTGGCCCACAGAGCCTAAATTGTCCACGATCTGGCCCTTTATGAAAAAGTTTGCCGCCGCCTGGTCTAAACGCAAGATGGATTCTGCCTGGCTATTGCGGAGAGGGATGAGGAGGTTCAGTGATCTAAGTCAAGGTAAAACACCAAGCTTCACACTGGCTGAGATGAGACTGTAATTGCCTCCCACAACCTGCGTAAGGTTTTAACATGATGTTCGGCAAAGTATTAGGGGCAGAGCCCGGTAGTGGTTGAACCCACAGCCTCAGGAGCCAGGCTGCCTGGATCCAATCCCAATTCTATGACTTGCCAGTTAGATGACCTTAGTCAAGTTATTTAATTTTTCCCGAGTCACTGCTTCCTTATCTATACAATGGGATTAAGGATTACATGACTTTTTACACGGGAAGCAACTTGAAGTGTGCTTTGCACGTTGCCAGCCCTGTGCCAGTATTCACTATTGTTATTTTTGAAATCTCATGGCTCTTTGGAAGACAAGAGAAGGATGCCCTCCTCAGAGCAATGGGCCATGCATGTGTCTGCTCAAGCTTCCGGTCCTCACTGTCTCTCTGGACCAGCACCCGCTCATTCCTCAGGCCAGCGCAAATGTCTGCATCTTTCCTGCTAAACTTTCCTTGAGTTGTTTGCTGCTTCCTGCTTCCATAAAACATTGTCCATCCCTCCTTTAAGGCTTATGTTGAATAAGAAATTTTGTATACATTTTTGCTCATATTATATGGTGAGCTCCTGGAAGGAAAAATTTCTCATCTTTGTCTCCACAGTGCCCAGTATGTGGAATATATGATAAGCAGTAGTATCAGTGAATATTTGGTAAATTAGAGAATGAGTAATAGGCCAGAAAACTGCAGGGTTGAGAAGTTTCTAAGTTTTTCTTTGTTTTTTGTTTGTTTATTGTGTGAAAGCCTTCTAAGTGTGGCAATTTCTTTATCCCTTCAAGGTACAAGCTTGTGATGCAATTAGAAATTTTGAGCCCTGGGGCTCATGACTTGCTCAGTCAGTTAAGCATCCGACTTTTGATTTTGGCTCAGGTCATGATCTCAGGGGTGTGGGATCAAGTCCCGTGTTGGGCTCCATGCTGGGCACAGAGCCTGCTTAAGATTCTCTCTCTCCTTCTCCCTCTGCCTGCCCCCCCCACTCATGTGCTCTCTCTAAAAAAAGAAAAGAAAAAGAAATTTTGAGGCTTAAAATAAGAGACACATGGAGACTTCTACTCACTAAATTTAGAAATAACAGAAACTTTTGGTCTTGGAGAAGCTTTGTGTGAGTAGGCCCAGGTACCCTAAGTGACTATATGATCTTAGGGCACGCACTGACTTTGGACTTTCATGTATTGCTGAAAAACAAGGAAAATGCACAATAGATAATCACCAAAGCCTCTTCCATTCCCTAAACTATAATATCTGCCTCTTCCAGAAAATTTACCAAATTTTGCTCACTTGTGAGTAGGGCTTCCTGCTAATGCTGGTAGGTAAGCCACTTAAGTTTACTGAACCTGAGTTTGGGAAATAAAGAGGAACGTGATCACTGAATAGACACATAAGAATGCGAGGCAAAACGTGAATATATAAAGGAGGCTGGGGCTGCACCACGACAGGCGGGGGGCTGTGCTGAGGAATTTGGGCTCGAGTGAAAGTAGAAAGTAGGAGGCTATGGTGGGTGTTAAGAAGTGGGGGGATGTGACCAACTTCTCGTTTTAGAGTAAGAGCTCCGGCCGCAGTGTGAAAACTGGGTTGGAGGGGAGAAAGAGAGCCAACGCACAACAGTGCCAGAGGGGATACGGGCTAAGAGGGGTGTTGAAGAGGCTGGATTTTATATTTGGGAATTTAGATAAAGGTGTGCACCTGTGCAGATGAAATTTACATGACAGGCAGCAAGAGAGAGGATATTTACGGTCAACTTTTATTTCTTGTGATATATATTCTGAATTAAGAAAAAGTCTTGGACTTACATATTTGTGGGCTCACACTGGAGCCAATATAGGGTAGTGGCCAAAAGCTTAGACTCTACATTTGACTCTAAATTCTTAATTAGCTCTGTGATCTTGGGTAGCTCATTTTACCTCTTTAAGCCTTAATTTCCTTGGCTGTACCTCCCAAGGTCATGGTAAGGATTAATGGCGTGACACATGTTAAGGTGCATATCCTGGGGCCTGGTAAGCAGCATGTAGTAGATTAATGTTGGCTATTATCACTAGAGAGCTTTGGTGCTTTCGGTTTGCTCCAGCTGCAATCTCCTCAAACCTTCCAACGATGTTTTCATTTTAGAGAGATACATTTAGAAGACTCGGGCTTAGGCTGTTTTGCCAGAACTGGATTTTTCAAAAACTAGATGATGAAAATAAAAGTTAAAAGCCACTATTATAATAAGAGCTTAATCCTTAGAATCCCAGAAACAATTAAATGAAGCTATTTGGTTAAGTTAAATGCCGTTCTTTGAAATGAGCTTCAATGCACGGCTCACTACTCAAAGGTTCCAGAGAACTCCCGTCGCCTGCTTGGGAAGCCGCACACAAGGTCAGTAGTGATAGCTCACGCTTCAGTGAGTGTATCAATTTAAAGCTTCATCAGTGATTCTCACTCATCTGCAGCCCTGCATGGCTGTTGTCTTGTAAGAACGGGGTGACTCACGAACCTATTAAGTAACTTCTTCACTTGTGCTCTAATGAGCCTATTGTTTCCCTGTAAGAACACAAACACCTGAGAACAAGCCACAGAGAAGAGAGTGCACATTTCAGCGGGGCCTTACCTAGAGGCCGTTTGTGTTTTGATTCTCTGTGCTTCCCAATTGCTTTGGCAGCCTAGTCCGGCCCACGTTTGATAACAAGTCCTGAGCAGGGCCGTCAGGGTCCCCCCGCCCCCGTCCACTTCAAAGGGCTCGGATCACAGCTAACTCATCTGCCGTGTAGGACGCATGTGTAGAATTTGCATAGGAGACACTTGCTTATCTCCCGCCCACTCCCTGCCACCGGCAAGTGTCTCTGCAGTGAAGGCGGCCACCCTCCCCTTCCTAGGTCCACACTGTATATGCAGGGGATGAGCCTGCTGCAGTGGAGAGAGCACAGAGCCTAGCCATAAGGAGGGCATCCTGGGGAAGTCAGCCAAGAAGTTCTCCTCGCAGCCCGACTCAGGCAGGCTCTGGCCCCGTTTCTCTGCTACCATAATTCAAACTGAGTGTCCCCAGGTCCTCTATACACAGTATCATTGGAGGGATAGTGGTTAAAAAAAAAAAAAATATATATATATATATATATATAACTTGGCACTCTTTGTTTAGGGAACAAACTTGATAAGCTTTATGGGCAGGGATTGGAAGATGACAGAAAACAGGTAAACTGTTCTATGTCAGAGATGAGCAGGAATCTGGGGGTGGAAAAGGGCAAAGAGGAGAGCAGATAGGAAGGGGGAGAGAGCCAGCCCCAGGGGCAAGCCTGGAGCCGACTCAGAAAGAAGGTCATCGAGAAGTCTTCTGTGGAAGGGTGACCAGAGGATTTTTTAAGAATACCAAATGCTCTGCTTTAAGTGTTTTGCCTAGCTCATCTCCCCAAAGTTTGAGAAGTTGCTTTAGTTCCATCATTAAGGCAATGGGCTGGAGTCCTCAGAATCTGGAGGAGGGGAGAATAAGCAGATGGAAGAGAAGAGCCCACAAGACAAGAAGTGAGTAAAATCAAGAGGAGCCAAAAGTGGCCCTGGGACACAAGCCCCTGGGAAGCATCTAGAACTTCCACAGGATGTGGGATGGAAAGCTAGAGTGACTTTCATTAACATTTTAAGTACAGAGTAGCCTCAGCTGAGACCGGGTTCCACATACTGCAGTAAATGGCATCCATCTGGCACCAATGGCTTCTAACCCATCGATTTCTCTGTGCCGGTTTTCACGTATCTGGTCTTCAGTAAGTTTTCTTTGTGAAGATCGACCCACACTTGGACCTTGAAAAATAAACTGGGTCAAATGGAATGTCGGGAAAGTAGGAATTATAATAATCAGGGCTTCTTAAGCTTACTGGAACTCGTTTCTTGCTTTGTATCCTCCATATGGCCATTACAGGGACGGGATGGCAACTGCCCCTTGGGGGTAATGAGACACCCCCTCCCCCCCATTAGCGGAGGGCTGAAGCAGAGGCTGAGTGACCAGTTGAGAGCTGTGCAGAGGATTCATGTGTCGGGTAGAAGCTGGACAGAAAGGCCTTTGGGCACTTTTAAACATTGAGCTTCCATTATTACCTAGGGGAGGACTTAAAACTTCCAGAGGAGTTAAAAATATCCCAAATGTCTGTGGTGTTTCTAAAGAATGTATATTTAGCCTTTTCTCCAGCTCTAGGTTAATCTGTTCCAGCTTATGCTAATTATGTTCTCATTACTTGGAGGAAGGAAAGAAGACTTGGACCCTCTCCAAGGGGTGGGGGTGGCAAGCTGCTCATGCTGTATGCTGGCAAAAGGGAGGTTTTGGCATGGTGGGGGACTCCCTGAGTATCCACAGGACTGGGGAGCTGTGAGGGACCTTGCGGTCCGTGCTTGGATCCCATGGCAATGTGGAGGGCGCTGAAGCCACCCCACACCTGTTTGCAGAGGTTTAGATTGGGGTGGCTGGGGCTGAACCAGAACCACTGACCTCTGCTGGGTTTCTTCTGTGGGTCTAAGGAACACTAGGGGCCTGAGGAGCTAGGAGGTGTGAGACATGAAGGTGTCCCTTCCTTAGTAGGAGCACAGCCAGGGTTTCTCTTGAGAATCTACCATTCTCTCTCTCTTGTTGAACAGTCATTGCAGATAGGGATGAGGTAGGGAATCACAGTTTGCTCACGTCGCCACTCAGACGTGCAGGGAAAATGCACTTTTAAAATTTGGCTCTTCAAATTGAAGACTGATTTTTCTCCATGAACCCCAGCTCAGAGTATCAGGGAAAAAATATTTTTCAGCTCACTCCAGTTTAAAGCTTAGTCTGATACAATAATTAGCAAGTAAATTGTTCTATCTGCTTCTCTCCCTCATGTGGCTTCTAGATGAGTGTATGTGACCGCAGGGCAATGAGGAAGACAGGCACTCGGTTTCCCATGGTGGCTGGCTCAGCCACAGCAGCACCCACTCCCACCTAGCCCTGTGCATCTTGCTGGCACGTACAGAGGGTGTAGCCTATGGTGTGGTCACACTCCTGGTCATGCTCCTGGTTTGGGTACGGGGGTACCCCTGCCTACTGACTCTGCCCCTCCTGGGTCTAGCTTGCTTCAGGACTCGGCAGCTTGGCGCCAGCTCTTGGGCAGGCCCAGGTTGGGGGGGCTGGACTTAGTCACTGAAAATACAGGGCATCAAACTGTGGAAAGAGCCAAGATGTCCATCAACAGATGAATGGATAAAGAAGATGTAGTATATATATACAATGGAATATTACGCAGCCATCAAAAGGAATGAGATCTTGCCATTTGCAACGACGTGGATGGAACTGGAGGGTGTTATGCTGAGCGAAATAAGTCAATCAGAGAAAGACAAGTATCATATAATCTCACTGATATGAGGAATTCTTAATCTCAGGAAACAAACTGAGGGTTGCTGGAGTGGTGGGGGTGTGGGACGGATGGGGTGACTGGGTGATGGACATTGGGAAGGGTATGTGCTATGTTGAGCACTGTGAATTGTGTAAGACTGATGAATCACAGACCTGTACCTCTGAAACAAATAATACATTATATGTTAAAAAAAAAAAAAAGAAGATAGGAAGGGAAAAATGAAGGAGGGGAAATCGGAGGGGGAGACGAACCATGAGAGACGATGGACTCTGAGAAACAAACTGAGGGTTCTAGAGGGGAGGGGGGCGAGGGGATGGGTTAGCCTGGTGACGGGTATTAAGGAGGGCACGTTCTGCATGGAGCACTGAGTGTTATATGCAAGCAATAAATCATGGAACACTACATCAAAAACTAATGATGTAATGTATGGTGGCTAACGTAATAAAATAAAATTTTAAAAAATACAGGGCATCTACTTAAACAGGAATTTCAGATAAACAATGTCTAATTTTTTTCAGCATGAAGGCAGTCCCAAATATTACATGTAATATTATTTGTTGTTTATCTGGTATTCAGAGTAACAGGGCATCCTGTATCTTATCCAGCCCCCCTCCTCCCAGGTCCAGTATCCTCAGCCACAATGGCTGTGGCTCCTGATGAGGGAGTCCTTTTGGCCAGTTCAGCAGCTGCTTCAGGAGCCTTCTGTGTCTTTCATAAGGCACAGGCTAACATCTGGCTACCTTTTGTGCCCAAACGAGTCAGGGTTTCCCTGGGGGAGATGAACCCTGGCCCTCTCTGGCTAAACAACTATGCTAGGCTGCCATTTCTCTCCTGAGGTGGCCACTCTGCAGGGTGCGTTGGGCAGGAGCTTCTTCCGCCCCTGGTTTGACCACCCTCCCCACATACTTCTCATCCTCTTCGCCAAATTCCCCAGGCGGGAAGAAGTGAGATTCTCTTTTATTTCCTCTAGGTCATATCCTTCCTCCCACAGTATAGCACACATGCTTCATGCCTGGCTGCTGTAGTAGAGAGAATGTTTTCTTGGCACTACAGGAGGGCTCAGCGACCTTCATTCTCCAGTCTCGGTCCTGGTTAGGTGAAAAGGAGAACTAGAGTGTAGAAAGCCCCCACTCAAGGAAATAACCTGGCTTGCATGGTTGTTGTTTTGCTACGCGTTCCTATATTGAATGACGAACTTTCCCCCCCCCTTTTCCTTACATTCCTTCTGTCTCAATCCTGTTCTCCCCCCCGGGTCGAAGGATACCACCACCTGATTGCAGAGAAGATCGTGAGCTCAGGGAGGCTACAGAAAAGATCACGTTGATAATTTTTCACAATGTCTCCTCACTGTATTCACTTCATGAGGTACTGGCCGACACAGATGCTTCTATTTTGAGCGGGCCACCTTCTCCTCCCACTACTGAAAGGCTTCTTGTGATATAAACTTCCATTATGAGAGAAGTTGACTTTGTCTCCTGAAACGTTCAGGAGATTAATTTCCGGGCAATAAAATATTTAAGTTTTTTATTGAATTATGACATTTCTCAAAGACACAGAAAGGTAAATGAAATAAAATCGCAGCATGCAGGCACCTGCCATCTAGATAAGATTCTTGAGACAGGATCTTATAAACTTCAGGTTTATAAAAATAGCAATCAATTTTAAAAGATATGAAAAAATTATTTGCAGCCTTTTGTTCACTGTCAAAATATCTATTTTTCTAGTATTTTAGGTTGCAGGTTGTGCCTCTCTGAAGTAAGTAATCTAGCTACCAGGATAAAATTACATTATTTGATAGAACACAATTGGGACATGTAAAGAAGGGAAATTGTGTATACAGGATGAATTCCATTTTTGACTTCCTGAAATGTCATTTGTATGTTGAGCACTGGGGAGAAGAATATGGAATTCTGTTAGTTTGAAAATAAAATCATTGCCTGCTCCAGGTAATCTGGGTCTCTGCTGGCCTCCTTGTCTTCCTTCTGCTCTGCCTAAGTGGACCCATTGCTCCAATATGGGTTATTACAAGAAGTGAACTTTGTAAGACTGTTTACATAACCGATCATTTCTGCATTCTCAAGTACATGTTTTTAAACTGCCCATGCTTCACACGTTTTCTTCTTTAGTTCATAAAATATTTCAGGGAGAAGTTAAATGGGAGGGCTATCCGATGCAATCTCCTCCTGGAGCTTCCGAAAGAGGTGGCATGATCTGTCCTCTGGCCAGTAGGGGGCAGAGCTGTGTCCAGACGGCACAGCCCATGCGCTTCCATCACCTGCTGCACCGCACCACCTCCCTTCTGCTGATTAAGAAAAACAACCCACCATACATTCTGGTATCAAGAATGTCGTAAAGTTTAAATTGGCCTATCTTGTAATTAACTACATTTTAAGGGTTTGGAGGTGGGCTAAGCACCCCGCTTCAGCATATTAACTGTTTCACAAGGAGGAAGGGGAATTTAAACAGAAGACAAAAAGGGAAAACATGTTCTTTATTTGGTGGCAATGAAATCTGTTGAAATGTTATTGGATTATAACGGCCCAATTTTTATCTAGAATCTGTGCCTCTGGAAACACAACCCTTAAAAATGAATAAAAATAATTTTCATGGACTTTTTAGGTTAACCTCATAATAATGGTATAGAAAAGTTATCTATCCGTGGTTCTTTTATATACATTGGTGTGTTTTTTTTTTGCAGTCTTTTCTGAGAAATACTTATTTTCTGTATCACCTTTGTTTCTGTAGAAAGAAGACCCAAACTCCTTACATTAGGATTTAAAACTCTCCATTATCTGATTATATTTCCAAAGACATGGATTACTTTTTTTTTTTTTTTTTTTTTTTTTCCTCCTGCTTCCAAATTGGACCACCTAACACAGCTTCACTGCTGTTGGTTTGGACTTTTGTTTATGATTTACTGATGTTCCAAACTCGACTCCTATTTCTAAAAGCAGCTCGAATGCTTCTTGCTTCATGAAGCTTTTCCCTAGCTCAATTTCTACGTCTACCGTCTGCAGAATGAATCTTTACATCCTTAGAGTTCCCATAGTGTGTTATTTATACTTCTAATATACTAAATAAATAACTGGCTTGTGGAAAAGTTGCCACTTTGTCAGATGCATTTTACTTAATTATTTCGCTTAATTATAGCTCACGGAACATTCTGCATTATTACTTGGCTCAGCATTTAGCTCTTTCACTGGAATGTAAGAGCCTTAACCGTGAACTTTAATGTCCTATTTGTTTTTGTGTAATCCACTGTATTGTTTTGCACAAGGTAAGAGTCCCAGATGATATTTATTGGCACTGAATTGATAGTGCAGTCCATGCTGACCAGAAGGGATTGAATTCCTAAATGCCAATACACTGTTCCTTGTCCTCAGATGAAGGCTCTGGTCCCGACCCAGCAGGCACTGCTCGCCTCAAATTCCACCTCTGACTTTGAAGTCTGCAAGCCACCTCAGAGCATTAATAGGCAAAGCTGTGACTTGCTGGGTAATAACACATTGCCTCGGAATAATCATTTTCAAATGAATCAACAACAGCAGCTATTTGCCTGATCTAATTAGCATCACCTTTTTTTGAGCAAGCGGAAAAAGGTTGGCATATTCTGTATGATGCAACACGCAGCAAATTATATAGACAAGGTAACATCACAGGGTCAGGCACTCACCTCCGTGGCTGAAGGCTTCCTGGCAGTCTCCCTCCCCCATCCCCCTTTCTCCACTAGCTCAATAAATGGCTTGCGTCATTTCAAGGATGAGAACTGGGAGGAAATCCTTAACTTGAAATCTGGCCTAAAGATGGTTTCTGTATTTAAGGAGACTCGCTTCACAGGGGCGTTGCAAGAACAAAGGTGACATTCTCTTCACATTCAAGAATATTTGGGAAGCAATTTAACCTGAATGAGAAGTTAACTCCGCTTATTTACCCAGCAGCAACGTCAAGCAGAACAGTGTTACCCTCTTGTCCACCCTAAGAGTTAAGAGGCAAGGCTTTTGTTTCTAAAGCCTAAGCCACGGATACTGCTGGGTGGGGGGGGCTTGAAGGGAAGACAGACAGAGGGATGGCTCCATCTTTAGGCAGAATAAGAACCCGAAGGAGGATGTGTGTACAGGGAGCACAGTCTGCTAATCGCTGAACATAGTGCTCCTTGTCACTTGGAAGGCATAGTGGGACCTTGAATTGAGGACAGCTGACCCAGGTTTTGGGGAGGGAACTCTGAGGCAGCGATATGCTAGAGCCGGCTTGTCAAAGCACATCTCTTCCCAAATGGCATCATGGTAGACTGACCACTGGCCTTTCCCCATGTCTTTAGGACCGTGTAAGCCCCCCCGACTCCCGAGAGACCCTAAGATAAGGAAGGGCCCTCTATGCCATCTGAAACTGAATGCTCTATCCACCCTGGTGAGGTTGAAGCCAGAAAGAATTTGGTTTCAAAAAAATAAAATGTGGGCTTTAGAGCCAGACTTCTTGTATTCATAAATCCGGACCTGCTGCTTGCGAGGTGTGCCTTGCTGGGTGGGCAAGTGCCTCCATTGCCTCGTCTTTAACACGGGAAAACTGTGTCATCTATAAAGGTTGCTGTGAGGTACGAGGGCTTAACACATGTGAAGCCTTTAGAGGAGGGCTTGGCACAGATTAACCACCATCGAAATGTTCCTTCTCATCGTCACTGCCCAGGGGGTGTGCTGGAGCATATTCATACATGCTGCATTGATAGTTCTGTTATGCTCTGTGTGTCCTTGGTTTCCTGTCCTCTTCTACACTGTTGATTTTCGATGGCTCACTCTTGGAGGGTAGGTGTCAGCGTCTACACCTCTTTATGTTTGCCTTCACGTTGCCTCTGTGCCCTCATAACCCTTCCCGTTACCGCGAGCGTGAACACGTCCATCTCGTAACTTCTCATTCTCTGCCCTCCACCCCCAGGTCCTGACACGTAGCAGAGGCCCACCACCCACAGCTTTTAGGTTGAATGGAATCTAGATCTGTTGTAGGGGTTCAGCAGAGAATGCAGGCTTTAATCAAGGCTTTCTGATGGGGTCGATGGTAAAAGAAACAATCACCATCATCTATTAATGGGTTTGAAATACTGTGGCTCCTCAGTCAAGAGGAAACCGGCCCTGAAGGAAGTCACTGCCAGAAGATCACATGGGTCTTTAGAAGCAGAATTGGCTCCCTCCTCCATTCTCCAGGTTAGAGAACAGCACATGCTGCTGTCTGCGGAGGGAGCAGCCCAAGGCCACAAGACCTTTGCCAAAGCAAGGATTCAGACAGTTGCCCCAGGAACCAGATTTTGGGGGCAGGGGACAGCTGTTTCATAGTACACAGAGATTTCAGTGGGGACTGAATTTGTCAACTAGGGCAGCCAGAGACCTCTTCTCTCCTCCTGTGGTTCTAGGAAAGCACCCAGCCGAAAGACCCCTTTCCTCAGTGCACAGAATGTTTCTATGAACTTCATGGCTTAACAGTTACCCAAGTATCCTCGTCACAGCTAAGTTCTCTCTGCTTAGCGAATAAGAACAAACTGCATTGGGAAAGACAAAGGCTACATAGCAGGGGTTGGTTTTCTGAATTAATAGTCTAGTATTCATAGTACCTTGGTACTTAGTATGTCATTCTGTTCAATCTGTACGGGAGTCTCAGGAGATACACGAGGAGGAAACTGAGGATGAAAGAGGTGCTGACTGACGTGTCTGAGGACAGACAGCTGACCACTACCACCCAAGGCTTTGAACCCTTCTTTGCGACCCCAAGTGCCTTATCATTCCCTCTAAACGTGAACAGTTTCAAAGTCAAAGAATGGTCCAACTTGGGCCACAAAGGAATAGGAGTAAATAAACAGGACGACTGAGGTCGAAATAAATTCACTTAACTCTTAAATAATGGCCACAGGAAGGAGTTCAAAACCAACACTTTGATTGTTAAAAATGTGAATCTCTGGCTATCAAGGTTAAAACCACAGCACGTACAAGGCCAGTGTGAAGGGGAAAAACGGAAAATGCTGCGTAAAATTAGCAAAAGAAAGAGGACCATTAAAACAGCAGGAAGGAATAAAACCCAGAAAGCATGAAACAAGATGAAATCAGTCGGTTGGCTCCAACTTCCAGTTCTGACTGTGGGGAGAGGCCCAGCTCCCCTTCTCCAGGGTAAGTATAAATCTAGACAAAGTGACAGAGAAAGGTTAGAAGTAAAAGGCAGAGCGAGGAGTTATCTTAAAAATGCAAGTATAGGCGGCCAAGGACATGGCATCACTAATAGCAAATGTTGTAGAAATCAAAGGAAAAACAAAGCATTAAGCGGAGGACAGCCTTTAAATGAAGGTTAGTCTCCAGTGAAGATATAATAGAGGCGAGCCTTGCGCACAATAGTAGGGAAGGACATTAAAATGCCATCTTCAAAACCTGACTTACCAAGTAGGCACAACCTATAATGTAGTTTAGCTCAACCTCCCAAACCACAGATCCTGCTGCTTTAGCAACATTATTTGAGACCCTTGGCCAACATCTCCTCCTGCCCTGGGGGCCCAAACCCTACAAACAGTTCCAAGGGGTTTATTTGCTTCCTTCCACTCCCCTTCTTTGTGACGCCTGTAAACACACCGCACAATTACAAAGTCGCAGCCGCACGCAATATTGGAGCAGAGACACCCTGTTAAATCCGTTCCTGACAGCTGCGAGCCCCTTTTAAATTTCAATTATAAGATCAACAACTGTAACCGCTAGCAGACCGTTACCACCCAGGGTTCAGGGAGTTCTGGGGATGGTGCAAGCCTCCTGGAGAAAGGAGGCCTGGAAGGAGAGCCTCCTGATCTCCTTACCTGGCCAAATCTGCCTCCACCCGTGAAGGACAAACTCAAGAGCAAACCTGGAAGGCTCACGCCCCAAGCAAACTTGAGACTTGGGGCTGGAGCCTGTGTCAATAGTCAGGCCGGTTCCCTGACTGCTCCCTATTTTCTTTCCTTTCCCCTTGCCGGAACTTGGAAACCAGCCTCACACCGGAAGTTAGGAAAGACAAAGACGCCAGATTCCCTGCTAGTTCTCTACTCAAAGAACTACTCCACAAGTTCAGCTGCTCTGGCTCTTTGCAGACAAGAGCGTGGTGTTGTCCCCCAGCAAGGGCAGCCGGCAGGTGCCCCCTTGGCCCGCGGCCGCACACACACAACAGTGCTGCTGGGCTCCCTGGGCCTTCACCCATGACCACAGCAAATGGGGATGTTACCTGGTTCATGCCAGTCTCCACCTGCACCCATGCCTTCTGGGTCATTAGCCAGACCCAGCTCCGACACTTCCCAAGTTCAGCAGCTGGAAAAGCATGCTTCCACGCCTGCCTTGCTTCCTAGAATCTCTCCGCCCATCCAAATCCACCCCAGGTTCCTTGCTTTTAGGACTTAAATTAGACTGACTCTCATCCCAGAAGACTGCCCTGGTGTAAAGTCCATTTAGCAAATATTTATTGAGCTTCTGCAGAGATCTGGATTCTTTATCTTCAAGGTCCTTAGAACTTGCGGATAGAAAATGACCCATTACCTTACCTTTTGGTTACTGTTGTAAAGTACGGACATATATATCTCTTTCAGAAATCACACATCGGAAGGGTTTGCATTCCAAAGGCTTTATACATCTTCCCCCAGAGCGGATTTGGCCATTTGCAGACCTTCCTCAAGAGAACAGCCTGTTATTGCCATGTTCGCTTCAAACCCCGGCCACCCATACTCGTTCCCTTGAGAACACTGAAAAGCCACATTTCACAGATTAGGACTTTTATAAAGAAGTCCCACTAATTAGCCTGGCTCCCCAAGCCTTGGATCTAAAAGAATCTGGTTTAAGAGGAATGTAAAGGGACATGAAATGTTTTTAAATTTTCGCAGTTTTTCAGGCATTCTTCTTGACTCTACGCATGCTCTTGACCTGTAAGAACACCGCGAAGCCAATACTGGTAGCCATGGTTGAGATAAACTGAAGAGAATATAGTTGGGATGGTGTGTCTTTGAAATTAAGTTTGAAGAAAGCACTTCGATGTTAGCACTCAGATATTTTCTTGCAGAATTTATATTTATGGTAAAGCATTTGCAAATTCGTGTGTGTGTGTGTGTGTGTGTGTGTGTGTGTGTGTGTGTGAGACATCGAAGCCAGACGCACTGTCATACAGCACTCCTCCAATGACCCTGGGAAGCCCTTCACCGTCTTTGTGAGAATATGCCTAGCGCATTTTATATTACTTCAAGGATTTGCTTTTACAGGACCTAAACCTTTAAACCAGTATCTTTCTTTCAGTGCTTGAAATTCACACCTGCCTGAAAAATGAAGTGTGACATTCTACAAAAGATGTCCTTATTCAGCTCTAGTCTGTATATCAATATTTTGTTAATGAGATTTTTTTTCCTTGCTTATTTATTATGTTAATCACCACACATTACATTAGTTTTTGATGTAGTGTTCCATGATTCATTGTTTGTGCATAACACCCAGTGCTCCATGCAGAACGTGCCCTCTTTAATACCCATCACCAGGCTAACCCATCCCCCCACCCCCCTCCCCTCTAGAACCCTCAGTTTGTGTTTCAGAGTCCATCGTCTCTCATGGTTCGTCTCCCACTCCGATTTACTCCCCTTCATTCTTCCCCTCCTGCTACCTTTTCTCTTTCTTAACATATATTGCATTATTTGTTTCAGAGGTACAGATCTGTGATTCAACAGTCTCGCACAATTCACAGCGCTCACCGTAGCACATACCCTCCCCAATGTCTATCACCCAGCCACCCCATCCCTCCCACCCCACCACCACTCCAGCAACCCTCAGTTTGTTTCCTGAGATTAAGAATTCCTCATATCAGTGAGGTCATCTGATACATGTCTTTCTCTGATTGACTTATTTCATTCAGCATAACACCCTCCAGTCCCATCCACATCGTTGCAAATGTCAAGATCTCATTCCTTTTGATGGCTGCATAATATTCCATTGTGTATATATACCACATCTTCTTTAGCCATTCATCTGTCGATGAACATCTTGGCTCTTTCCACAGTTTGGCTATTGTGGACACTGCTGCTATAAACATTGGGGTGCACGTACCCCTTCGGATCCCTACATTTGTATCTTTGTGGTAAATACCCAGTAGTGCAATTGCTGGATCGTATGGTAGCTGTATTTTCAACTTTTTGAGAAACCTCCATACTGTTTTCCAGAGTGGCCGCACCAGCTTGCATTCCCACCAACAGTGTAGGAGGGTTCCCCTTTCTCCACATCCCCACCAACATCTGCCATTTCCTGACATGTTAATTTTCGCCATTCTGACTGGTGTGAGGTGGTATCTCATTGAGGTTTTGATTTGGATTTCCCTGATGCCGAGCGATGTTGAGCACTTTTTCATGTGTCTGTTGGCCATTTGGATGTCTTCTTTGGAAAAATGTCTGTTCATGTCTTCTGCCCATTTCCTGATTGGATTATTTGTTCTTTGGGTGTTGAGTTGGTAAGTTCTTTATAGATTTTGGATACTAGCCCTTTATCTGATATGTCATTTGCAAATATCTTCTCCCATTCTGTCGGTTGTCTTTTGGTTTTGTTGGCTGTTTCTTTTGCTGTGCAAAAACTTTTTATCTTGACGAAGTCCCAATAGTTCATTTTTGCCCTTGCTTCCCTTGCCTTTGGCGATGTTTCTAGGACGAAGGTGCTGTGGCTGAGGTCAAAGAGGTTGCTGCCTGTGTTCTCCTTTAGGATTTTGATGGACTCCTGTCTCACGTTTAGGTCTTTCAACCATTTGGAGTCTATTTTTGTGTGTGGTGTAAGGAAATGGTCCAGTTTCATTCTTCTGCACGTGGCTGTCCAATGTTCCCAACACCATTTGTTGAAGAGACTGTCATTTTTCCACTGGACATTCTTTCCTGCTTTGTCAAAGATGAGTTGACCATAGAGTTGAGGGTCCATTTCTGGGCTCTCTGTTCTGTTCCATTGATCTATGTGTCTGTTTTTGTGCCAGTACCATACTGTCTTGATGATGACAGCTTTGTAATAGAGCTGGAAGTCCAGAATTGTGATGCCGCCAGCTTTGCTTTTCTTTTTCAACATTCCTCTGGCTATTCGGGGGTCTCTTCTGGTTCCATACAAATTTTAGGATTATTTGTTCCATTTCTTTGAAAAAAGTGGATGGTATTTTGATGGGGATTGCATTGAATGTGTAGACTGCTCTAGGTAGCCTTGACATCTTCACAATGTTTGTTCTTCCAATCCACGAGCGTGGAACATTTTTCCATTTCTTTGTGTCTTCCTCAATTTCTTTCATGAGTATTTTATAGTTTTCTGAGTACGGATCCTTTGCCTCTTTGTTTAGATTTATTCCTAGGTATCTTATGGTTTTGGGTGCAATTGTAAATGGGATCGACTCCTTCATTTGTCTCTCTTCTGTCTTGTTGTTGGTGTATAGGAATGCCACTGATTTCTGCGCATTGATTTTATATCCTGCCACTTTACTGAATTCCTGTATGAGTTCTAGCAGTTTTGGGGTGGAGTCTTTTGGGTTTTCCACATACAGTATCGTATCATCTGCAAAGAGTGAGAGTTTGACTTCCTCTTTGCCGATTTGGATGCCTTTGATTTCTTTTTGTTGTCTGATTGCTGTGGCTAGGACTTCTAATACTATGTTGAATAGCAGTGGTGAGAGTGGACATCCCTGCCGCGTTCCTGACTTTAGGGGAAAAGCTCTCAGCTGTTCACTGTAGGTTTTTCACAGGTGGCTTTTATGATATTGAGGTATGTACCCTCTATCCCTATACTCTGAAGAGTTTTGATCAGGAAAGGATGCTGTACTTTGTCAAATGCTTTTTCTGCATCTATTGAGAGGATCATATGATTCTTGTTCTTTCTTTTGTTAATGTATTGTATCACATTGATTGATTTGCGGATGTTGAACCAACCTAGGAGTCCAGGGATAAATCCCACTTGGTCATGGTGAATAATCCTTTTAATGTACTGTTGGATCCTATTGGCTAGTATTTTGGTGAGAATTTGTGCATCCATGTTCATCAAGGATATTGGTCTGTAATTCTCCTTTTTGATGGGGTCTTTGTCTGGTTTTGGGATCAAGGTAATGGTGGCCTCATAAAATGAGTTTGGAAGTTTTCCTTCCATTTCTATTTTTGGAACAGTTTCGGGAGAATAGGTATTAATTCTTCTTTAAATGTCTGATAGAACTCCCCTGGGAAGCCATCTGGCCCTGGGCTTTTGTTTGTTGGGAGATTTTTGATGACTGCTTCCATTTCCTTAGTGGTGATAGGTCTGTTCAGGTTTTCTGTTTCTTCCTGGTTCAATTTTGGTAGTTGATACATCTCTAGGAATGCACCCATTTCTTCCAGGTTATCTAATTGGCTGGCATAGAGTTGCTCATAATATGTTCTTATAATTGTTTGTATTTCTTTGGTGTTGGTTGTGATCTCTCCTCTTTCATTCATGATTTTGTTGATTTGGGTCATCTCTCTTTTCTTTTTGATCAGTCTGGCCAGGGGTTTATCAATCTTGTTAATTCTTTCAAAGAACCAGCTCCTAGTTTCATTGATCTGCTCTACTGTTCTTTTGGTTTCTAGTTCATTGATTTCTGCTCTGATCTTTATTATTTCTCTTCTCCTGCTGGGTTTAGGCTTTATTTGCTGTTTTTTCTCTAGCTCCTTTAGGTGTAGGGTTAGGTTGTGTATTTGAGACGTTTCTTGTTTCTTGAGAAAGGGTTGTATTGCTATATACTTTCCTCTTAGGACCACCTTTGCTGCATCCCAAAGATTTTGAACAGTTTTCATTTTCATTGGTTTCCATGAATTTTTTTAATTCTTTAATTTCCTGGTTGACCCATTCATTCTTTAGTAGGATGATCTTTAGCCTCCATGTATTTGAGTTCTTTCCGACTTTCCTCTTGTGACTGAGTTCTAGTTTCAAAGCACTGTGGTCTGAAAATATGCAGGGAATAATCCCAATCTTTTGGTACCGGTTGAGACCTCATTTGTGACCTAGGATGTGATTTATTCTGGAGAATGTTCCATGGGCACTAGAGAAGAATGTGTATTCCGTTGCTTTGGGATGGAATGTTCTGAATATGTCTGTGAAGTCCATTTGGTCCAGTGTGTCATTTAATGTGTTTATTTCCTTGTTGATCTTTTGCTTAGATGATCTGTCCATTTCAGTCAGGGGGGTGTTAAAGTCCCCCACTATTATTGTATTGTTGTCAATGTGTTTCTTTGCTTTTGTTTTTTATTGCCTTATATAATTGGCTGCTCCCATGTTAGGGGCATAGATATTTACAATTGTTAGATCTTCTTGTTGGATAGACCCTTTAAGTAGGATATAGTGTCCTTCTTCATCTCTTATTATCGTCTTTGGTTTAAAATCTAATTTGTCTGATATAAGGATTGCCACCCCAGCCCTCTTTTGGTGTCCATTAGCATGGTAAACGGTTTTCCACCCCTTCACTTTCAATGTGGGGGTGTCTTTGTGTCTAAAATGAGTCTCTTGCAGACAGCATATTGATGGGTCTTGGTTTTTAATCCAATCTGATAGCCTGTGTCTTTTGATTGGGGCATTGAGCCCATTTACATTCAGGGTAACTATTGAAAGATGTGCATTTAGTGCCTTTGTATTGCCTGTAAGGTGACTGTATACAGTATATATTATATATATAATTGTCTCTGTTCCTTTCTGGTCTATGCTACTTTTAGGCTCTCTCTTTGCTTAGAGGAACCCTTTCAATATTTCTTGGAAGGCTGGTTTCGTGTTTGCAAATTCCTTTAGTTTTTGTTTGTCCGAGAAAGTTTTTATGTCTCCTTCTATTTTCAAGGATAGCCTAGCTGGATATAGTATTCTTGGCTGCATATTTTTCTCATTTAGTGCTCTGAAGATATCATGCCAGTCCTTTCTGGCCTGCCAGGTCTCTGTGGATAGGTCTGTTGCCAATCTAATGTTTCTACCATTGTGGGTTACATATCTCTTCTCCCAAGCTGCTTTCAGGATTTTCTCTTTGTCTCTGAGACTCGTAAGTTTTACTATTAGATGTCGGGGTGTTGACCTATTTTTATTGATTTTGAGAGGGGTTCTCTGTGCCTCCTGGATTTTGATGCCTGTTTCCTTCCTCACATTAGGGAAGTTCTCTGCTATAATTTGCTCCAATATACCTTCTGCCCCTTTCTCTCTTTCTTCTTCTGGGATCCCAATTATTCTAATGTTGTTTCATCTTATGGTATCACTTATCTCTCGAATTCCACCCTCGTGATCCAGTAGTTGTTTATCTTTTTCTCAGCTTCTTTATTTTCCATCATTTGGTCTTCTATATTGCTAATTCTCTCTTCTACCTCCTCATTTATCCTAGCAGTTAGTGCCCCCATTTTTGATAGCACCTCATTAATAGCCTTTTTGATTTCGACTTGGTTAGATTTTAGTTCTTTTATTTCTCCAGGAAGGGTTTCTCTAATAACTTCCTTGCTTTTTTCAAGCCCAGCTAGTATCTTTAAAATCATGATTATGAACTCTAGGTCTGACATCGTACTAATGTCTGTATTGAGTAGGTCCCTGGCAGACGGTACTACCTCTTGTTGTTTTTGTTGAGGTGATTTTTTTCATCTTGTCATTTTGTCCAGAGGAGAATAGATGAATGAGAGAACAAAATGCTAACAGGTTAACAATGTCCCCAGAAAATATACTCTAAACAAATCAGAAAAGACCTGAAACCAGGGGAAAAGAAAGGGAAAGAAAGAAAAAAGAGAGAAAAAAAGAAAAAGATAAAAACAAAAACAGAACAAAACAAAAAACAGAATCTGATCAAATATGATAAGGCTAGTGCCTTATCAGTGCCACACACTAGATTTTGGGTGTGTTTTGGTCTGTTAGAAGAAAGTGCCTCCTAAAATTTTAAAGAAAGAAAGACTTATATATGTACAAAATAAGGGTTCATACAATGAAGGGATGGAATATGACTGTAAAGATGAAAATTATAAAAAATTTTTAAAAAGGAATTGATAAGGTGCTTGAAAAAAGAAAAAAGAGGATGAAAGAAAGAAAGAAAGAAAGAAAGAAAGAAAGAAAGAAAGAAAGAAAGAAAGAGAAAAAGAAAAAGGGGAGAGATTGTGATCAGGCCAGAGACTAGAACAAAGCCATACACTAGAGATTTAGGGTGTATTTTGATCTGTTAGAAGAAATTATATCTCAAAATTTTAAAGAGAGAAGAACTTATATATATATGCCAAAAATAAGGGTAACTACTATGAAGGGATAGAATATGACTCTAAAAATGAAAAACAAAAATGTTTTTTTAAAAAAGGGATTGATAAGATGTTGGTTGAAAAAGGAAAAAAGAAAAATTAAAAAAAAAGTTAAAAAAATTAACTTTGAAAGACTAATGAATCATGGTAAAAAAGCCATGAATTCTATGTGCAGTATTCCCCTAGCGCTGGAGTTCTCCCGTTCTCCTTGATCGATCAACTTGGTCTTGGCTTGCTGGCTGTTCGTGCTGATCTTCTGGGGGAGGGGCCTGTTGCCGTGGTTCCCAAATGTCTTTGCTGGAGGCTGAATTGCCCCGCCCTTGTCGGTCCGGGCTAAGTAATCTGCTCTGGTTTGCTCTCGGGAGCTTTTGTTCCCTGAAAGCTCTCGGTACAGCTTTGGAGGACGACAGTGAAAATGGCAGCCTCCCAATCTACCCCCCGGAGGGGTCGAGAACTCGGGGCCCCGCTCCTCAGTGCGCCCCCAGAGAAAAGTAGTCGGTCACTCCCGTCTCCCTGGTCTCCGGCCGCACTCCGTGCTCACCCGGCCTGTGACCAAGCATTTCTATCTCTGGCATCCGACCCTGTATGGAGTCTCCAAACCCAGCAGATCCCTGTGGTGCGCTCCCGCGCCGCTCCTCCCGGGGGAGGAAGGGGAGTCTCCCCGGCTCTGCCGCTTGTTGGGTCCCTGCTGGAGGAGCAGTGGCCCGACTGGGCCGCGGATCACAGTTTATGGCAACCCTGAGCTGAGAGCCCGCGCCTCAGCTCCGTCTCTGCAGCCGGCTTCCCCGCTCCGATACCTGGGAGCTCTGCCGCACTCAGGCACCCCCGGTCTTTCTGTGACCCCGAGGGTCCTGAGACCACACTGTCCCGTGAGGGTTCCACCCCCCGCTTAGCCACTGGAGTGACGTCCCTCAGCGGAGCTGGCTTCTAAAAGTTCCGATTTTGTGCTCCGCGGCTCTAGCACTTGCCAGAAGCGGCCGGCGGAGGCCCCCTCCCCCGCTGTCTATCCTCCCGAATATCGCCTCAGATTCACTTCTCTGCACGTCCTACCTTCCGGTAAGTGGTCGCTTTTCTGTTCAGAGAGTTGTTGCTATTCTTCTCTTCGATCTCCTGTGGAGTTCGTAGGTGTTCAGAATGGTTTGATCCCTATCCAGCTGAATTCCTCGAGATGTTTTTTGAAAAGAAGTGTTTAAACTTCTAATTAAAAAGTCTTTATCTGTATCTGACAAACAACAGCTCATCTCAAATCTTATTTCTTGTTAAAAAAAAACTGTGAAGCATTTTGGCAATAAAGATTTGAAATTCAAATTTGATAAAAATGGATTGATAATGATTATCTCCCAAAGAAGCAGGAGTTCTTGTGTATTAGATAAATAGCGATTAGTAATACAGTATGACAACCTGTCATCTACAATTCTGAAACTCCAAAAACTTTAAAGTTTGGGGAACTTATTTGGCAGCAAAACCTGACTCAAACCAGTTCAAGGCTACTAGTATCTTGAATTATTCTACTTTTGGTGAATATTTGTAGGTTTCCCTGCAGAAATATTAATGTGCTGATTGTGGAGTGCTGCCCCACACCCTGTTGGGGATGTTACATGAGTTCATCCACCATGTTCCCTTCCTAAGCTATAGATAATTTGAAATTTTGAAACATATCTTGTCCAGAGGTTTTAGATAAAGGATTTTGAGCCCATAAAATCATACTGTAGCGGGTGCCATTATATTTTTCTTCAGGGTTTGACCTCACCATTTGTTCTTATGGTAAGATCCCATCTATCCACACACAATTTTTACATAAACTTTGCTCCTGGTTGCAAAAGAGAATGGGGTCTAGTCCGTGGAAAGAATTTTCTTGCCAGTTTCCCCCTATCTTTGTAACTATTGGGTGTCTTACCCACATCCTCAATTCAGCTTGACAAGCACTGCGTGCCCGCTCTGTCCAGGCTGTGTGCTGGTGCTATCTATCTAACACCGATGTTAAGATACTGCCAGCTACGTCCAGCAATCTGGTTGGGGAGTTGGTTTAGACAGGTAAATACTGCCCATCTCTAATGACAGGTTGAATGTCATAAAGGGCAGAGTTAAAAAACAGAATGCTAAGGGATCAAAGAGGAAGAGTAATGCATTATGTCAAGGGAGGCTTCACAGAGGAGGTGAGAGTTGAGCTTATGCATTTGTGCCTTTTCTGGGATGTTAAAGTTTTCACATGCAAAAGAAGGGAGAGATGCTATTCCAAAGATTTTCACTGGTCAGAAAAGCCCTGACCTTTACTATTTTTTTTCTTAAAGATGCTAGTATATAATAAAAGAAAGAAAAAAATTCAAAGCAGGTTTACAAAAATTGAGGTATAAGGTTTACTTTGAATGCCCTTTGCATGAAAAATGCCATGCAATACATTTGTAGTCATGGGATAACTGTGTTAGATTGCAAAAACATGCTTATGTCTAGTCTTCTAGAGGAGTGGTCTGGTTTAGTGACGTATAATGGACACCATCTTTGAATTCCATCAGTTATCCCTGTCACTGAATGTACTGACTTATTTGGCGATGAGATAAATGTCTAGGCTTCAGAGCCCCTGTGAAAGTGAGATCAGTAGGAGATAAAAACTTCTGAGTCCCCTGGCATCTGTCGCCTGCCTTCCCCCCACCCCCAAGCTTGTTAAGCCCATGATGGTTTGGAGGGATCCAGGCAAGGGAGAGAGCATGGACAGAGGCATGGATGTATCCCAGTGTACCTGTATTCTGGGGGAAGATGCACCGGCCCTACCAAGTTATGCGCAGCTTTGTGAACAAGCTTTGCTTTCTTTCACTTTCGTGCCTTTTCATATGCGGACCACTCCCTACACAGAATATTTGGCACCAATCCCAACATCATCCCAGAGAAGAATAAATTGATCTCTTTCTTGTCCTCCTTAGACCTGAATGTTAACTATAGCAATTATCATGCTGTATTGTGGTAATTCCAATGCGTGTGTGTATGCCCCATTGAGGGTATGAGCCCTTTATATTCCGAGGAACTATCAGAGTTGCTGGCACATCATAGCTCTCAACAAGTTACGTGAATGTGGAAAAGACAGGTTGAGGCCAGATGGTGGAGTGTCTTCGATGTCGAATGGAAGAAGCTTCGATTTTAATTTGCACATGTATCATTCTGGATATGACGGATTATACTGCAGTAACAAGCAACTTCCAAGTTTCAGTGATTTAACACCAAGTTTCTTTCCTGCTCATATCACATGTCCACTGAAGGTTGGCAGGAGGGCTCTGCTCCTTGTAATCACTCGGACATCCTGGCTGATGGAGGCTTCATCTTGATGTGTGTTTCTAATGATCACCAGAGCAGAGTGGCAAATCACATGCTGCCTCTTAAAGAGTCTGCCCTTTGTCACTTCCACCCGTGTTGCTAGACCAAAGCGATTCACACAATCATACCTCGTTTCAAAGGGGGTGAGAAAGAACAATCCTATTCTGGAAGATCAAGAGCCAGACTTCTCAGGTCAAGGGTACTAATGGCAACTTCAGTGGGGAACCAGGGAGTCCTGTGAGATTCTTAACAACAACAACAAGCAATATATGGTTGAACTAATAGAGTGTGAAAGAGCACATAGATGATCTGAAATTGGGTGCCAGGGGGAAGTGAGCTGGGAGATACACTGGATCAGCAGAGAGCTGGAAGGTTAGGGTTCTCTGAGCAGTCCTTGTATGGCACTGTGCGCTCATATTAAGCAGGATACTTATTCCGGCTTTGCTTCAGTACCTCCAAGGGGAAAAGAGATACAGTGACGGTAATGTAGACAGCCTTCCTGTTAGTCTCAGGGTTAATGAAAGTTGGGGGAGGAGGTACTCAACTCCCTGTTTTCTATTCAGTTCTGAGGAGAGCTGCCTCTTCAACAAAACGAACATTTTTTTGAGTTCACAGTACATTTCCACAGTGACAAATTTTGCCAAGCTCACCAAAATTTGAGCTAAACCTGAATAATAAGTTGACTATGTATTTTATGAATTGGATGCACATCCTGCCGGGTTTTCCAAGTGGTTCTGACAACAGAATCCCTCATCTATAATACCCATCCACAGCCCTCATCTATAACTCCCTTGTTGTTCTGAGGGTAATATATTGATTGAGCCTCTTTCGATGGTGTTCTTTCCATGCTTCTCGCATGAGGAAGAATTACTGCTGTTTTCCCCAAGGGACCTAAAACGACTGCATTTTTACACATGTTATTTATTGTATACATTCTAATATCAAAATGGTCAATTCATTTATAATCTTTTTAACATGCCTTAGAGAATAAAAAGTCTGTTCTTAACATTTGCAGGGGGAGGCTCTTATTTTCTTTTGTATGTAAGTTTTACTTTGCAACCCATTAATTGATCTTGTGTCCATAAATAGTTAACATTAACTATGCACAATTAGCATATGATAATGTATGACACGTTTCAAGTGACTATTAGACAGCATAATTATACTGAATATTATTGCGTTCAGCTACGTAGTCCACTCACAATATGATGGATGGTATGTTCATCTCTACTGAATCCATTTACCTGGCCTAGAGTGCTGATTTTAAAATAAACACATTGGGAAATAAATGCATGTAAGTTAAATACTGTTAAGCACGAAGGAGTATTTCCAAGTAGTAAGAGCCGAAGGGCAGCTGATCGGTTCTTTGGCTTTTAGCTAGAAGATTATTTTAGATGCATATTGTAGGATTGTAGAGCTCAGCTTTAAAATCCTTCAGAACTCAAAGGCTGTTTTATGTAAAGTGTTCTTACAGGCAAAACGATTCCTTTTTAAACATAATTCACCTCTGCTCTGCAGGCTTATTGTGGAGAACAGAAACATCTACACGTAGTAACAAACAACTATTTTTTGCACATGCAGAATTGAAGGTGCATAAGTAGAAGAGAAACCCTCCTGCATTGTAGTGTTGGTCCAGAAGCACTAGGTGAAATCCAGCAAGAGAAATAAGCCTCGGGTCAATCCTCTCACCCGCTGGAATTATTAACAAGAGTTTACCTGTCTTTTCAAATGTTCTTTCATTAGAGCTTTTGAGTTTTCTATTCAAGTAAAATAAGATAAACGAATAGGCTATGATTGAACTTTCACTTTCTAGTTAAGAATTCACTATTTGAAAAGTCTATTAGCCTCCAAAAACGAGACTTCCTTTAAAAAGAACCACAAAAGCCCACAGTGAAGATGACCTTATGTTTCCCATTGTGAGCATAGCAAATGAGTCTATCCTGACTTGTCACACAAACCAGTTTTTGTACCTGGACTTGATCCTGCTATTAGTGTAACTGGGAAAGGCTCATTCTGCTCCCCGCCCCTCTTTCCCTATGTGTCCTCCCATTAACTCTGAGGGACCCATCTTGAGAGCTCTTGGCTGGTTTCTATTTTAAGAACCTAGTTCAGCCATTATAATTAGTCCCCAGTTTGTCTGGAATCCTGTCAGGCATTCAAAAGATTCCAAAGATCTTAAACAACTCCTTCTCCAATTTTTCCACTGAAACATCCCTAACGGCAGAGGAAAGTCAATCATCTTTGGGGGCCTGGGGCCCTAACTCAAAATGGGAAATGTCTTTGAAGCATTTCTTTTGCCATAAAGTTCTGTATACATTTTGTATTTTTCTGTATACCATATCTGACTTATTTTTGTAACCCCAAATCTTAATGTTCTAAATTAGGTATCAGTGAGTAGATATGTACATCATGTATGTATATGCACAGGCAGAAAAATTTACAGAATAGTGTGATTCCATTTATATACTTGTGTAAAACATTTGAACATCTTTGTACGGAGTTGGTCCTGGGAAAGTTTACTTTCCACAGGAATGCACTAATTTTTTTTTGCACCAAGTGTGAATTAGTACAAATCTAAAACAACAAATAGAATCCGATTTTGAGAGTAAGCAACAGGCTTTGCTCAGGTTGCAGCTGTGGTAAACCTGACTAGATAGAAACAGATCTTGCTTATTCAGCTTTTGGGTTGGAGAATTGTACAATCTTTACACTAGAAGAAAAGGTAGATTATACTGTCCTGCACAAATTAGGACTTCTTTCTGTAGTGCTTGTGATGAATGGTTATATGGACTAATTTTGAATAATTCCATCAGATACCTTGGTAAAATTTGTGGTAGAAGGCTCAGGACACATAAGAGAGGATTAAAAGGCAAACAAAGATATCCCCTCTTCCCATAGTCTAGAGAACTAGAGGGTCTTCCTCAAGTTAAGTGGAATCCACCTAATGGCTCTTTTTTCTAAAATGCATTTCTAAGAATCCATCCGTTCCCTATTCTTGGTGACAGCCTCTGAACCAGGTGAAGGCAGGCTTTGCATTTCTCCTTAGTCTTCGCTAGATTAAGCAGAACCATTACATCTTCAAGTATTCCTCAAAGCACACAGTTTCCTTTGGAGGCTCAGAAGTTTAAAACTTGCTGCCAATGATTGCAACCTTCTATGTAAGGTTTTACCATCACAGAGAATAATGATTGTCACTCCATATTTGGGGCTCTAGCTCAAAATGGGAAATTTCTTATAAGTCACTTATCATAAAGCTTCCTATGCATTTTGTATTAGCATGCATAACACATCTGGATTTTATTACAAATCGGTATTTTAAATTACTAATCCTCAAGTAAGCTGGATGGTTCAGAAAACCCCACGGTCCCCATCGCTCGGAATGTCCCCTCGCACACGGCCACCATACCATCCTAAATGGCGTGTTTTCAGAAGCAGCTGTCAAACAATTGTGGCAATCATTGTCCTTAAAGTTCTCCAAGTACAATGTCATTCTCTTAATCATCCAAACACTTGATAAACATTTGTTCACCACTCTATCCAAGGCCCTGGGATACCTTGAGAGCCTGACAATCTCAGTTCCTGCCTTCCCAGAATTTACCGTCAAAAGAGGGATTCAGAGAAGTAAGCAGGCAATTCCAAGGTAGTGTGTGCGACTCTGGGATGGGCCAGAGGATCCAAAAGGCGCTCACCTAATAGATGCTTGGGGGTCAGAGGAGGCTTCCTGGAGGAAGTGATACCTAAGTGCAGATTGGAGGGACCAGTGAGAATGAGCAGGTCCTGGGGGAGGGAAGGGAAGGCGTGTTGGAGCTGCATGAGCTTAGTCCCAGGGACAAAAGCAAGCATGGCCCCCTCGGGGACTGGAAGAAGGGCAGTATACAGCCGCTGCGGCTGGGGGTGAGGAGGGTTAAAGTTTGCTCTTTGGGAAGATAGCTGGGGCCAGAACATGAAAGACCTTGAAAAGCTTGGTAACAAGTTTAGACTTAGTTCTAAAGGTCAGGAGAATCCACTAAAAGCTTTGAAGCCAGGAACAGATTGGAAGTGGTCCACGAGACTGGAGGCAAGGAGGCCAGCCTTAGGCACTGATTTATTTTTATTTTCTGAGCTTCAATTTCTCATCTTTGAAATGAGGACAATAGCACATATCTTAAGGATTGCTAGGAGATTTAAATGGAACATTAGGAAAAAAAGAAGCTAGATCGGGGTCTGGCATTTATTAGGAGGCCAGTAACACACCCTGACCCCTCAGAGGTCTGTGCTGTTGTGCTTGTATTGGCATAACATGCTGATAACTGACTTGATATTGAATCACCAAAAGATCCTTTAACTATAGCAAGGCCCATATGACTGTTCAGTGAATGACCGTGCCTATGAGCCAAAGGGCAATCGATGTCCTTGTGTAAGTTATTAGAACTGTGAGCCACAGTTTGGTGACTGCTGGAAGCAACAGCCTTGGATGTTTTTCCCTTAGTCTTTTGTCCTCTTAACTAAGCACACGTGTTACTTTTTCATATTTACTCTTTTCTTTAGAGCTCATAGATCGTGTTTTTATGATTGCTCGAGTTTTGCTACCATATAAACCATATCCATGGGAGACTGGAGGAAAAGGGAGGGAGAGGGCAAGAGAGGAAGAGGGGGTGAGAGAGGGAGAGAGCCAGCAGAGGTGGTGGTGGCCGCCGGACAAGCACAACTGAAGAATGATGCTTTGTCTCGGTGCATGCAATAGAGGATAAAACTTCCCTTTAGATGGTGGAAAACCTTATGCCAATCAAGAATAAACAGTGACACAAAACACTAACCTATTGAGAGTTGAAACCGTATTAGCAATATGCATGCTTCAAATGTCCGTTTTGAAGGAAATCATCTTGGGGGGGTGTGGCTTTCCACGGAGCTATACAAGTAGATTTATATTTGTCTTCATTATTTTACCAAGTAAATTTGCATAGTAAAACCATGCAGTAGCAACTCTATTATTCTTGATATTACTTAAAAAAATAATCTGGCCATGGGGCGCCTGGGTGGCTCAGCTGGTTGAGCATCTGACTCTTGATTTTAGCTCAGGTCATGATCTCGGATCATGCGATCGAGCCCCACGTCGGGGTCCCTGCTCAGTGCAGAGTCTGCTTCTCTGTCTCCCTCTGCCCCTTCCCCGTCCATGTGCTCTCTCCCATGCTTGCTCATGTGCGCTTTCTCTAATAAATAAATAAAATCTTAAGAAAAAAAATCTGGCTAGCGGATACAGTCTGGAATCTAATGGCAAAATATTCTCACCAGCCAGGGATTCTTCTAAGGGACCCCTCACCATAGACAACTCTGAAGTCATACCAAGATGGAAGGAGCAGAATAATTTCTATCCAGGACCAGTGGGGAGGTGGAGAAAACAACATGGATGCAAAATTCTGGGGTCTTTCATTCACACTAATAGGCAAATTATTTAATAGAGGCCTAGGGATTTAGCAGAAACCACCTGGCCCTTAAAGCAGAGACTGATGCACAGAGAAAACCATTATATTCTGCGGAGTTATAAGGTTAGTGATTGAGAGTCAAGATTTGACATTTATTTTATTTTTCACATTCCATGAGTGGAATTGGTACCATATGGCAACTAACCATTGATAGGTTTAAAAAAAATCACAAGATGATAAATTTCTGCTTTTAAAATATAAGTGGATTAAGGGGCGCCTGGGTGGCTCAGTCGTTGGGCGTCTGCCTTCGGCTCAGGTCATGATCCCAGGGTCCCGGGATCGAGCCCCGCATCGGGCTCCCTGCTTGACGGGAAGCCTGCTTCTCCCTCTCTACTCTCCCTGCTTGTGTTCCCTCTCTCACTGTCTCTCTCTCTCTCTGTCAAATAAATAAATAAAATCTTTAAAAAAAATATAAGTGGATTAAAATGCTTTGGGCTTCTCTTTGTTTTTAGAATACTCCACCTTCCTTTTTCCTTTTCTTTCCCTAGAAGTTCACCATGTAAGATCAATCACCTAGAAGACAATAATGAGCTGGCAGTGTTATCATGTGTATATGTAAGTTACAAGCTTGGATTTCCCAGTGGAAAGGGAAGGCCTTCCCTGAAAATCCAGATTCAACATTTCTTTATAAGGGATCACTCACTTTTTTCTCATTCTCCTGAAGCTTTAGCTAAGGAAAACCAAGTGTTCTCTTTAAAATTTTAACTGGTATTTTATCATTTTATTAAAAATTGCTATTTCTACTTAAAGGTGCCCCAAATATCCTCCCTCTCCCTTAGTGCCCCGATTATGCTGTTAGAGTTTTATTCCTTTAGCTAAAGGCTAAATGGCTTGCTACAATACAAATATCCCCATGAAATGGGTAGCAATTCATTTTTTGCACTAGACAGGGACTCACGGATCTAATGTAGAAAAGGAAATTGAGTGCCCCTAAATTATTAGGCACATCGTGGCCGAAGGACAATGATCTGAGCTAAAAAGCAGCAGAAGAGGGAGACTGGTCCTGCCAACATAGATAAGCTGCCTCCCAGGGATTTGGCTGAGCTCAACTGCAGGTGGTTCCAGGCAGGTGGTTCCTTTTATCTCTATGGTGTGACTATTTGCAGGCAACAGTACTAGAGGATCTGGACAGCAACCAGTGGGAAAGCTTTTCCTGGCTGACCGGAAACAGACCCAGAGGGTGGTCACAGGCAATCTGGAAAATCACACCGCCATTCCCTCCTTGAATGGATTTCTGCAGAAGCAACAGAGGACAGAAATGGAAATGGCAGTAGCCGGAGCAAACAAAGCTACTGAATTTGTAGTGGAGGCATAGTGTGCATGCTTGAAGAGGGCAACTTTGATGATGGAGCTGAGGAACTCTTACTTATTATAGCAGCCAAAACCAAGAAGTGACAAGAGAATCCAGGTGAAAACCTGAGTGGGGCACATCAGCCAGGCAGCCTGAGCTAAAGACCTCCTTAAGCCCCGGGAGGTGGGCTCCAGAGTTAACACTCCGAACGCATTTGAGTTAACCCTTGTAAGCGAATATTCCCAGTGATACCCAACATTGATTGAGCACTGCAGCGGTACTATATTAAACTTGTCTCAGTTAATTTTCATAATAACCTGGGCATAATTATCCTCATTTTGCAGACAAGGACACTGGGACTTAGAGCTAACTAGTTCACCCCAAATTTCAGAGATAAGCAATTGTATTCACTTATTTACTAGCATTAGTAAGCCACAGACTGAGAGGCTTTCCTCACTTCTATAAGCTAGAAGTCCGCGATCGTGGTGTCAAGTTTGGTTTCTTCTGAGGCCTCTCTCCTTGGTTTCTAAATGGTCTATAGATGGCCATTTCTCTCTGTGTTTGGGTCCTGATCTCTTCTTAAAAGGACACCTCAGAATGAGATTAGCCCCCCTCCCCAATAACCTCATTTTACTTCAATAGCCTTTCTAAATCTCCAAATACAGTCACATTCTGAGGGACTGGCGGTTAGGACTTCAACATATGAACTTTAGGGGGATACAACTCAGCCCCTAAGAGCAATGCTTTTTCATGTAGATATAGGTTTACCACAGATAAACGTGATTGAGTTACAACAGTACTATTACCTCAGCCAACGTGAGGCAGAAACCACTCTAGGTACCTCAAAGCAAGACATTTGTGACAAGGAAATGGTTACGTAGGTGACCGAAGAGCAAAGAAGCCCAAAAGAGACAAGGTAGGGATAAATAAGCACAGGAAGATATTCGTTCTCCTAGGGTTGGGGGGAATAAGGATTGGTGTCCCTGGAGCAGCCTGAGACTTGGGGCCACCCAATGGCTCTGACCCATGGCGGGCCGGACCAGAAGGAGCTGGGACGACAGAGTGCAGGTCTGGTTTGGCACGTGATAATTCCAGCTGGGACAGAGAGGAGGCGGGATGTCTTGGATGCCTTCGGTTGGACCTCCCCCCAGCCCAGAGGGCACGAGAACCTCAGAGATGTAGTGTCTTTAATGGCCTGCAGTATCGAGCAGTGCAGGGCAAGGGCAAGGCATGATTCTGAGAGCAAACAGCCAACTACCAACATAACTGCAGAGTTTACTTCACAGGTGGGACATGATGGTTCTCATCTCGTGGTTTTGTGAGCCTTCTCATGTCACCACCTAAATTCCTCCAACGGCTGTGAAGCAGCGATACCTGAGTTGTTCAGACCTGGTTTAAGGCCAGGATGCTAGTGTTTGCTTGGAGAGATCAGAAAAGCCCTACGTTTTGCCCTGATGGACGGTCGCCTTCCTAGTTTTGCCTGGGTTGAGTTTTGCTCAGGAGATTGTTCTCTAAATGAGCAAATGCTTGTAAAGAGCTCTGTGACTGTGAAAAATGTGACTTATCTGACAATCGCTTGGTTCACTTGCTACCTGTCTCTTGCCTAGTTTTTCCTTTCGACTGCAGTTCCTTAAGAGAGAGACAGATCTTTGCAGGAATCTGTGGCTCCCAGCAGCATTAGGATTGATCATAACATCTAGTGGAGCCCTTTGTGGGAGGGGACCTGGCAGAAGGGGGAATACACGTTTCACGTGGATAGAATCTTCTGCAGCAGTGAACAGGAGAGCGAGGCACGGGATGTCAGACATGTTAACAGAATCATTTAGAGCCACTTGTTTTCTATGCAGAGACTTTTTCAAGACCCGGGCTGTTTTGCCTGCCTAATGTACTCTGCATTTTCTGCAGTCAGACCCCACTGCACGGTTAATGACACAAGTTGGAAGAAGCTTGGGGATTGTGCCGGTAGACACAGACACTAACCTTGTCAAAGCAGAAAGAGACGACATACCCTAAGTAATGGAGAGGTACTTAGTTCCTAAGCCCCTAAAGCAACTGGGAAGCAAGAGATTTGAAGTGGACACACTTACCCCATGATCAGGTTTCTCTGAAGGCAGCAGATATCTATCCTCTCTCCTAAAAGTGCAGACCAGCGGAGGACTAGTTCTGAGTCACTTAATGAGACAGCAGGTAATAGTGGCAGTTTCCTAGGGGTGGGGCTAAGTAGCCATGTGCACAGCCGGGCGCAGACCCAGTTGCTTTTCTCGGTCTGCACTCCTATGTGGAAAAGGGGTGTGTGTCAGAGGGACAGCTGATGAAACCACTTCAAATGGAGGTACATTCGTTAGTAAATATAATTCAGCTGTAGAGACACTGCCTCACACATACACACCAAGCAATACTGTACTCATGGGATCAGTATTAATGACCCAAAAAACATAATGATTTAAAACAGGTGACTCAGTCTCCACAGGTGTAATTCCTTGCTTCTTGGTGGGCCTTGGCTGGTCAGGGGCTCTGCCTATGTCTAGCAACCTCCCCTGCTAACTCTTGCCATCATCCCTGACTCTAAACACCATTTTGGCAAGGGGTGTATCTACATTTGTAATTGTTTTATCCCCAGCATCCAGCACGGAACCTGGCACATGGTGTGGGACAAATTAATCTCTAGCATACTCTGAGTTTGCACATAAAATGTTTGAAGTGGTTTGCCATCATATTTAATGAATATTGTGGTTGGAATTATTTTACTTTCTTAACAAATAAAATCCTAATGTGAATAATCAGCTGCACTGAATCAATTCTCAAGTTCTGGTCCCAGATTTTTTGGAGGAGGGGGTATTTAATTATAAATGGGAATTTGGGTAAGAGGCTCAGGTTTGGAGTGTTCCAGAGCTCCATGGAGGCCACACCACCTTATTCTTCAATTTAGGACATCTGGGAATGGTTGATATTTAAAATGGTTTTCAAATGTGGCTGCTCATTGGAATTATCTGGGGAGCTTTAACACTTCTGATGCCCCGGTCCTGGGATTCTAACATAATTAGTTTGAGGTACCGCTTGGGCATTGAGGGGGGGGTTAAAATTTTCCCAGATGATTCTAATATGCAGCCAAGTTACCAACCAGAGTAAGACTCTTGTCTTCTGCAGATATGGATACTTAATGTTACTGATGATGCGTCTCAAGTGACTTAATCCATTTATTTCCTTAAGTCCCCAACAAAGGGAGATGGGTTCCATCCTCCATGGAAGTCACTGTTTCTCCTGAACACCGTATTTGGCAGATTGGTGGCAGACATCACAGAGCCTGTTTTGTTTCCTTCTTTATAATGGACACCTCCCATTTTATGCTTTGGGTTCTCTCCATCGTTCACCCCACCCCCCTATCCCTAACCCTCCACTAGCTTTACAGTGGAACATAATCCCCCATTCATCACTCCATCTCATGGGCTACCGAGAACATTTGGTTTTTAAGGAGTTTCATACTAATTACTGTGAGGAAACTGGTATAGAGCAATGAAACATAGGGAAGTTACCAAGGTTCCAGAATTTCTAACCATCTGGATAGTGGCTGTCTCTTCTAGAGCTCATGCCCTTCCCCTCTGAGACAGTGACTGGAAGCTGGGGCCTACCAAACCTTTCCCCTGACTTTCAATTTCTTTTCCTCTCAGAGGAAGAACATGCCAAGATAACCCCCAGCCCCCAGCCCCCACCACTGCTGCAGTGTCCAAGCAGATAACAGGTGGCTCCTGGTCCTAAGTGGGTTGTATTGCTTGTCTGAGACCCTCCAGCCTATAGGACGGATACCCACTTTACTGCCTTTATTGTGTCAGCCTGGGCACCAACCTCTTTTAAAACATTGCCTCTGTGGAAAAAAATGTGTTTCAAATTGTAAACAACTCACATGCAAATACACTTTTTGGAATTCAACCTGTTTGTAAGTTGGAGACAGCTGATACTTATAACACAGTAAACTTTACTCAAAGGAAAGAACTCATAATATGAATTAACCCATTGTTTCAGCCTTAAGCAATAAATAATACTAGCAATAAAACCGAGGTGCTGGAAAGTTTCAGAAGGTCAACTGGGAGCATAATGCGTGGCATATTATGTTCTAGCATAAGCTACAGCTTGCTAGAGGAGGTGCCTGGGCCTCAGAATTCGCATGGGTTTGGAATACAAGCATAGAGCCCTTACTAGGAGCCAAACACATATTAGATATAATTTAATCTTCAGCACAACCCCAAGGATTAGTCTCTATTATTACCCATGTTTTATAGATGGGTAAACTGAGACACAGAGAAGTGACATAGCTTTCTTCCAGCATAGAGCTCATGAATGTCTAAGCTATGACTTTCATTAGGCGACGGTGACCGCCGAGTCAGCACACTTCACCATGTGCGGGTCCCAAGAGTCGGGTAAAGGAGGCCATCCGAGTCATATATTATACCTAAAGATGAAGGAAAAAACAAAAAGAGGACAGACACTGCCTTGGCCTGGGCAGTTGTCTGTGCCAACACTCTCAGAGGGCGAAGGATCTTGTGTGAGTGCGTGTGTGCATTTGGAAGGGCACATGGCTTATTTAACTGTAAATGTACTGAAGGATTGAGCTTTGGATGCCTTGATTGTCAGATTTCCACAGCACTATTCTTGCTCAGGCCTAAGGGCCCTAACAGGGAAGTCCCTAGAGTCTAGACCTTCCTTCTTGTGGTCTTAAAAACAACTGGTTTTGTCTACTTAGGTCTCCATAAAATACAGTCTGCTTTGCCTTTTATGAATTTCCAATGTCATTTTTCAAATTTTCTTTCCTCTTAGAGAAAATCCTTTTTTAAGAAAAGATTATCAAACCTCTAACAGCCAAACAAGTATATTCTGGAAGTATTAGTAATTTTACCCAAAACAAATGGTGAATAAATACTTTATAAGTCTCTTGAATAAAGAATCCCAGTTCTTAATTTTGGGAATAGTTTTTGTTCTTTGTGAAGATTCAGCTATGCCTCTCCTAGGAATAGGTTGTACATTTCCCTGGCCTTGGGGCAATAGGATAATCACTGGTCCATTAAAATAAGCATCAATGCACCATAAACTAGTATAGTTTTTCTTGGAGGGCAAGGAATGAAGTATGAGTAAGATGCACCACAGTGTGAATAAAATATATTAGGGACCAAGGAGCTATGGATTTAAGTTTCCACAATTTTAACTCACAGTTCTCTAGTGCAACAATCTGTGAAGACAGGAGGCATTTCCATAACTCTGTTGGTGGCAGGCTTGACCCGAACCAATGTGATGCTGTTTGTGGTCCCTGAAAACCCTTTTTCAAGTGCCTACACATATGCTTTGCTTTAGAAATTTTAATGTGTTTGATTACTGAGTGGTGCCCAGGTCCTGCTGTAGATGTCATAAAATAGACAGTGTATACACAGTATTAATTTTTTTAGTGGCAAAATTCTAAGTTCTGAAAAACATGAGGCTCCAAGGACTTTAGATACAAGATTGTAGACCTTTTAAAAAGGAGCATTTGACTGACATATAAATTCAGCAAAACATGTCACTTAATCTGCTTTTTAAAATTCATCCATCATTGTGGCGCCTGGCTGGCTCAGTCGGTTAAGCGTCCGACTCTTGATTTCGGCTCAGGTCATGATCTCAGGGTCGTGAGATTGAGCCCCGTGTCGGGCTGCACACTGGGTGTGGAGCCTGCTTAAAATTCTCTCTCCCTCTCCGACTCCTCCCTCTTTAAATAAGTAAATAAGTAAATAAATAATAAAATAAAATTCATTCATCGATTTAATTAACAAGTATTTATTGAATTTTAAGGCTGAGGACATAACTGTGATTAAAACTAGAAACAAGCTAATGAGAAAGGCAAAGCATTTAATTGTCGCACACAGGACTATAGACACACAAGGTCGGTTAAAGACTCAAAAGGACTTTTGCTATCACCCAGCCTACAAAATACATGTTTAAACAACTTTTAAGCTGACTGTGCCGGCATCAAGTTTCCACGGTGCTGGAGCTAAAATGTAAAAACGCTTCAATGTTCAATGTAGATGCGGTGTTTGTTGCTTCAGAGTAGATGTGTATGAAACAAGGATGTGTGTGCCGACCCCCAACATGGAAGTGCGAGGTAGCGAAAGGAATGCCATTTGCTCAAAAGAAAGAAATAGGGCAAATATACTGAATTCTACCAGGCATGGCTGGAATTCGGAGTATTTATTTCAATGTCTAGTTAATAGTGTGTGTTTATAACTTGTTTAACATTTGCAACTGCATGCAATATATGCTCATCAATCCTGTAAAATAGGTTATAGATGTGATAGCCGAGGCTCAGAGAGGTCATGTAATTTGCCCAAGTCACATAACTAACAAGTGGCCGAGCCCTAAATTGAACACGATACTGCTCCGGGATGCTCAGTGTCCGTTCACATGTGGGGCATGGGTCAGTGGGGACTCAGGTGGCGGGGACAGCATGGGACAGTGAAAGAATTCTGGATTTGTAGCCCTGGGGAACTGGGTTCAAGTTCTGATTTTACCACTAACTAGTTCTGTGATTTTGAGCCTTACCTGTGAACTATAGATGAATAATTACTGCTTCTCTGGGTGGCTGTGAGGGCTGAATGTATAGCCACTAGACTGGCACAATTAAACATCTGAAAACAGTGTTGATAAAGATACAGAATGATGGGAATGCTCTCCATACACTATCAGTAGGAGTGTAAATTGGTAAACCTTTGGGAAATAGTTTGGCATTATCTTGTTAAGCTGAATATGACCATCCCTCCATGACCCAGAAAATCCACAAAAACAGAACCTTGTGCATACGTACACCAGCATATAAGAATGTTTTTTGCAGCATTATTTGTAATAGCTGCAACCTGGAAACAAGCCAAAATGTCTACCGACAGGAGAATGGATGTATCAGTTGTGGAATATTCACACTATGGAACATAAGAAAATAGTGAAAGTGAATGAACTTTAGTGAAGGAACTTAAAAAAAAAACATGGTTAACTTTTAAATCCACTGTTGAGGGGAAAAAAAGCAATTCTCAGAAGAACACATACAGTGTGCTACCATTTTTTGTAAAGGAATAAAACAAGCAAATTAAAAACATCTTGTTTAGAAATAGAGCCATGTGAGGTCAAATTATTTTCGAATAATAAGGGGATAATAAACTCAGAATTCAGATTGTAGTGACCCTTGTTGGGAGGGGTAAGGTGTAGCTGGGTGTGTGGGGGCGGTGATCTGAGATAAGCACGTTCATAGATTTAACATTAGGAATGATGTTCTGGTTCCTCTACTCGATGGTGGGGTCACAGATGTCAATTACTAAAAATTATTTTTCAGAACATATGTATTACACGTAGTCTTTTTGTGAACATCAAATGCTACGTAGTGCCCATTAAAAAGCCCTATATAGTGCAACTCTGGGTCTTTTGAGGAATTCTACGCCCTGCTCCCCCTGTCCTCAGCGTCTTGTCTAGAAGTAGACACACACAGTAAATGCCCAGGAAGGATTTATCACTTAAACTAATAATACTTGGCTTAAAAGAAATTTAAAAGATACAATATTCATAAAGTGCTTTGCAAATGAAGAATGCGATACAAACAATAGGTATGATGAAAAGAGAAAACTTACGGTAATACCATTTAGTTCCACTCTCTCAAGACTGAATTGCTTTAATTAATGATCTTGCGAGGAAATGCCTGTCAACACTTCCACTGCAGATGCCTAAAGCCCTCCAACTCACTAGTTTCTGATGGAACACCGAAGTTAAGAGTTTATTTCCAACCTGTTTCTTCTCTTCCTTTTTAAGAGTAGAGCGAATGTTTTCTTTTGTCGTGGTTGGGGGTGTTGGCAGTGCAAGGAATACTTGTCAGTCTGAAAATACTGAAAATGATGAGGAAAGAAGAAACACACACTCTTCTTCAAAAACACTTTTCTCCATTCCGGCGGGAAAAACCCAAGGTGGCTGTTAAGGCGATCCACATTATTTAGCGACAAAGAGGAAAGATCTAAGTGTGCGGTATGCAAAGGCAAATAGCGCGCGTTTATCCTTAGGTGTTGTGTGTTACCTAAACTTTGTCATTCACCCATGACGCAAAGCGTGATGAGAAGATGACCCTTCGTTTTTCCCACTCATGGCCCGGTCTCTGTGATGTTATTATTTCCTCTATCTTTTACTTAGATTTTAAATGTATCCTCAGCTCAGCCTCTTTATTTTTGACGATCTCTTTGCCCTGCGCATCTGGACGTCGCTCCTTTCTCCAGAGTAAAGAGGGAAAACTCAGATAGAAATTTTTTGTATGACTACCAAATAACAATTAGAGTTTTGTGTGTGTGTGCCTTTCAATGCCGTACTGTATTTTCCTTCCTCCAAGCTGAGGCAGCCCTGAAGTGCAGTTATAAGTCTGTTTACACCACCCAGATATCAAATTGACTTGCTAATGGTAACTCTTCCTTGGTATCCATGGGTTACTGTGTCATGTGATTTGACATCAAGTACAGACAGTGCTGATTAGGAGCATCCAGCTCTGTCCATCTCCGTGCATCACTGAACCATCTGGTCATTTATTCACTAATAAGCCCCTAATGGCCCAAATATTCACCGGCCTGTCATTGTGACATGGCATAAAATGCCTACATCTTTCAACTCGCTTTGACATGTTGCTTGTTTCACATCAAAACCCGTCATTTACAGGAAAAGAGCTCAGAGGGGTAAAAACTTGACCTAATCTGCAGTGTTAACACAAAGACAGAGGCTTGGTATCTAGTAGCCTGACGGAAAGCATGTAAATGGGCAGGAATTCATTTTGTACATTTTTTTTTTCCATTCTCATTTTACAACATTCTTTAAGTTTGGTATCATTCCTAATATGGGATTTTATGTGGGCTCTGCGTCGAAATATCTATCCTGTATCTGTTTAAATAGTAAAGAGTGCTTTAAAAGGAAAGAGCTTTCTGGAGACATGGAGCTTGCCTGCTTACATTTAAATGGGTAGGGAGAAAAATAATACAATATGGATCCAAAAAGCCAGTGTCTGTGATTCTCAGAAGACTATGGTTATTTTAACACTCTTAATCTCCATCCTTCTCCAGCTTAATATGATGCTTTTACACATTATATCTGGATATCATAGGAAATGTGAGATTATCCATGTTTGGAGCATTTGATACGATCACCAGGGCAATAATGAAAGGTTGTAATCCTTACTTTCAGTCACAACCAGTAGGAAAGAGAGGCCAAAACTCTGCAAACAGACTGGCGTAAGCAGAGTTAAGATAATAAAAATTAGAAGGGGTTAAGGAGGGGGAAAAGCAACATTCTAGCACATTCAGTGCTGTTGAAATCTTGGCCCTTAAGTGGAATGAAAACATCCTATAACTGAGGTTCACGAGCTGATTTTAGGTGGTTCATATTTTACCAACATTACTGAAATGGACATTTTTTTATCAAAAATCTCCCTATCCCAGGTGTCTCCTTTCATTATCTTGATTTAAAAAAAATATAAGTTTCTAAAACTCACATGGTGACATAATTTAGGTGTCGAATGTCATTTTCCCCATTGTCTTCCCTCACCCTTCACTGAGGCCCAGTACCCCACCTATCCTCCACATCAGTTGGCTGAGAGAACATAGCACTGTTCTGAAGATTTCTCATGGCCCTAGCAAAGGGGGGCTGGTGGTGGTGTAGAAGGCCGATCTAGGGCTTGCCAATTTGGCACAAAAGGTGGCATGGACGCACTGGTTTATTTTCAGCTGGCTGGCTTTCTTTGTGGGCACAGCAGAGCCTGGATATAGTGAGGTTGGTCCCCAAAAACCCATTTGAAGATTGGCTCACACACCTGTTGGGCCCAACTGACCTAGAGTTGAGCCCAAACCAGCACCCTTTTGTTCCTATTTGCTTCCCATGGGAGGAAGCCAGAACCAGAGCCTCCTCTGAAGGATGACAGGCAAGGTAAAACTCACCAATGAGCCTTCGCAAGTGCTCTCTCCAGTCTGGTTTTCTGATTTATTGATGTAGACCTTTTCAAAAAGAGCAGCTTTCAGTGCTGATTTGAAAATAACCCAAATGTACTACTGCCTCAGCAGCAGCTTTTCAAAATTTAATTTTCTTTGCCCCTCTATTCAGAAAAAGTCGACTATGTTGGTTGTTAATTTCCTCATCCTCTTGTGACCACTCATTCTCCCTTTGTAGCTTTATGGAAGTTTCCGCACAGAGAGTGCTCGGCCTTTATATCACCCTACAAGGCCACAGCAAAGCCTTTACACTGTGAACCCACAGTTTTACAGTGAAGGGAAACTCAAAAGTCTCCTTTTTCTTTTGGGATCTAATATTCCTGATTCCTGGGATACTCCTCACTTAAAATATTCCTTCCTGTCATGCCTTTAATCAGCCTTGCATGAAACCAACCTCAAGGCTTAGTGCTTTGTTCAGACAACTCACATTTATTTGTTTACCCATTCAGTTGACAGACACGAATTGAGCATCCAGCATTTTTCTAGACACCAGGGATACAAAGATGACTAACATGATACTCCAGCCCTTAAGGAGCTTACGGTGTAGTAGTTTTTTCAGAATATGGGATTTGGGTGCAGGTGGGCAAACATCAATAAATGAGGGTTATTGGGGAAGACAAAGTTGGGAATTACCAAGGCTTGTCAGGCAGAAACAAGTTAACTACAAAACGATAAAAGAAGAGAGAACAGTTGGAGGTAGGATGGGACTCTAGGGGAGCGTGGAATATCTGGGTGCTCTTGAACCTTCATCCTCTTGTACTCAAGGACCCACATAGCCCACTCAGTCACCTCCCAACTTTCTCTCCCTCCTGTTCATAGCCTTTCCTCTCGGCACCAGTAAGGGAAAAATGTCTTCAAAATAGAAAAGTATTCTAAGCATGGAAGGGAAAGAGAAGGAAAGAGGGAGGGAGAAAAGGGTGGGGGGAGGGAGGAGGACAATAACAACAGGGAGGGAAGCTCTTGGAGGAGTGCCAAGCCCTCTAAACCCTAAAGCCTCTGAATTAAATATCTCAAAGTCCCTTAGGACCTTACAACAATAATCAGTGGCTTTTCCCAGCAGGTGCTCACTGGCCAGCCCTATGCTGGGTTTCCCGGGATAGGAGGAAGGCCTGGCATAGGAGACGAGCTCCTCCGTTCTCTGTCTCATCATATGCACACCTTTTCACCTCTCTGCAGTCCTTTCTGATATCTATTCATTTACCTTTATCTTCATCTCCCATCCATATTTTCCTCCATGATGTGTCCTCCATGCTTTTCTGAAGAGTTGGGGATGGGTGGGAGGGGTGGTGCCATCAGAAGTGGTTATGTCCTTGGCTCTGTTCTTCCAGCCAGGGGGAAGGATTAGAGAGTCATTCATCAGTGGGATTCCAAGATTCTCACAAGATTGCTGGGGTTACAAAAGTGATTACTAGAATGCACTATTTTGTTGGTTTGTTTGTTATTCCTGATACATAGGATAATAAGTGCCTAGGAGTCAGGAGATCTATTTTGTTCATCTAGATGTCTGACTGTGAGTGGCTGGTCACTGTCCTCCCATTGGACTGGCTAGGTGCTTGGAGAACCACTAATAGAACATTCCTGTGAAACCTTTTACATTTCAGAAAACAGAAACTGAAATCATGGGTACACACAATAAGGTTATCTAAGTAAACAAAAAGAAATCTAATTTCTTTTTTTTTACTCAGGTAAATATATAATATAAAATTTACCATTTTTACCATTTCTAAATGTATAACTCAGTGGCATTAATTATAATCACAGTGTTGTGCTGCCATCACCGCTATCTATTTCTAGAACCTTTCATCACCGTAAACAGAAACCCTGTATCCATTAAGCAATAGTTCCCCATTATTCCCTCCCCCTAGCCCCTGATAACCTCTAATCTACTTTCTGTCTCTATAAATTTGCCTGTTCTTGATGTTTCACATAATTGGAATCCTACAGCATTTGTCCTTTGGCATCTGGTTTATTTTACTCAGTGTAATGTTTTCAAGATCCACCTATGTTGTATTGTGTATCAGAACTTCATTCATTTTTATGGCCTAATAATATTCCATTGTTTGTATAGATCACATTTTGTTTACCAATTCATTTGCTGAAGAACACTTGGGTTGTGTCCACCCAATTTCTTTGAGTTTGTTTAGAAGATTATCAAATGATGCTACTCAAAACTGGGGGGCGGGGGGCAGGGAAAAGAGGCACCACCTAATTAGAAAGGCAATAGAGGATATAAAGAACTTGGGTCCTAGTGTTAGACTTGGGTTCCAATCCTGTGACCTTCCTACCAATTGCCCAATTTTACACTTACCTTGGGTAAGTCAACATCACCTCTCTGCACATTAATTTCTTCATTTTTAAAATGGGAATCATTACCTATTCCACTGAGTTCTTGTGAGACTGAAACGCAATAATGTAAAACACTTTGTACATTTTTGGCATATAGTTAGCAGTCAATAAATAGAAGCCATTTTTCTTTCTTAAGTGAAATCTGAAAGGCGAGCATCTCTCACAATATGGGGTTTAGAGGAGGTAATTAAAGAACAATAAAGGAAAGCCTCAGTGATGGAAAGTTTGGGAACTATTGAGGCTTAGTGGTCTCTAAGGTTGTTTCTAAGCTCTAAAGTTCTATAATTTGGTTAAATTTTCAGCTTGCCTCCAATGACCTAGAGGAAAGAAATAAAATGCATTAAAAAATCAGAGAGGCAAGTTCTATTGCATCATTGACTCCTCTGGAACTGCCTTTAGCATATGATTTAGAGGCAGTGAACAAGCAGATTGCCTTAAGATTAACATCATTAAAACAAATTTGTGAATGCCCATCTATTTGTGTGGTACTTACCAAAGCACTGTTTGTAGATCCATTCATTCACTCTGTGCTAATTATTGAAAGTTAGCTCAAAGTCTCTCTTCCAGAGGGACTCTCCGTTGGGTGAAAAACATAATAAGTTAAGGAATCATGCAAAGCAAAATATGATGAAAATCAAATGAGCAGAAAAGAAAATAATTCCTCTAGGATCTCAGAGAAAGACTGGTTTACTGGAATAAGATTTGTGAAGGATGCCAGACATTATGAGTACCTTGAAAATAGGGTGGGATTTGGAAAGACAGAGATGACAGTATGAGTATTCAAAATGGAGCTAGGGTAAAAAAAATGCATAAAAATAGAAATGAACAGAAATATATTTAAAGGACTATAAGAGTAAGAAATCATGACAGTTAAGAGGATGGAATTTGAAATTTACTTAATATCCATTAAAAATTTTTATTGATCATGTGGGTCGGGTACTGAGTTAAGCACTGGAGAGTAGAAACAGTCCTTACCTTTGTAGAATTTACAGTCTATGTCTATTGGCCTAGACAGAACTATAGGCAACTGTATCTCCACCAATTAATAGCTACTTGAACACGAACAAGTCACTTAATTTTTGGTAATTCTTAGTTTCCTCATCTACATAATGAGGATGGTAATAGCTCTACAAGGTTGTTGTGAGCATTAAATGAGATGATGAGTTTGAAGCATTTAACATAGTGCCTAACATACAGTAAGCCCTCACTAGATGTTAGCTGCTGTTGCTTGGTGTGATGGTGGTGGTGGTAATCGTAGTAGGACCACTTGGAGAGATGGGGAGAGACTGTGTTGGCAATAGTGGGGATTGTAGTTGGAAATGGAATTTTGGCCAAATCCATGACGTCACTTTAATGTCTGACCAAAGACTCTGGATTTTATCTTTAGGCAATGGACAACCATTGAAGATTTTTGAGCAAGGAAGTAAAATGGCAACACTAAGCAGAACAGATTTGGATTGTGGGCATGGAAAAAGAACAGAGATAAATGAGTCTGTTAGGATATCGCTGCAACCAAAGCTGCAATGGACAAGAGAAGTGAAAATGGAAATTAATAAAACTCTTAAGTTTTCCAAGGTTGGTTAACTGAAAAGGGATGCTGGTATGATGGGCTCAAGCAGGAGAATAACAAATTTGATTTTACAAATTGTTGAATTTGAAGAAATCCAAAAACATTCAATTGGAAATAGTCATCAGTTAACTGACTATACAGATTTGAGGTTTGGAAGAAGTTAAGAACTAGAAATATAGTTTTGTGAATCATTTAAATAGAGATGATAGCCAAATGGATGACTTCTCCAAGACAGACTACATGTGGGTAAATGACTGAAATCTAATGAAACCTTGGGAAAGATCCGCAGTGAAGCATAGGATGAGAAAGAACCAGCATAAACCTGGTCAGTGTAGGAAGAAAATCACCATCACAGAGGTCAAGGGAAGAGAAATTTGAGGGAAGGTAGAAGTGGGCACTTCTATCATCTCACTCTGTTAGAGTTCAGTAAAATGGAGGCGAGTCTGCTGAAGTCAACTGCAGAGACTGCTTGCTGTGCCTGGTGGTGCCACTTGCAGGGTCTCCTTGTGTTAATGGTACCCTAATGAGAAAAAGCAAATATGAATAAAGTAAAGCATCATTAGGAATGGAGTAGCCTGTGATGATCTAGACAACCCCACCTTCTTTGAAGGTCTGGAAAAGAGTTTGAGAGAGCTTTGTGCAGAGAATTAAAGGATAAGATCAAAAAAAGACTGACTTGGGTTATAAATAGAAGTTGATTATACCAAGTGTATGAACTTAAGATTTTCTTAAGTAATGCGTATCAGTTGTTTTTGCCACCATTGTGGTTATGGTCAGGGAAGATAAACTATACATTCAAGAATCCACATTGTTTAACCTGTACCACCTGGTAGCCAGTGCTGTATGAAAGGAAAACCATAGCTGGGAATAATAGAGCTTTTGTGAACTAGCTTGGCTTAGGAGCAGCAGGGGAGCTTGCTTTCTGGATTGCTCTCCCTACCTCTTGCTGTGACAGAAAGTCAAGCTTGCCAAAGCAAATTAGCTTAGGACACTGGTTCTCAAACTTGAGTGGACATCAGAAACATCTGGAGTGCTTTTTAAAACACAGATTGCTAAGTCCAACCTACCAGAGTTTCTGACATAGTAGGGGTGTGATGAGGCACAAGAATATGCATTCCTAACATGGTTCCCAAGGGTGTGATGAGGCCCAAGAATATGCATTCCTAACATGGTTCCCAAGGTGATGCTGCTGCTGCTGGTCCTGGCATTACACTTAGAGAAGCACTGGCTTAGGTAGAAGAAGGAGAGAACATTTATGGCTACAAAAAAGTCAAGGAAAGTGAAAACTAAGAAAAAGCAACTCAGTGGCTTTAATAATTGCCTTTTGGTAACTTTTAAGATGGAATTTCTTAGAATTTTAAAAATTACAAAGAGCTTCCAGTTCAGAGCTGGTGAAGAAATAAGAGTGACACATATATACTGTTGTACAGTAAGTCAGTTTCACATTAGGTACATAATTCTAGTGGGAAATTAAAAAAAAAGTTATCCATTGAATCAAACTTGAATATGTCATTCATTCGCTCATTCATTTGTTCAACTTATTCATTTATTTAGTACCCAATATGTGCTAGGCACTGTGTTAGACTCTGAGTGATCACAATAGACATTGTCTCTGACATTTCACTGAACTTAAGTTAGAGGGAATTTAGGAAAAAAAATAAGCAAATAAGTATAAGTACTCATATGAGAAGTACAGACTTCAGGGAGCTCATATAAAGAGCATCCAAATAGCAACATTTAGGGAAGCTTCCTAGAGTAAGTATAATGAAACGGAGCATTGACGATATGTGGGATTATCCAATAGAAAGTTGGGGGGATTGGTCTGGAGAGGAGGGCAGGGGAAACGAGTGCAATAATCCAGAGGCAAGATGAGGATGTCAAGTTTAAGAGGCCCAATGAGCCATCTTTAACCAAGATGGTTAGAGTACATAGGCATAAGGTCTGAATAAGGCTGGGGCTGAGGGGTAAATCATGTAAAGCATCACAGACCATGTCAAAAATCTCAGACTTTATATGAAGAGCAACTGGGAGCCATTACAAAGAAAACCAAAAAACAAAACACAAAACAAAAACAACCAGTGTTTTGAAGATACAATTCATATACCATATGATTCACCTACTCATAGTACACACTTAATGGTTTTTAGTATATTCAGCATTGTCCAGCCACCAACACAATCAATTTTAGAATAATTTCATCATCCCCCAAAGAAATCTCGTACCCACTAGTAGTCACTACCCATTTCCCTCCAATGCTCCTAGTCCTAGACAGCCACTAATCCATGTTCTGCCTTTATAGATAGAATCCCACAACATGTGGTCTTTCATTGAGATGCTTGAAGCCAGGGAGTGGCACCCTTAGATTGGCTGAATAGGAAAATAAATCTGGGTGTCATGCGTAGCCTGGATTAGATGTGGGGAGAGGATGGTGAGCCTAGAAGCAGAGAGACCCATTAGGGAGTTGTAGAAGGAGTCAGATGAGAGCATCTGTAGCCTGGACCAGGGCGGTGGTTGTAGCGATGGAGGAAAGGTAGCATTGCTGGCCTTGGGGTGTGGTATATGAGGGAGAGTGAGCAGAAAGAGATGGCTCTCAAGTGTCATCCTTGACAGTGGGTAGATGGTGGTGCTTGTCACTGAGATGGGATCCCTCATGAGAAGGTCAGGTCTGTGAGGAGATGGGGAAGATGATGGGTCAGTGTCCCACCACTGCCCACCTTAGGATGGGATCAGCGTGTCATAATCACGGTGACACAGATCCTTAGGAAAAGAGGAAGCTGGTATTTTTTCAGTCTTTCATACGATCCCAGAAAGACCAAACCAACTTATATACAGATTTCATACTGATTCAATAAAATTAAAAGTTTATTTAAATTTTAATGGAAGTGTATTGGTATCAAAGGGAAAATTTAACCACTTTGCCTTGAATAATTTTGCTGTGTCAATAACTTGTCACCTTTCAACATCATAACCAAAGGTCCTTCAGGCCACATGGGCTTTTGTGAGGCTATAGAGTGTATTCCCTTGGCCCTGGTGAGGAATTCACCTGAATTAAATCAAAGAGATGGGGACTGATTACAGAGTCAATTTTCAATTACCTGTACTAATAGAGCAGTGGTGTGGGTAATCCCAAACTGTGGTTAACCAAAAATCATCTTTATTTGCTTTTGGACTGCATTATTTAAACTATTTATAGCAGTTGGGATCCTAACTACATTTTTCTTTTGTGATGACTAGCATTAATTTGTACCCTCCCCCCCCCCCAATTTCACGTGAATTTTTGGCAAATGGAAGTGGCCCAAATACGAGAAGTGAGAAAGATATATCACTTGGGGAGTTTATATATCCCACACATCATCTACAAATTTAATAATTCACATATATAGATTTTTTTAAAGGTCTGCAAGGATAGAGATTACAAATCTCCCTTGATAACCCGTTTCTCCATTTAAGAACATTTACCATTGGGAAATGATTTTCCAATGCTAATCTTGATCCTTCTGCTGAAACACAAACTGATCTTTCCTTCTTTCCTCTGTGGGGAAAAAATGAATAAACAGCCCCTGTCCTCTGTGGACTTGACTCTGATAATGCTGAAAACTCCTCCTGACTCGTCTCTTTTTCAGGTGGAACCAGCACCATTCTATTTGTGTGCCTTATTTCCTAGCCAATCATGAGCGGCTCCCAGAAATCAAAAATCATTCAAAACCATGAAGAAGATAACATTTTCTGAGAAACAAAATAATCTGCACTTTGCCAATAAAAACCAAAAAGATTCTGTCATAAGGAATCAGTGAAGAAATCTTACCTGAATTTTTTTTTTTAATAGAGAAAATAAGACTAAAGAAGCACAAAGGAGAAAATTGAAAGCACCTGTGATTCCAGCAGCTGGAGGTAACCACTGGATCTCTGAATCCTCTGATTTCCACTGCAGCCCTCAGTGACTGGAAGAACTTCGCAGGGCAGGCATTCTAGGCAAGACCACTCTATTCCGTATTATAATGCTTAAAAGCTACACCCTCATTTAGAACCTGATGACCTAGAGAGAGTCACATGGAAACCACAAAGACTCCTTTGGTGTCTTTAGTCCAAAGTCTACACTAAAAGCAGGTGAGACAGCCTCCTTGGCCCATCTCCATGGGGCACATACACTGCTCTCACTCCTGTGCCTCGAGACCAGGTGTTATCCACAGAGCAGCGGCTCTGGCATCTTCTGGGAGCTTGCTAGGGTTGTGCAATCTAAGGCCCAGCTCAGACCTAACCTATTCAGAATTTGTGTTTGATTGCAATCCCCAGGCGTGACTAGATGTGGACTCAGTGGTATGGCCGCTCAGTTGAGAAGCCTTGCTGGAACTTACCGATTGGCTAGTGAGTGAAGGCAAACAATAAGCAAAGAAGAGCACAAGGAAGAACATGAGGAAGAAGAGAAATTCTTGGCAAGGCCTCAAGCTGAGCTGCTCCAGGTGGCTCTTCCCTGGGCCTTCCTGTGTAGGAGGACTTTCTCATCTTATTGCACCAAACGCACCTCAAAACATCAAGAAATGAGTTCAAGATTAAGTCACGGTCCACAGAAACTGGTTTAAACTCTTCCTTCCTTACTTTGAAGAGCAACCCTTTGGCACCAGGGCCCAGCATACACCCTCTGGCCTCTAATGAGTTAGACTCCTTTAGGGGAAGGAATGGCACCAGGGTATGAGGGGGTCTTGGGTACCCCCTAGAGGCTAACAAAGCTCAGTCTCTTCTGTTGAGATGCCGTACTTGGTGCTTGGGTCTATCAGAGGTTTGCAATAAAGAAGCACAGTGTCAACATCTCCATGTCTACCTTTAGCCCACTTCACTGTCACTGTTTCTCTCCCCTCCCTCCTTCCCCGCCATGTAAATGAAATTACTCTCTTTGCTAGTTTTTTAGTTTTTTCCCCTCTTCCTTTGTTCTTTCCTGTACTCTGTTTTCTGACAACAGGAATGACAGCAGTTGCAACAAGACTTCACTTTGGCAGGAAATGGAAATAAACCATGGATTGGGGGACAGGAAGGTTGGAAAGAGGGAAGGCCAGAAAACTGATTCCCACATACACACATAGCCCAGCAGACACACGTGTGTGCACATGATTATACCTTTTTCCCTTCAAAACTTGGATCATACCAAATTGTTTTATATCCATTTTTTTACTTAACAATACTTTACAAGCCATTTCCCCAGCTCAGTAAATATTCCTATAAAACATGTTTAATAGTCTCATAGTATTCCAATGTGAACACATCACAAATCATTCAATGAGTCCCCTGTTGTTGGGCATTCATGTTGTCTCCCACTTCTTTCAGGTTCATAAGTAATGCTGCAATGAACATCCTTGTACATAAATCTGTTCCCACATCTCTGGTTATTCTTTCAGGGTAAATTTTGTTTGACTTTGATAACAACAATAAACAACCTGACCTTGGATTGAAATATCTTTGTTTGTCCAGTACTCAATTATATTATGGCTTTTCTCCAAAAGAAAACACATGGTAGGGTCTGAATGTCAGGTTTTTAATAAGCAGATTTCACAAGATTGACTCTCTTGAACTTACCTGAAATTTCAGCCACAGTGAATTGCAGTAAAAAAATGCCTGCATTCTAAAACTCACCTAGGACAAATTTACTCCAGAGTATCTCAGGATTGGGACATATTGCAGTGTGGTGACTCTCAACTCAAAAGGTGGCATTCTATCTTATGCCACTTCCATAAACTCTGCTCTTCCAGAAGGCCTAATGCTCATTATTTAGGTTGAAACATTGACCACAAATTTGCAAAGGATCTTTGTGGTCCCAAACCTTCTTTATTTGGAAGCGTAGAGAGAAGGAGAGTGATTAAATTATCAGTATGTAATCTTCATGTGCACAAAGCCATTAACAGCAATAATAACCATCCTTTACAGAGAATGTACCATGTGCCAGATACTGTACTGAGCACTTTACAACCTGTACTAATTGTCTACTCTTGCATAACAAAATGATCCTAAATTTAGCAGCTTAAAACAACATTTATTGTCGTGGTTTTGGTGGGTCAGGAATTTTGGTGTGACTAAGTACCTCTCTTAGACTAAAATCAAGATATCCACTCTATTACCTTAAGGCTCAACTGGGAATATATACATCTAAGCTCACTCATGTGGTTGTTGGCCCGACTCCATTCATCCTGAATTGTTGGACCAAGGGCCTCAGTTCCTTGCTGGTTGTTGGCTGGGGGCCCCCCCTCAGTGGCTTGCCCCTAGATCTCTCATAGACAGTTCACAACATGAGAGCTGGCTTTCATTAAAGTGAGCAAGAAAGGGCAAGCAAGACAGTAGTAAGAGTCTTTTTATAAATAAATCCTGGAAGTGACTCCACTTTTGCAATATTTTGTACACTAGAAGAGAGTCACTCGGTTCAGTCCATACTCAGGAGGAGCACATGAATCCCAAGAGATGGGGATCTTCGGGAACGCTCTTGGAGGCTACTACCACACAACAATTATCTTATTAATTCAAACAATGCCTCTTTGAAGTGGACACTGCTAATCCCCATTTATGGATAAGAGAATAGGTACCCATAGCCAGTTAAGTGAAGAGTTTGGGATTCAAACTTCTTTCTCTGACTTCAGTGCACATCTGCTTGTTCCCTGCACTATGCTCTCAGTAGGACGCTTTATCCATAAAGGCCACAGGGTCCTAGATAGTTCAGTAGAGATTTGAGTCAACTCAGCCTCTTCGGTTTACTCTGGCACTCTTGATGTATTTTCTCACTATCTTCCAATGTTTAAGTGAAATTGCTCAGCTTACACTAATAAGAGAGGGTAGCATAACTAAAGGGTGTCAGGTTGTAGATGGAAGATCCAGGGTTGTTCCAATGCCTACCTTTTGGGGGGTTCTGGTGAAAGTTAACTGGCTTCCAAATCTCTACCCAGTATTCTTGTACATCTTTTTCATTCTCGGCTCTCCATTGCATATTAGCATTGAAGATGATTTGTAAGATAAATATCATTGGGGAAAAATCCCCACGGTCAAGAATTAAACACATATGCGTGGTTCTCAGCATGTTCTCTAGGAGTTGTCTATTCATTTTCCCTAACCAGTGGAGCTATAAATCTGGCCTGTGCTCAGCACACTGTATGTATTTTGCTTTATGAAGGCATAAATCACCAAGATACAATTTGTGTTTGATTTTTTGGACACTTAATTTGCTTAAATGTTCAGCAGTTCATAGATGTAAATTGTGCTGGGCATAGCTCCAAGTGGAGTAAGCTGAGAGCAAGAAGCTATACATATTAGGATGTAATTCAGAAGAAAAATCATCTTGGCTAGTCAAGTAAGTCCTCTTTATAAGTTACTTATAAATAATTTTTCTCCATAGGCAGTATGAACACTTAGTAAATACTTCTAGGGGAGGGAGCATTGTAGTAAATGAAAAGAAACCTCACACATAATATGCTTCTATGAGCATATTCTATGAGCGATGAGCAGGGGATGTGCCATACCTGTCTGGCATAAGGTGCCCGTATAAAAAGTGACCATATCGATGGATTATGGTTTCGTGTTAGAAGAATGCCTCATTGAGAACCAAGATGTGGATTTTCACCACGTCTGCCACTAACTAAATGTGTGACTTGAGCAAGTCATTTAACTTCTCTGCCTCAGTGTTCTCGTCTGGAAATGAGGGTTGGATTAAATCATTTCTTCATTCCCCTCCAGTTCTAAAATGTTGTGGTTCTACATACTTACCAGGCACCTACAAAACATCTGTCTCAGTGCCATGGAGAAGGTGGTGGAAAATAAGAAGCAGCCGGGGAACAAAACACGAGGAAGTTTTGAAAATTATACACCAGTAGAAGAGCTGCTTAAGAGTTTGAGTGTGATACCAGAGAGAAATCTGTATCAATTTATAGAGGCCGGTGTTTGCCAAAGCATGCAGCAACACCTCTGGTATGGTGCCCTGGGCAGGAATACCTAAGGTGGCCCTGGGAGCTGCCTCAGAATGGCCCCCACCATAAGCCAGCTGGGATTGTGGAGTGTCTCCTTCTACTCGAGGATGAGGCTGCACCCGAACTTCTCAACTTCCCATAGGATTGATGACTTCTTTTCCCTGGAAGGAATGGATGCAACTTCCCATATATGCGGGGCCACTGGTTTTCCCAGACAACTCCTGGAAATAGCTGGTCCCTCAATCCTAGTCTGTCAGGTTTGCTCTCATGCTTGCCTTTCAAGAAGGAAGAACAACAAGAGGCAGGGTCCCTCCACTCACCACAGGCCCACTGGGTGTCTGGCAGTACCTGCCCCAACACATCTCTGTGAGACAATGTGTATAACCGTGTTTCTTCTCCCTGACCCTTAGATATGAATTTCCCCAACAAAATCTATCTCGTAAACCCAGTGGTTTTCGAACTTTTGCATGCATCAGAATGGAGGACTTAACAGATAAATTGCAGGGTCCTGCCCCTAGAATTTCTGGTTCAGTACGCCTGGAGTGGGCCTGAGAATTTGCCTTTTTAACAAATTTCCCATTCTGCTTCTCCAGGGCCCACATTTTGAGAATCCATGCCATATGACATTATAGAATTTGTCCTGAACTCTATTGCAAGACAGCTGGTAATAGGCAAGATCATTGAAAGTGCTCCTGGATAAAAACTTTTGAACTTAGTTATATGTTTATGTTAATGTGTATTAACGTGTTTTTGCCAGAGGCTGATTTTTCCAGTTATAGCATCAATATCAAGTTAACTTTAAATATATTTATTTTAGCAAAAAGGGAATTGGGTTAAAGAAAATATCTAAGTATTCCTATAAATCATAGAAGAGGTGGTATATCATAACAAAGTCTGTGAAGGTGGTAATAGAAATTTGGGTGATTTGGGGAAACACTGGCATAAACAGTGAACGCAATGGAAATTGCTAAAGCAGAACTATTGGATCAGACTAAGAAGAGTGGCTCTGTAGAGGGTGGCACTTGAGGTGAGTCTTAATGTGGATGGATGTAGATAAGCCAAGAAGCAGTGAGAATGTGAGCAGGTGGGCGGGAGGGCCTGGAAAAAGCCATAAGATGCATGTATACGTGCCCATGTCAAACAGTGAGTTGAACAGAAAAAGCAAACAAACAAACAACAACTCTGCTTAGCCTGGTGTTTGGTGTGTAAGACAACAAACAACCATTATAGCAGATTTCCATTCTTGACTTGTTATTCTGGTAACAGACATGGGCCGTAATTTTGAGTCTAGGGCTTAATAGGCATTTTGTTCACTTTGTTTTCACTTGCCACTTGCTTATCTTTATCTGGTGAGTCTACCAAGGCAGGGTTTATGGCTCTAGGTTTCTTATGGATCATCTTTACAGGTCAGCAGCCCAAAGGAAGACACTTGCAGACTGATAGCTCTGTACAAGCCAGTATGGTAAACCATCAGATGCTACTTCAGAGACCTCTTAAGAATCTAACTGTTTCTGTTTTCAGTTAGCTGAGCTTGCACATTTGAAAATTGCCACTAGAAGAGGATGCCATGAAGAAGTGACCATGTAGCCCATTTCATTTTGCTAGACTGTAATTTAATCTTTGGAAATAATAAGTCGTTGTTATAGCTGAATATAAACTAAAAGTGTTATTTGCCATTTTCCACAAACTTGTCATATAAAGAGCAATAAAACCATTCTACCATTGATGCATCATGCAAATTCATTTTGTTCTCATAATGTCCTACAATGAGCGGGCATTTTTGGGCCCCATGCAGGTCACAAACAGGCATTTGGAAACCATTTGTTCTGCTGTGCCTTATAAATGGTCATTGAATTGCTACTTTTAAAAACAAATGCCGAAGACTAACAATTTGGGAAAAGGCTTACAAAATTGCTTTTAAGAAAATTCCACTGTCCTGACAATCTAAGATTGTTTGCTCTACTGAGGCAACAGTGTAGGGAAAACAAAACAAAACAGAAAAACAAAACAGAATCACAAAACCTTGTACAGCCTTCTGTGACTCTCTTGACTACTTACGACGGGAGACCACTGGTCCTCAATCAGGCTCATGCAGAGGGATGGTTAACCTCTAGATGGCTGGACCCCATCCCAGAGTTTCTGATTCAGTAGGTGTTGGTAGGGACCAAGTATTACATTTCCATGATGTTCTCAGGTGGTGTTAATGCTGCTGGTATGGGGACTACCCTTTGGAAACCATGGACTTAGAGGCTCCTGTCTCCTCCCCTCTCTGTACCGTCTGATCTGGCCATGACAAATTTGTAGCTCCTAAGCAGCACCATACTCTATGATTGTCTTCCTCCTCTTCATCTGCATGTCAAAATCCTACCTATTCTTCCAGGCTTGTTTTAGGGTAACCTCTTTTGAGAAACCTCTTCTGACCTCCAGTTAGAATTGAGTGTGCCCAGCCTGTGATTTATCTATCTAGCATTACAGATCTACCAGAGGTTTACAATGATCCCTTTACAATTGTAGATTTTCTGCTATTGTGACTTGTGAGCTCCTTGAGGAGTTGTATCTCAGTTTTTTTTAATCCCCAATTCCTTGCACACACTAGATACTAAGTAAAATTTCCTGAATAAATGAATTAAAATAGTTAATAACCTATGATATTTAATGCAAATCCAATTTAGAGGAAGTACAGCACTGTGCTTAAGCATGCAGGCTTTTGGGGTCAGACAGACCCGGGTAGGTATCTGAGCTGTGGGACACTGGGCAAATCACTTAACCACTGTGAGTCACAACTACCTTATCTGTAAATTGATGACAACTCAAGTGTTCATTAGGAGGATTAAATGAGAGTATGCAGGTGGAGTATGGACCATAATGGATCACAGAAATGCTAAACAAATTATCATTATTATTATTAGTGGTTAGTATATAAATCAAATTTACATGCTAATTTTCAGAGAAAACATAGAAGATTTTGGTTACTATTGTCTTCATTAATACGGTACTTTGCATGTTGCAGAGACTTTTGTATGATGTTTCTGGTAATTTAGATAACTGGATGGCTATTCAAACATGAAATTGCTTACTAATCCCATTCTGGCCACTATTCCCATTTAGGCCAGAATTACTCATTCATAATTTTTTAGTTTTTTAATGCCTGCCGTGTGCCCACCACACTATGCTAGGTCAAAGCAGTATCTAGTCCCTGCCCTCAGGAAGCTCAGAGTGTAGCAGAGAGCCTGACATTAAATAGATCATTAATGAATTAAGGAAATTCAACTGTGATCAATACTGAGGCAAAGGTAGCAAATGTTTAATTTGTATGTTCCCTTCCTGTATAACTCCTTCCTCCTCAACTGGGCTCTGAAGCTTTGTCTATAACAATCCACACAGGTCAATTTCATCACCTGAATCTCCCACATCCCAGAGGCTGAATCTAGGAAGTCTTTCCTCACTAAGTGCAAAAAGCCAGACCCATTTTGACTCAGTAAATGCATGACATGTTTTGGGCAAGGCTTTCCCTGGAATGTGCTGGGCCTATCTGGATCCAGTGATTGGGTAAGGGAGACTTTGATAGGAAAAAGTCAAAACAGGCTGTACTGAAAGGAAGAAGTGGGGAAGGATGATCTTATCTTTGTGTCTAAAGAATGAGAAGCATAATTGTTTTTGTTTTTGTTGGTCTGGCTTTATTTTGTTTGTTTGTTTTGTTCTTGGTGGATAAGAGTCAAAGGAGAGAGTTCTCTCCTTATTTCTTTGCAAGGTCCCTGCTCAGCACCAAGAAGTTGTGCAGACCACTCTAAGAGCGGGCCTGTGGCCTCACGTGGTTCTTCCCAACTGAAGGTGGCTGGTTATTACCCACGTGGGGAAACCTGTCCTTCACAGATGGGGGTGTCTGACAGCTGATTGGCAGGGCACCCTGTTCAGAAGATGAAAAATCATGTAGGACTGTTTAAAATCAACTCGTGAAATCAGACTGAATGAATGAAGAACAAAATCCCTGCCAAGTGGGAACTTTGCCAATCTCTGTCTTCCAAGTGACCCAAACAAAGTTGCAGTATCTGTATAATTTTCTAGCCCAAGACAAGTGTTATCAGTGTTTTGTTCTGTGAAGCTCAAGCCCAGGGAAAGTGGACTTCAGCATTTCTATATGCCTTCTTTCAAAACACTACTGATGTTTCTTTAGGGATTTCACCCCCATCTTAACATGTGTTATGTGTAGGTTTTATGTGGTGATAGCTCCCTGTGGTTAACTGTGGTTAGTGATTATAAGGAAGAGTTGGGTAAGCTACATTGGTATTTCAACACATTTTCTGATCATGATATGTTCTCCTGCTCCATGAAATTACCAACAAATAGAAAGTAGAAAATTTGAAAATCCTCTATTATTCCATCTCCCAAAGCTAACCATTATAACGGATTCAAAAATTTTGGTAGAATTTATTTAATAGAGTTTTAGATAAAATGGCAATAATGCAATGTATATAATGTGTGTGTACTTGTGTGTGTGTGTGTGTGTGTGTGTGTGTAATCTTTTTCTTTTTCGTTAAGTTTTCTTTAAGCAACAGAATTTCAATGGCTAAAAACATTTCACTGTATGAAACTACTTAAGTATTTTTGAAAGTAAAAAATAAGCTGGAATTCAGCCAAACTTCTCTTTCCTTAAGACAGCGGTGGAAGTGCGCCAGGTACAATTCATTGTGGAATCCTAGGCTCCTGGAGCTGGGAAGGACCTCCAAGGTCCTTGCATGAACATGAGAAGCCTCCAGAGAAACGTGTGAATTTAGTTACCTCTTTCTCAGTGGTATAACCATTATAGCAGCCAATTTCGTTTCAGTACTAAAGGTAATTAACCCTAGTGGTAGCCAGAACCTTTTTTGTATCTTGCATGATGGGTGACTGATTTTAAGCAAATGTACATTTATCCCAGATAGAAATCCTAATTAGGAATTTTGCCTAAAGAAGTTCAGGTTTGTGAACATTTTACAACGAAGCAATTACTACCAAACAGTAAAAGAGGAACCATGAGTTATTTCTCATTAGACCTTTCCTTCAAAGTTTGAGAAATTTGAATTCATACTAAAATTTAATTATAAAAGTATCTCATAATTTCCACCGTTACTTCCTTCCCTGATAGGAACTGCCTGAACCTCTACTTTTGCAAACATGCCTACGATTTTCTATTATCCTACAAACCTCACCACCACCTTGTATACATTTTATTATATGGTTTGCTGAGAGAAAGCAAAGTAATAGAAACAATTTCCGTGCAATCTGAAGCAGGTTCATTCCACCTCCTTGAAATCAGTCTCATGTAAAGAGTTACAGGCCCAAGGAAGTTTTTATTGAAAAATGTTGGATCTATCCGCATGAGAGTGATATTTACTAGTATTAGACATTATAATTAATATTAATTTTAACTATATTATAATTAATAGAACTAATTGAATTGGTATTAAATATCTTAGTAATATTAATCACTTATAGGTAGATATGAATGTCATTAAATAACAAGAATTCACACAATCATATTATTGCTCAATGGTCCTAAGTATCATCACATTTACTGTCACAATGAACTGGAGAGGTCTGGAATTTGTGTTTGTCCAGTTCTTCATGAAGAAAGCTGTGGAAGATGAAGGGAGAGTTTAAGGCATTTTTAAATCTTCTGAGGAGGAACTCTCAGCCTCCCAATCCTGACCAGCTGTTTATCAGACCACGTGGCCTCATGGGTGGGGCAGATGAACGAGTTTTGTTTTTTTTTTTCCTTTAAAGGCATGAAACGTACTCAAGAATATCATTTGAAACCTTTGCTCTCTTTTAACAGTTTAATATCAAATTTACTCTTAGGGGTAGTATTTTTTTTTTTCTACTGCGAAGGTAAGGCTGGACAGATTATCTTCATGTTCCACGCAGTCGTATTGTTGGGTAAGAAGGGTGGGCAGTTTTACTGAATTATTCTGTAACAACGCCAGCCTCACATTTGATGTCTAATCTGCACCAGGTACCCGTGTGTCCATATGTTAGTCTAAGTGGCTGAGGAGCATTCGATTTTAGCTCCATAAAGTGGCTCCTCTTCGGGGGTGTTCTTTCCTTACCCTTTCTCCTTAATGCTGTTCAAGGTTTTGTCCTTGGCCCTCCTCTTTCTTTCCACTTTCTCTCTTTGGTGAATCAACATCTCTCAAAGCCTCAGGGATCCCCCAACATAGGTGATTTAAAACTCTGTAATTTCAGCTTAGTTCTCTCTGTACGGCACAGAGCTTGCTCCTGGTATTTCAGACCCAGTATTTCCCAAATTGAACTTTTCTTCCTTAAACTGGCTTCTCCATTTCTATAAATGGTTCAGCCATTCTCCCAGTCACTCCATCTTGATAGAGGTCTTTGAGATCTTTGACTCTCTCCTCTCCTTCCTCCCTTACCTCCTGCCCATTCTGCTTTCATAGTCTCTCCCAAGTCCGTTTTCTTTCCCTTCACCAGAGTTCCAGTCGAGCCACACCAGGGGTTTTCAATAGTTGGCTGCACTTTAGATCACGTAGTGAGCTCCAACAACAATAAAATCAGGTCAGCAACCCGTCCCAGACCAACTGAACCAGTAGCTTTGAGGGAGGAACCCAGATTTCAGTATTTTTTAAAACCTCCTCAGGGGAGTATAATGTGAACACATTCTTGATAACCCCTGAGTCAGAGTCTTTGTACACATTTTCTCCACCTTCTACTTCTCTTTCTCTTCCTCTACATATCTGCCTGAGTATTAATTTTCCTATTGTCTTGACCTGTAAGGGCAGTAACTTGCTTAAATGCTTTTCATGTCTCCCCACCATTGCCTTCAGAGTAAAATCATGTACCTTATCCTAGTCATGGAATTCTTCTAGAACTTGGCCTGTACTTCCCGGCCTTGTTTCATGTTCGTTCTCTCCATAGTTTATAAGCATTTGCCAAAATAAGCATCATCTACATGGCCTTACCTCATTTCTTTGCTCATTATGTTCTCCCTTTCTGAATGGACTTCCATAATCCTTGAGGATCACTTCAGATGCTTTCAGCAGCACGTTACAGAATATCCAACTAAAAGTTGCCTAATGAATAAAAAATTCTCACTGCATGTAAAAAAAGTTTAAAAGTAGGGAGTTCTGGGATTGGCTATGTCTAGGATGAAAATTTGCTTATCTGTGATTCTCTTGCTTTCTCCCCACATACCAAGATGGTGGCCACGACTCCAAGCATCACATCCTTGGGAGATAATGTTCAAGCCAGGAAGGAGGACAGTTTCTGTTCATTTTTTAAAAAATCAAAATATAAAAATTTTCCCAAGGGCCCCCTAGCTGACTTTTCTTCAGTGCTGTTAGCCAACCTTGAGTTAAAAGACCACATTCTTGCTTCAGGGAAGACTGGAAAAGTGAATATTTGGCATTGCCAGTCTCTAAACCAGGAGGCTGGCTCTTCTAGGGAAGAAGTGAATTGGGAAGGCAACCAACACAAGGAGAGACAAACATGAGGGTCTCCCATATTTTGTCTTTTGAAATACATTAGTACGTCTTCCGAAGTTGGATTCAAATGCCTCCTCCACGAAGCCTTAAGCCTTTCCCAAATCTCTGACTAGGCAGAAGTCTCTTCTCTCTGAATGCCTGTGGTATTTTTGTTTAAATCTCTCTCCTTGATCTTTATGTGCTTCAGGTTTTTGCAACATTTGTGTAGGTGTCTTATTTCTCATATTGAATTAAAAGCTCCTTGGGGAGGGGGGGCCATGCCTCAATCATCTTGGTATAACCTGTAGTACCAAGTCAACTGAAAAATAGTTTGTTGCTGGAATGATAGGCTGGAATGAAGGCACTTACTGCCTTCACATTGTTCAGCCAGTGGCCTTTTCAAACTTGTTCCCAGGGCTCGTGTTAGGTGGCCAGTTAACCAATGGAGATCAAGTTAGAGTGATATCAAGGATCTGATTGATGTCCTCTTCCCTGGCTATTTCCCTTCTACCCAGTCATCTGAGTGGAGTGGTCTCCCCTTTCCCATTTCTGCCAGTTTTGGACAAAGCAGATTCAGTAGTAATAAACGAGTTCTCACCCTCTGAGCACCTCTAGCTAATTTCTAGTAAAATATTTGAAGGTTTTGCTTAGAGCCTAAGGCTGACCAGGCTGGAATACACGCTGCCTACAGGGCTGATGAGGCAAGCCCCACCAGGGGGTAATTCACCCCCACTGAGCCTCCCCAGGAAGGGTCAGCCCAGCAGAGAAGGGTGTTACATCTTCACCTGCATGGGGAGGTGCTGGCTTCAAAAACCGGACTCTGACAGGAAAACGGATAGAAACCCGTGGAAGGAGGGAGCAGGGAGGCAATGCGGGCTCATTAAAAGCACAGTAATAATAACCATTTTCAAAGCTTTATTTCTTTGAGAGTGAAAGGACAGGGATTTCATTGGCCTGAAATGCATGAAGCTTGGTTGCTTTCAACCACCCCCGTGGTGCTTCAGCACAACCCACGGGGAGTGCTTTGTGTAGCAGCTTCTGGGAAGGAGGGCGCTGACTCAGACCCTTCTCTGCTTCAACTTTCTTCTGAGGAGCCATTTCCTGAGACCTTCTCCTTTCCTGCTTGGGCTAGCTGGGGGCACAGATGATTGTTCCCTTTACAGCACAAATAGTGATTGCCACCTGAGATCTGTCTTCTCTGGTGCCTGAGGGACAGGGTCAGGGCCTAATGAGGGAAACAGGCTTCATGCTTGGCTCGGGGCCGTTACAGGGATTTCTTTGCAAGAACAGGGCTTAGCTGGGTGAACTTGGAACCTTAGATGAACCCAAGGAAACTCCTGAATGAGTAACCCAAATGCACCGTGGGAGGACGCCAATATTGGAAATAGTCTCCAAAAGTCAATTCCAGCCAAAGGCAGCAAAACAAAACGTATTCACCCTTCCATAATTTTACTGAATGATGAATACGCAGGAGGTTCTGGACTAAGCACTATACATACATCATCTAATTTTATATTTGGAATAGCCTTTGAGGTTGTTATCATTAGATCTGTTTTACAGATGAGGGAACTGAGATTGGAAAACTTGTCCATGGTTCTTGAACTTTAGTGGGCATCAGAATCACCTGGAAGCTTTGTTAAAACACAGGTTTCTGAGATTCCTCTCTGCCTGACTTGTCTTGGATCTGGAACATTGGCTTTGGTACTCGAACTACAACATCAGTTCTTCCTGGGTGTCTAGCCTGCTGGCCTCCAAGGGGGAAGCACATCATCGGGTCCCCCGGGGCTCCAGCTTGCTCACTCACCCTGCAGATCTTGGAACCTTGTCAGCCTCCACGGTCATGTGAGCCAATTCCTTGTAATAAATCTCCTCTGTCTCTAAACATCCTATTGATTCTGTTTCTCTGGAGAACCCCGACTAATACAAATTTTCTGAGTTGGGAGGTCTGGGACCAGGCCTGAGAACATGCATTTCTAGAGTTCCAAACTGATGCTGATACTACCAATTCAGGGACCACAACCTTGACAACCTCTGCCTTAGGTTAAGGGAAGGCAAACGAACTTCCTTCATAATTCCCCAAACCCAGATCCTATTGCCCATGTTCGCCCAAGAGGCTCAACTGTCTTTAAACACACCTTTAATTTGCTGTGTACGTGGGATGAATGAGATGTAGGCTTTTCCTTCGAAGTGCTCACAGTCCAGAGCGGACAGCAGGAGACAGAACGCGATGCATAATGAGAATCTCCACAGAGTTCAGTGAGGGTGAAAAAGAGAGTTTGCCTGAAGGCAGAGGATGTCCGAAATCTGCACATGGAAGGAAGACCTGGGCAGGAGATGAGGGATGTGAGGGACCAAAGATCAGAAAAGGGTGGCCAGTCCCTTCTCGCATCTCATTTCTTTTCCATTCAACCTAGTTTCTCTCAGCTCTGCTGGGGCTGATGGCTCCAGTTGGTGCTTTCTGCATCGACCCTGAGGCACGTGGGTCCCCTCCCCAACAGCTCTGTGCCCCACACTTGGTCTGCTCAGGCCCATCCAGGAGACACTCAGGAGGAACATTCTGCCGAGCCCCTTGCTCGTCAGTTTTTCTGGGGATTGAAAGAGGCTCCGTGAGCTTTACAACCAGTGAAAATTGTCGCCAGCTTCACAGTTCTGGCCAGCATGTCTATGCTTTGAAGTCTGGCTGCTGCCTTTTACAATTCTATTTTTAAAATGTATTAAAGATGTTTAAATGTGGCAGAGACTTCCAATAAAAGCCAGGCTGCTTGAGAATCAGGATGCTGGTCTCAATTTACAGTGCTTGTTAAATAATAGGATACCCATGTCACAGGGGCTCCACAAGCCTGACCCCCCAGTTCTCATGGAACCCGAGCTCACTGCCCAGTACCTCTGAGAGGTTATCAGACCCTCTATCTACCCCTCGTTTATGCCACGAGAGCACCTTTTAACACAAAGTGATTGATTCTTTGTTTGAATCAGTCACTAAAATAAAGGCACTCAACGAAAACAGGAAAAGGTCTCTAATAAAATATTTCGGCGTAAATTTTGGCTAAAAATCAAGCAAGGGCTAAGAGGTAGTTCCCATTGTTCCATAAGGCCTGGCTCCCTGAAGAGGAGTCTGGGGTCATGCTATATGCCCCAAGAATCACAACGCTGAACATCATTTGGGGGCCAATCTTCGATAGTCCATTTTATCTTGAGGACTTTATTAGACCCTTCAGGAGGCTACTAAAAAAATAAGACAAGGTTCCTGACCTACACCCTCCCCATCACCATCCACCTTCAAGTTACTCAAAGAACATTGTTGCCTCCAGGTTCAATCTTGTCTACATTTCCTAATCCTTGTTGCTATTACCCTTGGTTCAGGTCTCTGCTTGTGTGCCAAACAGGGTGGGTTGGTTTATCCCACACCTACCACTACAACCATTTTTTCAGTGTCTCCTTATACTTTAGAGTCTAGAAAGCTAAAATTCCTATTCCCAGACTCTCTTGAAGTTAGGACTAGCCATGTGGCACAGCATGGCCCATAAAGTGTAAACCAGAGTTGGCTCGGGATTTCTGGGATGCTCTTGCTTTCCTGAAACAAGCACGGACCCTTCCTTCTTCCCATTGTTTTCCCCTGGCTACTGCCTGAAATGTGATATGCCAGCTAGATCTGGAAGTGCCGTCTTGTGACTATAAGAGAAATGCCCGGAGAAATGTTGAGTCTCTGGCTCTGCCATCTTGAGCTATGAACCAATGGCTGCAATGGCTGACTTTTGGATGTTTTATGGAAGAAAAATGAAAATTCTAATTTGTTTAAGCTATTATTTTTCAGTTCTTTATTACTTAAAGCCACGGATACTTTCTAACCGAGCTATTACATGGGCTCAGAGTGATCAAGTTACTTGCTTGAGCACACACAGCTGCTAAATAGCAGAACCATGATTCAATCTGGCAGATACCAGGCTAACTCTAAAACTTATCTCCACTGAATTTTCTTCTGTGAATTCCTTACACAGTGTCTAGCTGGAATGATAGTATTTTTTTCCTTCGTTCAGGAGAAGATAACTTCTAAAATCTGCTACAGCAATTAGTGGATATGGCCAGTTCCCCTGCAACTTGTTCTGAGACAGTCACTGGAAAGACTCCTCACAATGATGTAACTGTTGAGAAATTGGGCCTTGCTGCACCAGAGGGAGAGTAATAGGCCCCTTCTGTGGCTTGACAAAGGCAGCCCCTCCAAATAACAACCTGGCGTGTAGATCTGATCACTGTGGGAAAAATGAGGACATTTCCATAGACATCAAGAAGGTTTGTAAAAGGAAAATGGCATTGCCAACTCTACCATGTTCCCAGCTCTTTTGAGAGTCAACATCTTTAGATGCTTCTGCCAGATTCAGAGTCTCAACTGAGGTCTACTGGTAGAAGAAGAAAGTGAAGACCGCCTAAGAGGGAAATCCCCAATCTAGAGTAGGACTCCTGGCTCATGGGCAACACCTAGACTCAGAGAAGGGCTAGTTCTGGTACAATGTAGACCTGTTTTGAGAATAAGAGCTGAACATGTCACTGTGAACCAATTTTTATTATCCCAAGCACTGATAAGGTCTGTACACAAATCTGAACCAGCAAGAGAAACACTGCACAAAGATGTATCAGGGCACAGGACCAACAACAGCAGGGAGTCATTTTCAAGCTGCCTTGTCTGGAAGCCCAGTCTGATTCTCCAGCTGCTCTCCAAGAGGCATCCAGAAGCAGGGCTAGGCCTCTCTAGAATGAGAGAATATCTGGGGTTCTTAGACAATGTGGAAGGATGACCCTGATAGATCCTGAATTCTTGTTACTCTGATGAATGGGAGAATCAATCTATTTTATTTGAAGACTACAAGACGTGATAAATTTTGTGTTCTGAGCTACTGAACTAGGTCATAACAGCTGCACAAGTAATAGAGTTAACAGATAGAAATCAAGAAAATATTGTAAGTGGGACACCCCAGTGACTCAGTCAGTTAAGTGTCTGACTCGATTTTGGCTCAGGGTGTGATCTCAGGATGGTGAGATTGAGCCCTGACTGTACTGGGCATGAGCCTGCTTAAGATTCTCTCTCCCTCTGCCCCTCCCACTCCTATCCCTCTCCACTGATGCTTGAGTGTGCACTCTCTCTCTTAAAAAAAAAAAAGAAAAAGAAAAGAGAAGAAAATATTATAACTGAGATGACCAAAATATGGGTACCTAAATGGTTGGACATTGTTAGTGAGGTGTAAACATCTACTTGAATTCAGCGCATAATGAGTCAGCTAACTTGTATTTCAAAGGCTTCTTTTATGTAGGATTTTTCCTCCAATGGTCAAGAGTCTCCATAATCAAGAAGGAGTGGGTCACTAGGAAAGCCTGTATTGTTTTCAGTTCCATGTTATTCAATATGACTTTATAAGCCAATAAATATTCATGCCGGCTAGAATAAAAAATAGTATTAACCTGGAATGTGTAGGAGGGAAGCTTTGGCTTTAAGGCTAATGATTTTGCATTATTTTATCAAGATCTGGAAATCTTGGATCATTCTGAATCATAGTATTGGAGAGTCAACATTGTTATGTTAAGAATATAAATTGCACATACAGGATAGCGGCAGATGAGCCCAGCAAGGGTAGATTGGATGACTTGATGGGTGTTTGGCATTGTTGGTAATATCAGTAATAGTAAACATTTAGAATTCTACTAACAGTGCCAGATTTAGAGTTACAGTTTTAGAGATCTATCCCAGAAACGTAAGGAAAAAACTGAACTATAACCATCTTAAAATTCTCCAGAAGGCCTTAAGTTGTTAACTCCAAGCAGGTATCCAAAAACATACACACCAGCTTCATTTCATGAGAGCGCCTCCAGAGTCAATTGGGCGCGGAGGCACCTAATGGGTTTGAACAGTTATGAAGTTGTACCAGGCCCTCTGCTAAGCACTTCATATTCCTTTATTTAATCCCCCCAATAATCACATGAAATAGGTGCTATTATTATCTTTATGTTATATGAGGAAATGAAGGCATGAAGAATTTCATGGATTACCCCAAATCATACCATCTCTAAGAGTCAAAGTTAAGATTAAATTCTGATCATCTCTGTCAAAGTACCTGGTTAGGTTGTATGTACCCAGTACCATCCTCCATCTTATTTCCTCCTCTCCCTGCCTCCCTTCAGATATGTCTCAGTCGGGATTAAGGAATCATCCATAATCCACACTTTTAAGCCTGAATTGTAGAGGAAAGTTTCCAGGCATATATGGTTTCCCTGACATTCCTATTGTAGTGTCTCAAAGAAAATATCTGCTGGAATTTTGATGATTGGTCTTTATCATATGGCAGGAAATCCATATGCATCTCTACCACTATTGCAGTTTCCTTGAGGTAGGGCCTTACTAATCTTGAATTTCCTTAGGAACTGACAAACGGCCGTTTTAGAAGACACTTGACAAATGTGCTGAACTTAATGATTGATACAAGGTACAGACAAAGCAGGAAATCAAGCTCACTTGATGTTGGCCAGGGCCCTTCTCAGGCAAAGGGTCACAGGTAAACTCTGGGGGCCTTGCCTGCCGGGAGACATGCTGATGGTTGTTTCCATGTCCTCACAATGGGAAGACAGCTAAGCATCAATCGTAACTCTCATCAAATGGAAGCGAGAATTTGGAATTTTTGAAGAGAGTGCATTAAATTACTTCCACAAATTTAGTTTTACTTGATCATAATGTAGTAGCATTAAATTGTTGCATAGAAAAGCACTCTGCTTTTCACGGTTATATTAGTTTCTTTTTTTTTTTCTTTTATTTGAATGCCAGTATAGCTAACATACAGTGTTATGTTAGTTTCAGGTGTATAATATAGTGATTTGACAATGCCATACGCAGTTATTAGTTTTTTAATTCCTGCCATAACAAATTCTTTTTATATAAAATGGATTCATGGAAATGTAGCATTTTGTGTCAGGCTTCTTTCACTTAGCATATTTTCAAGGTTCATCCATATCATAGCATGGATTAATAGTTCACTCATTTTTATGGCTGAATAATATTTCACTGTATGGACATACCATTATTTTGTTTATCCATTCATTAGTTGATGGGACATTTGGGTTGTTTTCATATTCTTTTTTTTTTTTTTTTAAAGATTTTATTTATTTATTTTACAGGGAGAGACACAGCGAGAGAGGGAACACAAGCAGGGGCAGAGGGAGAGGGAGAAGCAGGCTTCCTGCTGAGCAGGGAGCCCAATGCGGGGCTCGATCCCAGGACCCTGGGCTCATGACCCGAGCTGAAGGCAGACGCTTAACGACTGAGCCACCCAGGTGCCCCGGGTTGTTTTCATATTCTAACTGTTATGAATAATGCTGATAGGAACATTTGTTCTCTTTGAACCCACTTGTGCCTTTGAATTTAAAGTGTGTCTCTTTTAGACAGCATGTAGTTGGATCAGACTATTTTTAAACCATTCTGCCAATATCTGCTTTTTAATTAGAGAGTTTGATCCTTCACATTGAATGGAATTATTGGTAAAGAGGATTTATGTTTGTTATTTTCTTATTTGTTCTCTGTCTTATGTCTTTTTTGTTTCTATATTCCTCCATTACTGTCTTCTTTTGTGTTAAATATTTTCTATATATGTTTAAAGTTATTTTCTTAGTGATTGCCCTGGGGATTACAATTAACAGCTTAATTTATAACAACCTAGGTCTGATTAATACCAACATAAATGACAAAACCTTTGCTTCAAATAGCTCCATTACTCCTCTCCTTGATACTGATTTGTTACAAATTACATCTTCATACATGTTGTATACATCAACATCAATTTATAACAATTGATTTACGAAGTTGTCTTTTAAATCAGATGGAAAAAAAGTAGTGAGAAACACAAAGTACATTATTATAGTCTTTTATATTTGCCTATATAGTTACCTTTACTAGTGTTCTTTACTTCTTCAGGTTAAGTTGAGTTACCATCTAGTGTCCTTTTATTTCTTTTCTTTTTATTTTTAAAGATTTTATTTACTCATTTGCAAGAGAGACAGAGAGAGCACAAGCAGGGGGAGAGGCAGAGGGAGAGGGAGAAGCAGACTCTCTGCTGAGCAAGGAGCCCGATGTGGGACTCGATCCCAGGACCCCGGGATCATGACCTGAGCCGAAGGCAGCCGCTTAACCCACTGAGCCACCCAGGCGCCCTAGTGTCCTTTTATTTCAACCTTTTTTTATTTCCCTTTCTTGTAAGGCAGACCTGCTATCAAAAAACTCTCTCAGTTTTTATCAATAACAATACACTCAGTTATTTGTTTATTTAGAAATTCTTAGTTTTGGTTTGTCTATTATTTATCTTTTTTTCTTATCTTAATTTGTTATCTTATTTTCTCCTGCATTTTTATAGAATAGTTTTATTGGATATGAAATTCTTAACAGCTTTTTTTTTTTTTTCCTTCAGCAGTGCATATTTTACCCCACTGCCTTTTGGATTCCATGCTTTCTGACGAGAAATCAGCTGCTAATTGTATTAATGACCACTTACACATGATAAGTCGCTTCTCTCTTGCTGCTTTCAAGATCTTCTCTTTGCCTTTGAAGAATTTGTTTATTAAGCATGAATCTCTTGAGTTTATTCTAGCTGGAATTCATTGAACATCTTGGATTTATAGATTAATACTTTCCATCACATTTGGGAAGCTTCCTGCTATTATTTATTCACATATTCTTTCTGCCCCTTTCTCCTTATTTTCTTCTGAGACTATCATTATGTGTATGTTTCTTTGCTTCATGACGTTCTAGCGGTTTCTGAGGCTTTGGTCACTTTTTAAAATTTATTTTTCTTTCTGTTCTTCAGACTGGATAATCTCAATTGATCTGTATTCAAGTTTGCTGATTCTTTCTTCTGTCTGCCCAAATCTGGTGTTGAGTCCCTCTTGTGAATTTTCCATTTATTATACTTTTAAACCCCAGAATTTCTATTTTTTCATTTTTATAATTTCTATCTCTTCATTAATATTATGTATTTAGTGAGACATTGTTCTTATACTTTTAATTTTTTAGACATGGTTTACTTTAGCTTTTTGAATATATTTAAGTGCCTGACTTAAAGTCTTTGTATAATAAGTCCAACATCTGAGTTTTTTCAGAGACAGTTTCTATTGATTGCTTTGTTGTTGTTGTTGCTGTACATTGGTCGTACTTTTTTGTTTCTTTGCATGTATTTTAATTTTTACTTGAAAACTGGACATTTTATATACTATATTGTTCTCTAGAAATCAAATTTTTCCCTCTCTCCAGGGCTTGTTGATGTTGCTGCTTGATGTAAGTGTTGTCATCTGTTTAGTGACATCTGAATTACTCTATAAAGTCTATGTTATTTGTCACATGTGGCTCTTGAAATCTCTGCTCAGTTTTCTCAGTGGTCAGCTAGTGACTGGAGAGAGATTTTCTTAAATGTCTAGAACAACAAGACTTTCCATCTTTGCTGAGGGCTCTGCATGGGTTTGGGGCATATCTTTAACACTGAGCCAGGCAGTTGACAACTCTGCCTTAGCCTTCATTTCCTGCCTGTGCAGACCCTCAAGGTTAGCCAGAAATGAGTAGTTAGGGCCTTCTCAGGTTGTTCCTGAGCATGTGCACAGTCCTATACTTGTACAGGGACTTCTAGGACTGCCAGGAATATGTTGGAGCTTTTCAAAGCCCTACTGACATTTCATTGCCCTTTTAAGCATCCATTAGGGAGGGTTGGACCAGGTCCCACCTGCCTCTCTCTTTGCTCCTCTTCTCTTCTTCATCTTACTTTCATGGCTTAGCATTATCCCCTCAGCCCCGACTTGTCATAGTGGGACTGGCTCTGTTCCCTCTGGGACACAAATTCTAGGTGGCCTCTGCCTTCTTCTGGACATCATGCCCAGCAGACTAGTGCCTTCAGCGTGGATGACCGCATGTGTCTCTGTTTGGTCTTGATCTGCAGATATTTGTTGTGCTTTTTTAAATGTCATGCCTTTTTAAGTATATTTTATCTGTTATTGCTCTGTTTGGGATGTTGGCAAGGGAAGAAGAGGGACAAAACATGAAATTATGATGTCATACCGACTACAAGGCCTCTGAGTTTTTCAAGTTTGTCTCCTCTATCAGTGACTTAATTTTCTGCAAGTTGTTGTGCTTTACTCCCCCAAAAGGGAATTTTAATTCTATCATTGTTCTTTCCATTTCCATGAAAGCTGATTTTATTTTATCTTCTTTGTGATCTTAAGATGCTCTCTCCTCATAGATTTTTGTTCCTGTTTTATAGAAGCTTTATTCTCCTTCTCCTCCTTCCTCATCCCCTTCTTCCAAATCTTTATTTTCATCTCCGGGTCCTCTTCTTCCTCCTCATTCTTCTTTCTTTTTAAAACAAATTCAGCGGAAAGGAGTTTGCTTCTGACTCTGGGAGTTAATTATCTCCATAGGTCTGATCTTTAACTTGATCATCCAAATTGCATTTTTTTACTGATATTTTGTAATAATCTTTTCAATGGCCTCATGTGGTTTTTTTCTGTTCATTCGACCTTAAACAAGAAGAAATCTTCCAAGTTCGGGGTTTGTCAACAGTTTGGTTATTTAGAAAACATTTGGCTCCATTGTTAGCCCCCGTGAAGCTGAATATGCACAACTAGACCAATTTCTACTGTTAAACATTCATCTTGTCTGGCAATGCTGGGCACATACAGGATCTTTTTCTTTCTCCATTTCCCGATTCTTTTATACTCTTAAGATACTTAACACATTAAAAAACTATTTTTTAAAAAAGGCTTCTGGTATTCTTTTTCTTGCTCTGATCTGTAAACTTTATTATTATTACTATTATTTTTTGTACTGTGCGTTTAAACATGCAAAGCACCACTTCCAGTCTTCCTTAAATTTCACTAATCATTTTCTAGAAGTTGAAGTCTCAAAATACACATCAGGGAAAGTGGACAGGAGTACGGCACACCAGTTGACTTAAAAAGTGGCATCCATTTAATGAAGGGATGGCTGCTGAGTGTTTTGAATGGTGTAGTTTTTTTGTTTCTCAGCCACAGGGCAGACAGATGGAGAGGAATATATTATTTCCCTATTTACCTTTTTGATGGCAGGTGTCACTGGTTTTCAGCTGCATAGCACTGCCAGGTCCTCAGTTTTGTTTTTCACTGTAGCATTATTGGTGGGGGAGGCACAGGTTTGAGGATATTATTCCCACATGCTAGAAATAATCATCATTATCTTTCCTAATATTTGGGAAGTGTTATAAATTTTAGTCCTTTTTTGGTCTCTTCATGGATAATCTAGAGAGATTCTGGGAGAAGACAGATCAGAACTGAAGCCATTTTATATCAAAGTCATATAGACAAATCCGAATTTCTAAGAGCAGATTCTGGTTTCTTGGTGGTGGTCCTGCGGTTTTGTTGTGTTCTCAGATTTTAAAGATTCCTATGATCTAAACACACTCAGACTTTTAACTTTCCTTCTGTATAGGACCCCCAAGGATGTTCTATGTGGGAAAAACTTTGGAAGTTAACTTTTTGAGAAGAAGTTGGAAGAGTAGGGCGCCTGGGTGGCTCAGTTGGTTAAGCGACTGCCTTCGGCTCAGGACGAGTCCCGTCGGGCTCCCTGCTCAGCAGGGAGTCTGCTTCTACCTCTGACCCTCCCCCCTCTCATGTGCTCTCTCTCTCTCATTCTCTCTCTCAAATAAAATAAATAAAATCTTAAAAAAAAAGAAAGAAGTTGGAAGAGTGAATTTGGGAGTCTAAAAACAAAGTTTGAAATTTTTTCACGAATTTTAAAATTATGAGCTTCACCAGCTAGCGGTGTTTAAATTCTTTCACAACTGGTAGACATGAATGTCAGAATGAGTAATCGGAATGGACGCTGGGCAGAATGCCTGGACAGGGACCTGGGGCCCTGATAGGCCGCATTTATTCTTTTGTTGCTGGATCATGAAGAGGAGGCTGAAGGAGTCATGAGGGAGGGGCCGGAGAAGCGGATGAGAGAGAGAGGGAGGATCTACTTCTCAGGGTGCAGAGCAGTGACTATTTTCCAGTATAGAAGTATGTCAAAATATTAACAGCTGGTGTGCTGGTAGTGGTCCACAGAAGCTGAACATCAGCCCCATGGGGCCCTGGGTTCTAAGCACTGTGTGGACAAGGGACCATACTCTCTTGCTCACTGAGTTATCCTCAGATCCTCCGTCAGCACCCATCTTATAATAAGGAAATAATATGTATGGAATAAATAGGCAAATAGGCACCAAATAAATACACACATAAGGATACGTCTCACCCAAATGAGAGTTCATAGTGACAGTGGGAGACATTGTCCTATCAATAAAACAGGATTATGATGATATGTGCCCCCCTGCCCCCCCCTTTTATTATTTCATAGAGAGAACTCTGAAATGACACTTAGGAAACACAATTCATTTACTGTCCTTAGGAGAAAAGCCTGCTGAATAAATTCTGGGTGTCGGGGTTGACACGGCGCCTGGCACCTGTGGAAGCCAGTGCCGTCAAGAACAGCAGTGATGATAATCATGGTATTATTGTTGCACTTGCTAACACACTTTTCAGCCAGAGTTAATAAGCAAAGCAGTCGTCTGAATATTACCATTCATTTTCTTCTGGAAAATATTTTCCACGCCTCTGGATGCAATGAAGAGTGAACCAAAGGCAGGCAAACATCCCTTTCAGGTGTTGCCTGGTTTATACCCAGCCCTCCCACATTGCCTATGGTCCACCCCCACCCCGCCATGCAAACGACACCATTAATATGCAACTTTGGGAAATGCCCCCAGGCCCAAGCGAACACACCGCGGAAAGAAATTCCTTAACCGCCCAAAGAAATTTCCTTAACCGGTGGCACACTGGCCTTGGAGAATCAACCGGCGTCTGAGTGCTCCTCAGCGTTCCCCGTTCCCCATTCGCCCACAGTCTAACCGGCCCATATGGGCAATCATAGCACTTCATTGTCCAGTAGCATCATCACAATATTGTTATCATCTGAGCTGGAGTCTGACACTTTCTCTAAGACCTTTCAAATAACCCCTTTACTAGGCTTCAGTACCAAACCATTCAGGGCAAATCTCTGCTTTGTGCTTGTCAGCCTTAATAGACTGGATGTCACTTGAGCCTGTAAAAAGTGCCTGCTCCTCAGCTGTCAGTCAGTCCTGGTGGTGTCAGCGGAGAGCGTGGCTGGAGCTGGCTGGATTAGAGGGTAGTTACCATGGCTGTCAGATTACTGACAGCCTGACACCCACACTTCCAACTTCCTCTTACTGTATTTGGTTTCTGTTGAGCTCTCTGGACCTTTCTTAAGGTGGATCCCTCTGTCGGAAACAGATCATAATTTGGCGAGCATCTTCCGAAGTTGGGCTCTTTTCTCCCGTTACGATTTGCAGAAAGCTTCTTATTTTGAGCAGCTTTTATATCTCAGTGAATATTTTTAACCCCATTTCAGCCAAAGATTTCTTTATACTTTCCAAGTTTATGGAAACTCTGTGGGTGTGCATGTGTGTGTGTTTCAATTGTATCGTCCTAATCAGTCAAAGATGTATCATCTCGGCTGAAATGTTCCGTCTTAACTCTTCCTCACCTACAATGTTTTCATCTTCCTCTTCCATCATACTTTCGTTCGACCCTTTGTGCCAGACAGGAGTCTCCGTTTGAGGACGTGTGTGTGTGCACATGCCCTGGTGTTGGGAGGCGGGCGTGTATACACAAGTGTTGACTTCTCTATGAATGTGGATATATATTCAGACCTAATGAAAGGCAGTCAGCTAACGGCTGAGGCAAGAAGAACAAATTGGCAACTCTCCAAACCATGCCTTAGTTAATATTCACCTTGAATATAGCCAATTAGTGAATGAAGTGTCTCTCCCTCCTTCCCTTCCTCCCTCTTTCCAGTTTTCATTCCCTCCTTTTCTTCCTCCTCTTTTTTCCCCTCCTTGCCTCCCGTGCACACTTGGTCAGCGTTTACCATCTTGCAGTTTTCACGCCGGACACCAGACACACAAAAGCGAATGTGTCTACACCTCGGTCCCAAGTTCACAACTGTCTGTTCACCTTCCTCAGGTACGTTTGAATTTCACAGGCTTTTCTTTCGGACCAGGGAGGAGAGATTAATTAACACTTTCATTTACTTAGGCAATAATCAAGGCTGGTTTGCTTTTATGAAACTAGGCTTTGGGACCAGAAATGCAACTTTTGCACAATCTTGAATTTGCTTACCGTTTAAACTGGCTACAAGGATTAAACTTGAGTCCTCATTGTGAGAGCAGCTTCTAGCTATGTGCACAGGTACATGCACCGTGGAGGCTGTGTGCTTGTAGGGACAAGAAAGCACTAGGCTTCAGAGGACCGACCTGTACTGGGAAAGTTACCTCATCTGGTTGAACCTCAGTTATCCTTTCTCGAAACTGGGGATAGTGACACTATCTGCCAATCTCATAAGTTTGGTCTATAGTCCATATGTGACCGACCATACATATTAAAGCACTTTCCAGGCTGCAACGTACCAGAGGCGCAAATTGTGATCATAGTATAAGTATTACTCTATACGGTTATATATCGGGTTGAAATCGGCACTAGCTTATTTAGATTATTTTACTTATGCTTATTTCCTTGGCCACACATATTTTGCTTTTATTTTTCCAGCATGTAACCACAGGGCTAAAAGAAATGCTCCCCTGTAAAACTAATAGATTACGTATTATTAAACTTATGAACTCACACTCACATCAGGAGCCTTTAGTTGGTCCTCCCTGGTCCTGACTGTGCTTTTAGGGTGTTGTGGCTTTTTAAGACCATTGTCGTTTTCAATGAGCCTAGCAAAATGGTTCAAATTAAAGTGAGTCCATATCTACCTCAAATGCTAGGAAATTTCGTACTCCTTACAGGTCCAGAAACTTGACAGAATAAAGATCAAACCAGAGACAGAAAAATGTAGTAAACATATGAGAAAGGCAGGAGGTGGGTGAGGGGGTACAAGAACTTTATGTTTTCAGTGCCAAAGCTGAAGACATATTTTTTTCCAGCACTTCCTCCCCATTCCAACAAAAAAAAATTTTTTTTTAAAATAAAAAGACCCTTATATTTCACCCAATTAAATGTTGGAAAACAGCCTTTCAGTATCATTTACAAGCATCCAGAAGTTTTAAATTCAACAACTCTGCCACATTCTCGCTTTGCTCTAACACACATTCCTTATGCTGGGTGCTGCTGAGGTTGTCTACCTGGTGCTACAATAACCACGCCTTCCATTCTTCAACTCTGGCAGTGAAAAACGGCACATCCGACAAATCGTAAGCGGGTTGTGAAAATGTTTCATTTGCAAACCAAGTGTTCTGGCCACATTTTTGCTGAACTTCCCGGGCAAGGATTCCATTCCATGTCAGCGACTTAAATGCTTTTTCAGACCCAATTCCTTCCTGAGCTCCGCCCATGAATGAAGGCCTGCAATCTGCAAGGCGATTGTCCCAGGTAAGGCATTCACCTGTGGCCCCAAAGCTGAGAAAGACAGCTGACTGGTGGAGAAACAGAACCCCCGCATAGCGTGGCACCACAATTAGCTGAGGGACTAGACTGGCCAGCTTTCAGTAAAAAACCTCCATCTTATTTCTCACCTGGCAGCTCAAAGGGTGTTGTTCATACCCCCTTCTCATCTCGACCACAGCCTGAATTCCAAAGTGCAAAACTCTCAAGACCATACTTGTGGAAACAACACAGGCGGTGTAGGCCTAGTGCTTTCTACTACAGACTCTGACATAGGCAGACACCTGAGTTCTGTATTCTGAATTCTGAGTTCATATCCTGACTCTCTTCATTTACTAGCTATATGACCTTGAACCTCAGTTTCCTCATCTGTAAGAGAGATCGAGTTATAAGATTTAAACTGGATTAAATGGGACAATTCATGTCCACTTGGCCTAGTGGCTAGCACAGAGTAAGTGCCTAATGAATGGTGGTTATTATTATTATTTATTACAACTGCAATTTGCCTTCTCATTTGACATAGACTCTGAGCTCCCTGAGACTTTGTGAAAAGTTGAAGAAACCATCAAAATGTTAGTCTTATGCTTACCTGAGTCGACGCAACGATACATTTTTAATCGTTCATTCATTCATCCTTGCATTTATTTCATTCATTCAACAAATATTTCAAGGTCTGCCATGTGCCAGACACTAGGCCAGATGAGGAGCTACCAAGATGAATTTCACTTGCCCTCCAGGCATTGCTGGCTAAGTGGAGTAGGCAGAGATGTTAACGTTGCCAGGAATGTCATCAGAGCTGGAACAGGAACATGAAACTGTGGTGCTAGGAGCATTTAGGAAGTAGCATTTTCTTCTACTGGAAATGTCAGAAAAGGCTTCTAAGGAAAGACACCTCGGAGGCGAATCTGGGAATTACTCCGCGGAGTGGAACAGGGAGGGACGTTTCATGCATATGCAAAGACGTGACCAGACTGGGACCAGGGGTGGGGTGGGGGGCCAGGGGCAGGGGGGACACGGCAGCCATCCGTGCCGCGGGCGGCAGCAACGGGCAGGTCCGCTGACAGAGCCTTGTATGCAGGGCTTTCCTCAAAGTTTAGGGATCTGTTGACAATTTTGAGCAAGGGAATGATAGGATCAGATACATTTCAGAAATGCCATGCTGAATGCTGGCGAAGACTGTATTTATTTATTTATTTATTTATTTATACCAAGAATAAGCCCCGCAGGGAGATCCCAAAGGCCAGAGACAGGGAAAATGGAGAGGAGGGGATGAATCCAGGGACATGGAGGAAGAGGAGGAGGGTGCAACCTGGCTTCTGGAGAGCCAGGCCTTGGGAGCGAAGGGAAGCAGGGGCTCACCGTGCTTTCAGGTTTCTGACTCAGGTGACCCAGGAGAGAGTGTGGCCTTCACCAGGGTGGCAGCTATGAGGGAGGACCTGGCTTAGAGGGAGAACCATAGGGTGAGGGGGGGCAGGGCCCAGGAGAGATGAGGTTGTACAGTCTGGGGCAGGTTAACCAGGGGATGTCCACAGGGTATTTAGTGAATGTTGCTCAATAAATACGTGACACTTAGGTAACAGCCGGGAGGAAAATGTGGGCGTTTCTAGAGCGGGCTTGGTGGTTGAAGCCATTGCTGCAGAGGAGGTTGGCAGGAGACGGCAGCTGAGAAGGGCACTAGCCAAGGACTGGGATGGAGCTCCTGAGACTCCAGGGTCAGGGACAAGGCAAGGAAGGACGGCCCGGGCAGAGAGCCCAAGAAGCGCTGCGAGAGCAGAGACAGTGCCATAGAGAAGCCATGAGCATGGTGCTGCAGATAGGGCCGAGCGGTGGCGATTTGTGTTTCTGAGAGAAGTTCTGGACGCTGAGGGTCTTCAGAGTGGAAGATTACCAGCAACCCCAGTGAGAGGAAGTTCCATATTTCTGAGGGGCGACAGGATGCTGGGTAGAGGGGTCAGAGACCTCGGAAGCTTTCGAGGGTGGAATGAGCAGGACAGCCTGAGAACGAGAGGCAGAGGATTATGGGGCGATCGGGTTCTCGCTTGGGGGTTAAAGTCGCACCTCTTTGCATAGGGCTTCATCTTTCTGACCACAAACTGGATTGTGGCTTGTAAATCTTGAAGCCCGCTTCCTTCCCCTCTCCGAGGCTCGGTTCAAACATACCTAATAAATGGAAAGAATTCGCAATTTGTCATCTCCCAGAATCCCAGGTGGCTCCAAAAAGTCCCGAGTAGCTTCCCTGACATACTTTCATTCTGAAAGCTCTCCTTTCAAACTGATTGCATCACTGCCTCCTGGAAAACCCGACAGGTATGCTGCGCCCCTTGCCTCACCCTGCTTTCTTGCTCGAGGCAGGAGTGACGAGCTGCCTGGAGCCCGCAGCTGAGGCACCCGGACACCCGGTGTCTCTGAACAGCCTCCAGAGCGGCCTTCCCCAAACTGCACGAGTGCCTGCCTGGGCTGAGCAGCCAGAGAGAGACATCTGTGATATCTGATGACAATCATCTCTGATTAGACTGTCACTACACAGCACATGCAAGCCGGGGCCGCAGCCAATTAGCTGTGTGAGGCCAGCTCGCTGTTTACTGGAACCGTACTAACAAGTTGCAGCTTTTCCAACGTGGAGGAGTCACCGCACACCTGCCAGCCAGGAACCCTTCACTCCAACAGTTTAGGGACGGAGCTGCTCCTTCCTTGGTACACCCAAACCACGACACGTGAACGTCTTTGCGCCGCGAGCCACTCTGCGTCCACGTCTCCACTTCCTGTAAGCTGTCACTTCCAGAGACAGTGGTCGAATAAAGCGCTTTATGCCATCTGATATTCTTCCGTATTTGCCTTCTCAGTGAACATCTCTTCCTTTTTGGTTTTTCGCGGTTCTTGGGCTATGTCAGGGAATCAGCGAGGCCTGAGAAATGTAGCTACGACTGGCCTTCGAAAGAAGCAGATGAAAAAACTAGAAGCTTAATGGAAATTAAGGACACAAGACCTATCTTAACCCGTTGGTGTTTGATAGAGTTGGTCTATTGTTCAGAAACATCATGCATGTGAGGCTGTATTTCCAATTGTTGCTAGAGAACCAGTACAGTTGGAAGTACTCCCAAAATATTTTGCTAAGCTTTTTCTTCAACATCAGTGAAAATTTCCATGTAAGTTCTCATTCACCCATTAGAAGGGTTTCTCTGATAACTTCAAGAAATTACATCCTATTCTGTTGCTTTCATTTCCTTTAGAAACAAGTAATCTAACTCGTAACAAATGTGGAGGGGCTAGAAAACTGGAAGATCTTGCAAAGTTAATGAAAATTAGCAATATCATTCTTTGAATTACTCTGTCAGAAGCCCAAACCCTTACAAATGGATTCAGTTTTTCATATGGCATATCTACCACCTCTTTTTAACTGTCCCTAACTTTAGGTCAGAATAAAATCAGCATTTTTGCTGAATTCCTCTTCTCCTTCTCTTAGAATCAGTTTGTTCAGAGACTTTCTGAAAACAGAATTTCAGCATAATTCTGAAAGCCTGCATGTTGTTATATAAGTGGGTGAGTGTTCATGAGCTCTTAACACTTGAAATTGATAAATATTTTTATTCGTTCTCTGATGGAAACTATGGATTATGCATCTTGAAAATACGTGTGGAATTTCTGGCACCAGAGTATGAAATGCAATCTACTGGGAATATAACTATTTTCAATAAAGTCTATTATGGATGTGGCATTTAATTTTGGCGCTGTTGAAAATTTATTTATTTACATTTATCCTCAAGCGCACGTTTTGGAATGGCTTTAAACAAACCTCCCCATTTAGAAATTAAAAAAATGTCTTGGGCATGTTCATTCATTTTGTTTACGCCCATAATTTAAAACAAGCAAACTTCTTCTCTTAATGAAAGTGTGCGCGGCGCGTGTTTTTTTTTTTTTTTTTTTTAAACTTGAAACAAAATTCCCTCTCCAGGTGGAAAGTTGATTACCAATCTTTGGTCTGGAGGTAAATTTTACAGCTGTTTTAAAGCCATGAAAGTGGGTCTTATATGAGAAGTGCTGACACAACCTATCCACAAGGTATCGACATGAACTATACCGCTGTAATAAGCAGGTATTATGTATGTGTAAAAATAATGAGAGGCCGAGTCTGAAGAGAGTTAATGCAAAATGCTAAGCAATTATAGTTGGTTACACAGTATAGGTTAATATTCCTTCATATAGCTGCACTTTTTCCTTCTTTTGTCCTCCAGAACTCCTAATGAAAATTTGAGACCTGACTGTAATGATAAGCAGCCATTCACACGTCCTCTGTGTCAAGGCTGTTGCATTAATGCTTCCCTTCATATAACATTTTGCATAGCCTAAAGCATCTATTAAAATCCTTTGTAAAATTCATGAAACAAAAGTGGTGGGTTGACTCTAGGGGGAGAGAAAGTAAGCTGCTTATTAGCAAAAAGTCAAAAACACAGGGCCAATTACAGATCCGAACAAGCAGGGCTAAGGACCAGCACGGGGAGTAATTCTTTCTTCAGCCCAATGGGCTCAAGCGAGGGGGCAGGTTGGGTGAAAATATAGCAACAGTCGGAGCAGTAATTAAACGGAGATGTTTGCAGTTGGAAACAGCTCTATAACAACGGAAGGAAATGCTCAACTAACACCATTGTCTGGCCTCACAAAGATGCTAAATTGGAAGGATTTAGGGTTGCTCCCTAAAGAAGAGACTGGAGGTAGTGAAGAGGAGCAAGGGGCTCAGGAGATATGCAAAGAATCTGTTTGGTATTTCAAATGTGATAAATTAGATTTTTAAAAGAGAGAGAGAGAGGGAGAGAGAGAGAGGGAGACTGCCTCCCGACCCAGCAACATAAAACCGAATAAACCACAATAAGATTGCCCTTTTTCTCTTATAAACTTGGCATTAAGCCTGTCATGTTCAATGACAGCCAACTAGGCCTCGTGCTTTACCCTTTGGAATTTGAAAGATTGGCAGGTGTCATGATTTCCTTAACATAAAAGACCCTGCAGATAATGTTCACCATGCACATTTATACGTCCATAACTTCACTTTCTGCATTTCAGAATCACTGGGTGAGCTTTCCCGGCAGGCTGGTGGTGTGGGGGCTCCCCAGAAGTATATCTGGCCTGAGGACAATGTTTACTGCCAAAGGAGCTTGCGGTCGAGGCCGTACTTTTATGATTTGCCTTAGCAGTCTAAACATGCGCCTTTTACAATAATGAGCTGCTTTGTAGAAAGCGGCTCTCTGAGAGCATTGTTACTTTTCTTTGCAATGTTGAATACAACCAGAATATTCGGCTCTCCTCTTACTTACGGCTGAGAAACAGGGTTCCATTTAAACAATGATCCCCTCTCTTTGCAACCACCCACCCCAGCCAGATTCTTCCAGTAACTCCAAGAGAAAAAAAAAAAATCAACATCGAGGGAAACACAAACCCCTATTGAAAGCTGAGAGTTCTATTTCAACTGACATCACCTAATGGGACCTGTTTGTTACCATCCAATGTTACCTTAAAATAAACAAATGAGTCTTTTCAGAGCAATCAGTGGCCAGAATGAGACTCTTTTTTTATTTTTTCCAACCCAAAGAGAGAGAATGAGTAGTTAGCTAGGTACTAACTGCTTAACAAAAGTAGTTTCACATGAGAAATTCAATAAATCTGTCCCCACACATTTTAAGCTTTTTGGTGTAGAAAAAACTAAACACACAAAAAGAGACAGTAATATAATAATCCCCATGTACTCACCAACCGGCTTCAACCAATATCAGCTCATGCTCATGGCCAATCTGGTTTCATCCGCATTTCCACCCTCTCCCCACCTTGCACTGTTTTGGAGCAAACCCTAAGCGTTATTTCATTTATCAGACCTGCAAACATCCTAGCAGGTATCTTTAAAAGATAAGAAGCCCTTGGTATTTTTTTAATAGGTCAAGGAAATATTTGAACCTCACACCCTTTAAGACTTTTGTGGACATGTTTTCCCATGAGCTGCATTTCTCATTGTAATATCATTCTACCAGATGTTGGGAAATATAAAGAAAAATTCAAGAGCATTGCTAGTCTCTGGTTTGCTTCAGAGGAGAGTTTTCCTCACTGATTTGAGGGATACAGGTAGACAAACTTTTCTTCTATGAGCTATTGTCTTATTATTTGTAAACGATCACTTCTGGCATTCAAATATATTCACATACTTCAAGGTATCTCTCTTCGTAGACATTGTCTCCACAAAAAGTTTGATCCAAATGTATATGTATGTACTGACCACTTGCTACATGCTAAGCTCTGTTAGATACTGGAATAAAGAAATGGCCAGGCAGGGAATGCAAGATACATGAAATAGACTCATCCCTCTCACACTGACCTCCAGACTCTGTTGGCCATCTTATAGGGACATGCTACTCAATTGCCTCTTATATTGGTAAATGATGCTACATGAAGAACAGTTTCTTTTATTTTTTTCTTTTGAGGGGCAAAAACTTGCCCTTTCCAGCCTCTATACCACTGTTATTTCCTTAATTGCCCCCAAAGATAAATCTGCTACTCAGATGTAAACCTTGATGTACTCCCTACTCATTGGGAGAGAGGACTCACCACCCAAGCCTTGCAAAGAAAAATACATTTACGAATAAATACATCTATGAATAAATAATCATACAAGAGTAAATTACTGTATTTATAAAAATGCAGTATTTTTATGCAGATTTTTTAATTAAAGAAAACATTTTTAATGTAGATTTTTTTTAATTAAAGAAAACATTTTTCTCCTTCGGTTTCTTACATTTATATTCTCAATAATTAGCCAGAAAATACAACTTTTAAATGGCAACAGTTTACCTCTGATTTCCTTAGAAACCCAGAAGGGGTAGACTGGCTTATTTGACATGGCAAAATGATGTGACTTTTTTAAGGGACTGTAAGACACTGACCCTTTCAAAACGTTTTGTTGTAATATATAAAAGAACATTTGTAACATAAATTTGAGTTATAAATCACACTAAAATGAACACCCATGAATTTACCACCCAATTCAAAAACTACACCACCGCTGAAACCTTTGGGAACTCCTATGTGGCCCTACCCCACCTCCTGAGATAACCTCTGTCCTGAACTTTATACCAGCACATAGATTTTTAAGAGTTTAATTTTGCTATATATGTATATATGATTACAATTATTTAGCCTTGCTTATTTGGGAGCTTTTTATCATATCATATGCAGTCCTTTGGAAATTTCTTTTCTCACTCAACATTGGATCTCGAAGATTCATTCATAACGAGTCTGCCTGTATGTCACCCATATTCCCCGGCTGCATAATACTCCATCGGGCACATATAACACAATTATTTATCCATTCCCATCAATGGGCACTGAGTGGTTGCAAGTGTTTCTGTTTGCTTGCTATTTGTGCAGAACATTCTTGTCCTTGTCTCCTAGCGCACTAATGCAAGAATTTCTCCAGCACTGAGTTTTCTTCCCTCCTGAAAATCCCAAGAATGGCAGTTGGGGGGGGGGCGGGGGGCGCTGCACTGCTTCTCTTCCTGCCCCTAAAGCTGTATTACACTCCACTAACGAAATTTCAAGTAAAAAGGTATATAGTTCTTAAATTATCACTTTTATGTAGGTAGGACAGTGGGATGATGACCAACAGCAGGAGGATTCTGCATGGATTGAACCATGAAGCCCTTGAGCTGGGAGAAGGAGCCAAGAGAGATATGTCAGAGGTTTCTGAATGGCAGAACCCAAACACCTGCTCAAGGCAACCGTGCTGATAGTGGTTTAGCTCCTTCTGCTAGAAGTGGTTGGGTTAATAGGAAAAGAGCATGAAAGGAAACGAAGTCATTTCAAGCCAAATGAATATGGGAACTTCATTGAGGCGACCTTTTTTTTTTTTTCTTTTCCAAGAGAGCATCATAAACAAAACAAAAGGGGAAAAGAAAACCAACCCACATGGCTTCTATCTCTGTAGTATTAAATGAAAATGCATGTTTGGCCAGATATCTCAGAATTTTCTAAACTATTATCTCCCTATAGTTTCACTAACATGTTAACCTACTTAGAGCAATTAGTGCTTCATTAGTAAGGCTAACTAACTGTTGCCAGGCCCTGTAATGATTTGCCAGGCTTTCCAGATACAAGTGCATAATCAATGTTTTCCAATTACTTCTATAGTGCAACCACTATTTCAAATAAACTAGATAATAATACAAACCCATTACTGGAGCTGGAGTAGCAGAGGCATTTAATTGCAAGGCAGTTCTTTTCAGCTTTAAAAATTTTTCACACTAATGAAGTGTCATACAAAAAAGTTGTATTGATTTTTCCACCACATGGCTTCAACCACAAATATGTAATTATCCCTTTTATATCTAGCTGGGGGATTAAAATAATCTATAGTATATAGCCTTTACTTATCCCTGATGGGTTTAGTAGTACTTTTACCCTTTTCAAAATATGCAGCCCTTTGATGAATGAACTTTAGGCAAAATGTTGCTTTATCTGTTTCAAATCTTCGCTTTTTAAAGTCAGTTTGTGTGCAGGCATTAAAGTCTGAAATCTCAAGCTTCCGAAACCACCTAAAGAACACATTCTGATGTAATTTAATTTACTGAGAGCATCATAGATATTTTTCTCCATTAAAGAAATCAACTCGGATATATAGCACTGCACATTGGTAGTGCCCACATTTGAATTTCACTACAGTTACATTTTTATTCATGGCTAGCGTTTTATTAACCATGTTATATTTTTACACAAATAAAGTGGTCTTGGCATTAACTGGAGCCAATTCTTTCCCAGGTCTTCAGAAAAGAAAAAAATGTAGGAATAATCCAATGGCATTAAATTTCTTATTTTCTCATCACAGTTCGGTCAATAAAGGAGGAAGAAGTATTTTCTTTACAAAAACAGAAAGTCATTATACGTATAAAATGAATTTTGCAGAGATTGAGAATTAATGGTGGGAGAATAGGGCTTTTTAAAAATTAGCCTGTCTTTCTTGATCTTTTTACACATAAATTTGTCCCTTTCAACATTTTTGCTGAGAATTCTTTTGGTTACACTTTAACATTATTTCAATTATGGTCAGTGTAAAAACAGATTCAAAGGGGTAAAAAACACAGCTTAAAGGTCTACAAGACCTTGTTCTTAACATTCATATGTCAAAAACTATATCTCCCTATAGTTTCAATAACATGTTAACCTACTTACCACCCTATTTCCCAGATGCAAGGATTTTCACGATTTCCTGCCTTTCTGTGTTTTGTGGTTTAAGGAAACATTCGCAGTCAAATTAATACACTATATTTCAGAGTCTGAAAATTCCGTCAAGGTGATTGTGGATATTAAAAAAATGTTATAAGTCAACACTGGAAAATCTTGAAGTGAAAATTTAGTGGCGTAGAGATGTAAACTTAATTTTTTTGTGTGACATTTTAAGCCTAGGTGTTTCATGTTAACTTTAAAAATTTTCTGAGCGGAGCATTTATGGACAAAGAACTGCCTAAAAAGAATTGCTTCATAATAAGAGGAGCACATGAAAAATAAAAAATACTCAGTTACCATGTATATGTTGTTTTCCGTATTTTAATGTAGTATCTTTAATCTGTTTTCAAAAAAAAAACCTTTTCACCCATCAACTTTCTATATTGAGCTCTACTATGAAATCGTGAGAGCAGCAAAATGTAGACAAATGTAATCTTTATTTTTATTCATTCATTATTTTTAATGTAATTTTTAAATAAATGAAACTAATTAATTTAAAGGCTACTTATGCACATATCTGGATATAACATCCATGCAAAATATCCTCCATGGTAGAGAGATCTGCAGATAAAGAATAAAAGGTAAATGAAAAAACTGATAAAGTAGGGCAGCTTGGGTTCTAAGGGGAGCTACAGTTTATTTTTAAATTAATTCACACGTAAAATGTTTTAATATTGATTTCTAAAAAAAACCATGCCCTTGAGATTTATCTCACACAATCCTTCCTATATGTAGGCTTAGTTTCCCCTGCCCTTCTGTGGTTTGTTTTCCTTATATTTTAAAACACTGATCTATTGTCTTTAGGGATCCAGCGAAGCAGTGGTCAAGCCCATGCTTAAACTGGATGGGAGGTGAAATATTCCTTCTACTGGAATAGACAACATCAGCTTCAACTCTTATTCTCACACGCTGTATACAATATATGAGCAGCCTTACGTGGTAGTATAGTACAAGTAAGAAATATGACTGTATTAAAAACAGATTAGCATCAAGAATTGTGAGAAAGATAAGAAGTGAAACTTCTGTCAAGAGGGAAGAATGAGACACGCTCCACACTGTGGATTTCAGCTTCTCAAGTCCACATACGACTGGTAGTGCGGTATGTTTCCAAGACACTAAAGGCCATTACCTTGACCGCTGACATGAAGCGATCAGAGTCATATTTATTGATGAAACTCTCAGCTCCCAACCAGCTGCACTGAGTGAGCATCATACAGCTGTCAACAGAGCCGGGGCCCCACGCCGATGCGCACTTGTGACATTTCCCTTTCATCATTGATGAAAACAAAAGATTTTGAAGTTTGTAGGACACCAGAGTAATTTTAAAATGGTTTCCGCAAATGCTATATTGGGGTCTATAAAATAAGCACTTTTCTGGCTTATGGTTTTTAGGAGAATCAATTGGAAATCAAATTAGAACCATAAACACGGTACTTATTTCAAGGATTCTACTCCTGACGTGAGGGTTACAAGTACAGCCAGCCATTTGGGGAGGTAGTTAATTACCATAATTCCAGAGCATAATTCTCTTCATGATGTGTGATGGTCTCACCTACGTGATTGCACAGGTGTTTTATAAGTTTAAGACCCTAAAAAGCCACTTCATTATTTTGCTTCTTCAAGGTACTATTTTGTATCTTTGACATTGTTTGGTAGCTAGAAGATGCAGTATGATTTAAAACTAGTGATAGTAAGCAAAGGGCCAAAGAATTTGGTCTCCCGTGCCAATGATTATATTAGATTTATCAAATTAGTAAGTCAGTAATGACCTTGAACTGTAACTTAGGAAGGAGATTCCTCAATAAGAAATTACTCCTGGATGAAGTAGCAAATTATATAGAATTGTGGGATTTTTCACATATTTAAAAAAAATAGAAAAAAACAAGATACATGGAATTGAATGACTTTGTACTCAAGTTGTTCAGGTATGATATCGTTGTTGTTTTGGTTTGGTTTTGTGGTGGGGAGATGGAGGGGGATGAGCATGAAGACAAGAGAAAGCGTCACTGGACAGAAATGAGAAAGAAGTATGATTTTCATATCCTCATTCCATGCTGCCTGGGACACCCGGGGACCTACCTACGAAATACCATGTGGACTGTAGCTATACAGTGACAAAATTACATCAGCTAGGAACATACTATTCATATATACCTAAAACCATTTGATTATTAAAATTAATTTTATCTTAGTATTTTCTTGCATCATCTTTTCCTAACAGATAAAGAGATTTGCAGTTTTCATTTTACTCACAAGGAAGCTAAGGTAGGAATGCAATGAACGCTTCTGAAACGAATTGTTTACACAAAAGAGAATTCCTAAAAATGACTCTGAAATAATCCAGGGCATGTGTATCTACATATTTAAGGCTAGGATACCTTCCCCGGGAAAGGCCTGAAGCCTTACTTAAGAAGAGACAGAAAAGATTGCCTTGCATTATGTGTGTGGAACCTGACGATAGGGTCTCCCCTTGATGGAAGCAGGTCTTCCTACTCTCTGGCGGGTCATCCAGAAAGCACTGGCACGACCCTTTCCAGGGTGCAAGATCAGAAAGAATGCCCAGAATCACCTCTCCTCCCTCGTATTGGCTTTTCAGGTGGGAAAACACTCCTTATGACCCCATGCTCTGAGCCCAAGGTCACACTTCATCTGGCAGCCTCCCACCAAGCCCCACGTAGGTGGGGGTGCAGTAAAAGAGAAGTGCTTTTTGGACCTAAGTGGTCCTTACACCTGAGGCACAACCCCTGCAGGGGTCACCAGTCCCCATATGACTCCTTGCAAACCCCAACTACTCGTTGGTGTGTATGGGGGATTACCAGTTATACATAAAACTGAGTTTAATCTGAAGCAGGGATATTTTTGATCTGGTGGCCATGGGTTTCTGGAGTTTGTCTCTTTTTCATCCACACTCAAGGCTTCTATCAGCTTCCTTACCTGTAAAATGAGCCTCGTAGAGAGCACTTGAGGATTAATGGAGATAATACATTGTAAAGCACGACCGCAGCGCTGGCATGGAGAGAGTTCTCAATACGTGAGAGTTACTGTTTTGTTGTTCGATGTGCAAGATACGAATGCCCCTGTGAAGTGTACAATGCTTGTGTTTGTCTCTGGGTGTTGTATATGTGTGCATATGTGTGTGCACATATACGCATATGTGTGCGTGCCTATCATCCAAAAAAGGAGAAGAACTGCGGGGGGGGGGGGGGAGTAAGGAAGGTAAGAAAGAAAAAAAGAAGAAATGTAAAAAGTCTTGGCCCCCGTCCCTCTCCCACAAAACAGGCATCCTCTCAACCCTTCCCCTTCACACCTCAACTGTGGCACGAGTCCCTTCAGGGTGGTGAGGTCCCACCCAATTTACGCTGTCAGTTCATTTTTCAGATCCCCTCCCCCTTATTTGTATCTTATGGCAAAGGAGCCAGAGGAGCAATGTTCCACGGGGGTTGCGCTGAAGCCTGTCAGACAGCATCAGAGCTGAAAATTACAGCTGATTAAAGGAATAAAAAACCTCCAGGATCATTTGGTAGTCTCGAAATTGACAAGTTTAGGGGCTACCCCTTTAAAGAGCTGCTTGGTCTCTCGGCTCCGAGATGGAGCTTTTCCTGGAACCATGTTTATAACCCCGAGAAACAGAAAGGAGTGAACTCACAACCTTTTATGGAGCTTTAAAAGCTTTGTTTTCCCTCTCCGGTGTTTTTTAATCTTAAAAACAAAAGCACTGGGAAACTTGCGCTCGAGCATGAACAGCACATCCTCCTAACCGAAGGAAAGCTCCCAAAGCCTCGGAAGCGGGTGGGCTGTGAATACTGCAGCTGCAGTCTGTTTTCCTGGGGGTTAAAAACGCCGCAAAGCCCCATTTCCCTTCCTCACGAGGAGCATAGGAAATGATCTGTTCCGCGGTGGAAATAAAAATGTGAGGCTGGCACTTACCGGCGGTGACACTAATATAATGCCCTCTAAAAAGCCCGCGATAACCGTGTTCACAGCCATTAAACGTCAGGGATGCGATGCAAGCTGGCAGGAACGCCGGCCTTCCGGAGCCTGGGCGACACGGCCTCAAATCTTCCCACGACTTACTGTGTTTTCTGTTTGCTGCTCTTTATGGGAGCGCACGTTATTTTTTTTTTTTATGGATGTTAAAACATTTATAACTGTACAAGGTCAACGCAGAAAGGCTTGCATCGAAACTGAACCGGCACAAGTAGCCACAAGGGATGGATTAAACCTAGAAGTTAGAGTGAACGTCGCGAATGGGTGGATGCCATTTCGCGATGCGTGTAACAAAATGGCAGGCGGGAAGAGCAGAGCCGACAGACAAGGAAAGGTGTGGTTGGGCTCACCTGTTTGCAAGGCCAGGGTGGTGGGGAGAGGCTTCCAGGCCCTGGCCTGCTGACCTAGGGGGCTGCCACTCTGCCTCTTTCGAGTCTGTTTCTACTCCCCAGCTCCCACCCCCCAAGGCCTCCCTCGTTACCCTACTCTCACCCTCCCTTCCACACGTGGTCTTTGTCTTGTCCTCTGGGTCCTCGGACCCAGACTAGGACCCTATCTCAAAGACACACGGAAGTTTACTTGGAGACATCTATCCCAAGTCTCCCATAGTTTGGTACATGTGTGATAATTGATAGATTTATCATGAAAAGATGAGGACCTTCATTGCAATTTTCTTCAGAGAGAATCAGCTTATAAACCGGCTGCAAAGGGTTATCCCTGGTTAGACTTCAACCCCTATTCCAGCATCTAGGGCCTCAGCTGTTGCAAGTTAAGGGTCTCGGGGAAAATCAACAAACCCAATGAGTTAACTAACAGGGTTGTTTGGAACCGTGAGAATATAGGAAGCTGCACAGGAGAAAGAATAGTCCTGTTTAATATGCCAGATTTCTATAGCCCATGCATGTGAAGAAGCTCCGTGAGAAGAGTGGGAGTTTCTCTTCCTCGATTCTGTAATTTACTAGCTGTGCAACCATTCACAATTCCCTTTCTCTCTCAGATCGTTAGTCTCCTCCTCTGTAAAATGGGGATAAGCCTACCTACCCTGTCAGCACTATGCAAATGTTCAATGTTGTTCTCTTTATCCAGAGGTAAAATCAGTAAACTTCTAGAAAGAATACTGGTCCCAGAAGCAAAGACCAGCATTCTAACATCTGCTTCTTCACTGACTGAGTTAACCTGTTTATCTGCATTTCATTATCCATAAAATGGAGTCATATGCCAGCCCCATTGCTTTGCGGAAAACAGAATAAAGTATTCTCGATGAAAATGCTTTGAAAAATGCCAAATGCCATACAAACGTGCAGTATTATAATTTCTACTATGCAATAGAAGCACTTCATAAAAATTTTCTCCTGATGTTGGAATCTGATATCTTTAGACGTTATTCTCTTTTAAACCTGATATTTCAACCACATAAATACGTGAACATTTAGCAGTCTCCTGATGATACATTTGGAGTCTCAAAATACCAAGTTACTCATTCACAGATTTCTCATCGCAAGATGACATAGCCTCTGGTGGCCTTCCTTCTATGGTGAGTCACAGCCCTCGAGGCAGTGTCTAGACCACACCAACTGTTCATTTGAAGAGCAAGAAGTAGTGATTTTTGCCTATGTCACTGGAAACAATGCTTGACTGATTACAGTTACTAAAGTCGTCCATTCAGTGAATGGTCTTTCTACTGAAAATAGAGATGTGTGGCCCCTGAGAGATACCCTGAGACTGCAGAAATACTCATGCCCTCAGGAGGGGTCAGTCTGCCTGGACAGAGAGACCCACACACAAAGCAGACATTAAACATTTCTGTCATGTGTACAAGACTGACCTTCCGCTGGATTTTTTTTTTTTAACTATAAACCACTTTCAGAAGGATAGATTTGTTTCAGCACCCATGATAATTATTGGCAGTATTCCTAAATCCTCAAACCTTTACCTGTTGCACGGAAAGATACATACAGTATTGAGGATAGTAATTTATGCCCAGCTTTTTTCCTTTTTTGACTTTAGTTTTGATATCACATCATGATTCAAAGCTTGGTGCGCCATAAATTTTCTCCAAATGTGTAGTAATTCCTAGGTGCAGTCTAAAGTTATGATTCATTTATACTGGAGTGACAGCATAATACCTAGGTGTCAGAATCCATTAAAACTGTTCAATGTCTTCTGTTTATTTTTAGAACCAATTGAGACTTAACTGATGGTGAAAAATATACAGTCAAGTGTGTTTACTTCACCTTTACAAAGAATCCGTTATAGTCCCAATTAATTTGTTATTCCTGTCACAACAGGTACTGGATACTTCAAAACTGTCATTACTGTTTCTGCCTTTCTTTTGAGGGCTTGTGTTTATTTTTAACCCATTCAGAGTTATCTGCCTATTGTGAGCTAAGGATTTCTGTGTGTATGTGAGAGAGAGAGAGAAAAAGAGAGAGAGAATAGGATTCTCAGGACACCATAACCTGATACAGATTCTGCACTAGAAATCTTTTTCTTATTGCCAAAATGAGGTGTGCTTCTTTGTACTAACTTTAAAGACTGCTCTCAGAGGATATGGAGACCCAGTCCTGGTGTGCTAGACCAGATGGACAACAAGGACATTTGAGATGTTCTAAATGTGATAGTTATTGACATCAAGGTATTTTTTTTCATGTAATAAATATCGTCCTTTATTATTTATTTCTGAACATTTTGTATATGTGGATTCTAATGAGAAGGTCTGCAGTACGTGGAGAAGAGTAGCTGTTAGCTCTCCCAGGCAAAAATCAAGTCCTGTTCATTATTCCTTGAAGGAATGAATTCGCATTTGTAAGCAATTATTATTTTTGTCATCTGAAAATATTAAAAAAATACAAAAATGGGGTTTCACAATAAGCATGAGAATGGTATGCACAAGATAACTTACATCATACAGATTCCCATCTGTACTCAAGCCAAAAATGACAAAACAACTAAAAGTAAATTAAGACATAGGTGTGTGAGACAATCACTTACCTCTTAACCTGTAATTGCCCCAGGAAGTTGACGGTATACTGCCATTACTAAACTGTGATGATCAGAATCTGCTGTGATCACTCCATGGCACGGAGCGCACCTGAGGGTAAAGGATGCTGCGAGGCTTACAAGTGGGTACTCAGGAACCAGACTGTCTTGGTCTAAGCCTGGTTCAATTCCTGGCTTGATTTGAACTTAGTTGATTTGAACTTAGCTATGTGTCCTTGAATAGCCTACTGAATCTCTCTAAATCTCAGAATTCTCTTCCAAAATGGGAATGATAATATTTCTGAACTCCTGGGAGTTCAGTGAGAATTAAATAACATAATGTATTGGAAGCACTTGGAACAATTCTGGGCATATGAGAAATTCATAGTATGTGTTGGTTACTAATGTAAATATTATTGTAAGAACACTGAATGGGGGAAGTACGAGGTCTAGTTGACCTGACTGGAAAAGGTTTGAGGATGTTTTGGGACAGAACAAACCAATAACCTCTGCTCTAAAAGACAAGCAAAGAACTAGAGAGACCTCTTAGGATGGAAGTGAGAGCGAGGATGTGGAGCAGCGTTGTGGACTTAGAACAGGGGGCAGAGGCACCTTCTCTGAGGTGGGAAGGTCACTGAGGAGAGGTCAACAGGGAGAAGCTGCCCACTCTGAGGACCTCCTTGCCCTGGCAATGGGCCAGTTTCGCTCCAGAGACCACCCAGCTTCAGATTTTTCAGTGGCTGGGCCATAAGGCAGATGTAATGTTGTCATTACCTCTGACTGAATCAGACAGGAAGGCAAGGAACTGACACGAGAGAACTTGTTCCAGGCAAGTCCATACGCACCTCAAGCTCAGCTGACGAAAATTTATTAATGAGAATTTACTTATGGCTCCCTTCTCTGAAAGGATTTGAGATGATGTATATAAGTTTTAAAGGAAAAAAAAAAAAAAAGGACTGAAGCCAAGAGAGAATGGAAGTGGAAGAATCCAGAGTAAACTCTAACATTTGTGACAGCTGAGTGCATAATTGGCTTTGCGCTTCCTGGTAACCGAAGCAAGAAGTAAGGCCTTTTGCCTTTTAAGAAAGTACATAGCATAGCAATTCTTCCAGGAAGCCAAAGTACTTCGACATAAAATTCTGGAAGCTATGTCATGCATAAGGAAATCTAGAGGGGCTATTTTTTCATTGACATATGATAAATGTGTCCTTTGTAAAGTTTCTTTTAAAAATTTCCAGTGTTATCTCAGCCAAACTAAGGAGTTAAGACAACTATTAATCCCAAGTTCAGAAAAGTAAAGGAGGGAATGTTCCTAGAAGTAGCTAGAAAAGTCCGGGAGGTGAGGAATAAGGAGCTGATGAAGATAGAGTCAGAGTGTTGGCAGAGTTGAGGAGAACTCGCGCTGTGGACTTCTTCCCACCTGGCCTATTGCTTTCAACAGCAACGGAACTAAGAAAAGTCGAAGAAAGACATAAAGGAGTCTCAAGTATAGTAGAATGGAAACTATTCAACAATACAGCAGGCAGGGTCGATTCATATTGGTGATTAGGAGAGCTCTACATGTAAACAGCAATCTAATTGTATAATTTTTGATGATGAAAACTAGCTAAAGAGTATCATAAGCTAGTAAGGAAAGAAATTGCTTTATGTTTTCCAAGAAGTTATATTTACACGTAATCAGATAATGGGGAGCGAGTTCGGTTTTATTTTATGGCACTGAGTACCACTGGATTTACTTCGTAAATATTGATCGTACATATTAAGACTGCTCTAGCTTCTCCGTCTCCACACTTGGCTCTTGAGTTCAGGCTCCCAGAATCTCTGATAACGTCTATAGCAATGGACCCCTGTCTTCAGTCTGGTGGTTCAACTCTTTGTTGGCCTTGCTATCATCCTTCAGAAACACAAATCTGGTCATATTGTTCCTAGACTTAAGGTCCTGCACAGCTTGCCCACACCTCTAGCGGGAGCATTTCTGAGAAATGCAGAGAAGGCATTGCACAGTTTGGGATTTGGTTTCTTTCCCAAATAGGAGTTTCAGTTCTATCTTGCCATGGCTTCCTAACCTGCTCCTCTCGGCGCATGCCTGGAGGGCCCTTCCTGCAAGGATCGCCGGGCAACTGGCATCCATCCTTCAAGATTCCAGCTGAGTACCATCTCTTCTCTGATGGTCTTTGTGACCTGTGGTATCTCCCATCTCTTTCCTAGCTCCCAGACAACAACTTTTTACGACAGTCATTACTTTGTATTGTAATTATTTATAAATATGTCTGGCTTCTTCACTTAAATTCTTGGAGAAGAGAAAAAGGTCTGAGTGCCTGATAGTAGTGTATGTTCTTAAAAATATCGGTTTAATTCATAAAGGAAGTAATATTGACCTAATGGTATTACACACAAGCGTGAGATTGTGCATTTGAATTGAACTTTTGGTTCATTGCAAAGAGAGAGGGTGTAAGTATCACATATTTCCAATACAGCTCTCCTAATCATGGGTGTCAGAGCTCATTAGCTGTATAGAGTCCTCAGGGGACTTGACATAACCAAGAGGACTTATTCTATAAGAAATCAGGGAAAGTATTAGGAGTGCTTCGGTCTCTTCATTTCTTGGTATACTTTATATTTCAAAGAGATTACTTACAGCCATGTGACCTTGGGCAGATTTCTTAGCTTCTCTGAGCATCAATTTCCTTTCCTGTAAAATGGGGCTGACTAGAGTATCTTTCTCATAGCACTGTGAGAATTAAATTATATAACATGTACAAAGTTCTCAGAACAATGCTGGCACAGAGTAAGCACCATGGACTGAATTGTGTCCCCCAAAACTCCTATGGTGAAGCCCTAATCCCCATTGTGACTGTATTTGGAGACAGGGCCTGTAAGGAATTAAAGTTAAATGAGGTCCAACTACACTTGATCTTAGCCAAAAGGCCAAGAAGTGATAGGTTAAGTGAGGTCAAGGCGGGAGGGCCCTGATGCTGATGCCTTATAAGAAGAGACACAAGAGGGACGCCTGGGTGGCTCAGTCGGTTAAGCGTCTGCCTTTGGCTCAGGTCATGATCCCAGGGTCCTGGGATCGAGTCCCGCATCGGGCTCCCTGCTTGGCGGGGAGCCTGCTTCTCCCTCTGCTTCTGCCTCTCTCTCTCTGTCTCTCATGAATAAATAAATAAAATCTTTAAAAAAAGAAGAGACACAAGAGAGTTCTGAGTTCTCTCTCTCTCTCTCTCCCCCTCTGTCTCCTTCCCCCCACTACAAGGACACAATTAAGGCAGCCATCTATAAGCCAGGGAGATAGCTCTCACCAGAAACCAAATGCGCTGGCATGATCTTGGGCTTTTCTAGCCTCCAGAACTATGAGCAGTACATTTCAGTTGGTTAGCTTAATCAACCGATCGGTGGTGTTCTGGTATCACAGCCTACGCAGACCAAGACAGTGAGCACTTAGTAAATGTTGGCTACTATTATTATTATTTTTATTATTTGATATTGTAGGTCTCCCACCAAAAGTTCTCAAGCTCTTCTAATGGGTGTTTTCTTTTGCTTGGCAAACTACCAAGGGGAGGGGCACCCAACCTTTTTTACTGCTTTGGTTTCAAAGCAGAATTTAACATTGGACTTCAAACAGTAGAAATGGGCGGTGCTGTGCCCATTTCTTCAGGTTTCCAGCTTGAGGCCATCAGGCAGGTGATGAAGATTTTGTGTTTCCTGTGCAGAGCAGAATGTCCCAGCTGACGGCAGAATATCCTTTCAGTTTTGAATAAAATGAGTGGAAGATATCTGAGAAATTTCTGATCTTTCTGCTTGAGTGAATACCTGTCATGCTTCTTACATCTACTGAAGCAATTAACACACACAAAGCTATATTTGCTAAGCCAGTGCTCCCCAACGGGGGTGTTAGCTTATACCAGTGAATAGCAAAGAGCTCTGAATTTTTCAGCAAGCTAGTTTTTCCCTGAGCTCCTGTCCAGACAGCGACGGAGCAACGCCTGCATATGTGCTCGGCACCTCTCTTCTCCTTTATGTTACTTCCCCCACTGTCAGGACTACCTGTCTACCTGTAGGCCCAACCACATCTCAGCCCTCTCCTATCAGCTTAGATTCTGTTCTCTCCACAGAGGCTCTGAATCACTCAGGGGCTCCCCACCCTTGCTGCACTTTCGTGTCCCCTGAGGAAGCTTCTAAAAAAAGGCCCGAGCCTAGGACCAACCCCATAAGAATTATATCAGAATCTGGGATGGATCATGGGTAGTGAGGGCTTGAATGTGCTGAGCCAATCTGAGACCCCCAGAGTAAGCAGCCCTAGTTGGTAAGCTCAGCACTACCCGAATCTTGTATTCCAGTTCTGCTCTGTAACTTCACCTTGTCTCCCAGTTTGAATAACTGGTTCTTGGTCTTCTATCTCTCTGCCTAGTTTATTTACCTGATGACCAGGTTTCTACCCAAAGTTCTCCTGTGGTGGCGCCCTGCCTCATTCTTCCTATCCATCTATCCATCCATCCATCGGCCCCTCTCCAGGACTAGAGGTGAGGCCCTGAACCCCATTCTTAATGAAAAGATCGCTTCCAGCTGCCAAACACCCTGATGCTGGCTCAGGGCCTGCCTGCTGGGACAGCCCCAGCTGCCTGCTCTGACCTGCCTGCTCCCCTCCCAACTGGCCTAACAGCCAGCGTCCCTCTTTCTGGTTGAACCCTCCTTCGTCACCTGTCCACGTGTCATCTGGACATCATGCTGGTTCTGGACCAGATGGGGTTCCTCACATCACTATGAGGGGTGATGGGTTTTCACATCACTAACCTGGTTACATTCAAAGGATTGTCTTTTACTCTGAGGTCATACCCTTTCTCACTTGTTGGTGTTATAATGCCCTTTATTTTAAGGAATAATGGTGATGGTAAATTAGATTGACAATAGCATCTTGGCAAAAATTGTTTTAAAAAGGGCAACCTTATAACTGCTCATGTTTCTTTGTTTTTTTGTTTTTCTTTTAACTTCTTTTAACTTATTGAACCAAAAAAAAGCCCCAGACTTGGGAACCACTGAGTTAGATGATCTCAATTTCTCTCCACCTCCAAAGGGTAGTTCAACGATGATGGACATGCCTGGTTCCTGGATCTTAGGACCTCTCTCTCCGAGTGGCCCATCCCACTGCCTACCAACCGTCTCGGCCCTTTTCAGACACACTCTCTTCTCAAATCATGCCTGCCTGGATTGCTCGCAATCTCTCCTATCAGTTGTCTTGGATCAAGTTCTCGTTCCAGCAAACAACCCAAGAGAAAAATATTATTAGTGATATTTGGTAGGGCCAGAGGTTTTACAGCTAAGAGGCACTTGAGATCATCTAGCTCAGTGGCTCCCAAGTCTGGGGATTTCATGGTCCAATAAGTTAAAAAAAAAAACACCACCACCACACACACACCAGTAACTTTGGGGCACTTATGAGGTTGCCATTTTTTATATTTTGCCCAGATGTAGTCGCCATCTGCTATCACCATCGTTTCTCAAAAGAAAGGATATTATAACATCAAAAAGTCAGGGCACTCATAATTTCAGATTAAGGGCAACCCTTTGAAGGTAATCCATTTAGTGTTGTGAAAAACTACCGAGAGTGTCCTTTTCTCCCCCTTAGCTCAATGCATACCAGTGAGAACTTAGTTACGGACTAGCATTCGTTCTCAGACAGGTGTTTAGGAATATTAACTAAGTTCAAATCCTACATTTTACTGGAGAAGAAACTGAGACATAGGGGGTTCCTTCTCCATCCCCCCCGCCCCCCCCCCAGGTCGGCCAGCAGCTTAGCAGCAGAAGCAGGGAGAAACCGCAGCCGCCCTGACTCCCGGACCAGGCCACTGGTCTCTCCACTGCCTCTTGACTGAATGGCCATTATCTCTCCATGTTATCCTCCTTTTCTTCAAGAGTGTACTCTTCCACTGGCCCTTTCTGTGCCAGTAAAGATGTTCCTCTGACACTTCTCCTTCCCTGCTGCTTCAGCTAAAATGATGAACAGGAATGAAAGGGAAATAATAACAGTTTTCATTCGTTAACTGACCACTAAGTGACGGGCCCCATGTTAAGCATTTTACAAACGTGAGTTATAATCTTTTAATAAGCCTGAAAGGCAAGTAATAGAGTCTTAATTTTTCAGGTGAGGAAACAGAGGCAGAGAGGTCCCTGGCCCCAAATGGTATGATAGGCAATGTCAGGGCCCTGACTTAAAACCAGGTTTACTTTATTCCAAAGCTTGCTTTTCTGTGCCATCTTTCCTCCCTTGGAAGCAAGAGTGGGAAGCCTGAATCAATGACTCAGTTGTAGATTCTCAGCTTCTTGCTGTCTTTAAAAATATCTGTAGAATCACTGGCATACTTTTAGATCTTCAGGTTTTCTGGCTTTCTTTTCTTTTGTTAATATAGAGCGCCCAATACCCATGCCCATAATTCTTGTCTCATCATCCCAAGTGCACCCTGGAGATCCAACACAGTACCGTTGATCATGTAAACCCAGCCCTCACCGTGCACTCAATAAATTAAAGATGTGGGCTAAGGAAACTGAATCTGTGTTTGAACTTAATGATCTCAGTGATCTCTGAAGGTTCCCATGGACAGTCCCAGTACCCCTCTAATCTGCATATGTGTACATTGATTAGTACTTATTATCTGGCCTAGTCCAGCCAACACGGCCTAATCACTGCAAAATGAATGCTGGTACATGCTTTAATTCCCAGGTTATCTTATTATCTAGAGATATTTGTCCTTATTATTGTTATTCTGGGGAGTCTGTGTCAGAAAACAGGGACTAATTTGACAACCCTGGGAAGAAAGATTGAAAACTGGGCTGGCATGAAAACCATTGAAATTCCTTGGTTCAAATTTGTACAGAAATAATTCTTCTGGATAGGGAGAGAGGCATAAAAAGAGGTCCATTTGGAATCCCAACTCCAGAGTAAACCAACAGATACATCACTATGTTCTTGTGCTAATAGGCATTGGCATCTAATTTCCTGAAAGGAAAGGACTGGGTCTTATTTATCTTGGGTCTCAGCACACCTCGCATAGTGTTCGGCACCCAGTAGGTGCTCCACAAATACGAAAATTAACTGAGGTGTTTCTGAAAAAAAGGTAACCAGCATAGGAAAGCAATTGAGAAATACTGCACAGAAACCAGTCACATGGTATTTACTGCTTACTGAACACTCACGAAATCCAGAATCAAAGGAGTCTGGCTGGGAAAACCAACTTGACGCAACCTCATGCAACCATTTCTGTGGCTGCTGGGACAAATTCCCATCAACTGGGTGGTTTAAAACAAGAAGAATTTCTCTCTCACGGTAGCCTGAAATCAAGGCGTTGATTTCCAGAGGCTCTCCGGGAGACTCATTACTTGCCTTTTCCAGCTTCTGGCAGCTATGGCCGTTCCTTGACTTGTGGCCGCTCATTCCAGTTGAGCCTCCGTCCTCGCATGGCCTTGTCTTCTCCATGTTCTCTCTGCTCTGTTCACCTGGATAATCCAGAATGATCTTATCTTGACCTCCTTAGCTTCATTTATAGCTGCATGGATCCTTTTTCCAAATAAGCTTACACTCAGAGTTTCCAGGATGCAATGTATCTTTCGGGGAGCTATCATTCAAACTGCTACCCTTCATGGCTGCCAAACTTTATAAGGAACCTGAAGCTCAGGTTCAAACATTGGCTGGGCTGTGTTTTACTGAGGTGTAGAGAAAAAGTACTGCAACAAGAGAGAAGAGAAGTGAAATGAAGAAGTACGTAATAAGGGGGATAATATTTCAAAAATTGTTAAGTTTGGGCTTCCTTCCTCCCTCACGTGGTAGTCTCACCCACGGCTTCCCGAGTACAGGCTCCGGGAAATGCAGGGCATGACATCCTGTGAAGGAGGAAGACGGGCTAACAGAGGAGAAGTCCCATGCCTGGGACAGGAAGCAAATAGCCTTCATTTTTCAGGCCTTGAGGGCCTCCTAGGGGGAAGGAGGAGAGGTGTATCTTCTGTCTTCCCCCATTTTGTGCCCAAGTCTTGGAGAGGAGAAGTGTGTTCGACATGTCTGGGGAAGCCAAAAGCAGAGGCTTTCTCTACTTCTCATGTGAGGATGGGGAAGAAGATCACCTTACAGGATGCCTTCTCCACAACCAGGAGCTGTGGCAAGGCCAAGCAAGGAAAGCACCTGAGTTAGTCCTTCCCAGCTGCCAGATGTGTGGAAGAGCCTCATGCGATCTCTCCCACACCCCAAGAGGGCATGGACCAAGACACGGGTCCTCCCTAAGGGGGCCCCCACTGTGGAAGCAGAGGAGCCCTGAAGTCCCAATCTGTAGGGCAGCCTGCCGAGGCTGGGAATAAATGGGGACAGCCGCCAGACTTTAGGGCATGTGCAGAATTTACAAGATGGAGGTGGACCCAACTCACCACACAGAGATGGAGTCACGCAAACAGACCACAAGCTCATCAGCCACAGAAGTCAGCATCTATGCCAGCAGGGCACCCAGGGACTTGGAGGACATAGGCTAGCCATGTCTCAGGCCCTAGAGGACAGGACAGTGACCTGAGCCTGTCATTCCAAGACCCCTTCCTCCCCACCACCGGAGGTAGTGTAAAGTCTTCTCCCCAGACACCCGCAAAACTGTACCAGAGAAGCACAGGAAGAAGAGTAGAAAATCGGAAAAGGAACAATACCTAAACCATCTATGGAAATTGTTGCTTGGGATTGAATTTAACAGTTTGGACCTAGACGATCCCCACACCCACTCTGTCTTGGTGATAAGGTTTGGAGGGCATAAAAAAGATAGCACTCGTCATAAAAAATGGGAAAGCTAAATTTTCTTTGCACCTTTGTGAGAACTGGTCGCCATGCGATCGAGTACAATCGTAAAGACGAGTTGAAATCTTGCCATTTGCAACGACGTGGATGGAACTGGAGGGTGTTATGCTGAGTGAAATAAGTCAATCAGAGGAAGACATGTATCCTATGACCTCACTGATATGAGGAATTCTTAATCTCAGGAAACAAACTGAGGGTTGCTGGCGTGGTTGGGGGTGGGAGGGATGGGGTGGCTGGGTGATAGACATTGGGGAGGGTATGTGCTATGGTGAGCGCTGTGAAGTGTGCAAGACCGTTGAATCACAGATCTGTACTTCTGAAACAAATAATGCAACATATGTTAAGAAAAAAAAAAGAAGAAGATAGCAGGAGGGGAAGAATGAAGGGGGGAATCAGAGGGGGAGACGAACTGTGAGAGATGATGGACTCTGAAAAACAAACTGGGGGTTCTGGAGGGAAGGGGGGTGGGAGGGTGGGTTGGCCTGGTGATGGGTATTAAGGAGGGCACGTTCTGCGTGGAGCACTGGGTGTTATATGCAAACAATGAATCGTGGAGCACTACATCGAAAACTAATGATGCAATGTATGGTGATGAACATAACATAATAAAAAAAAGACAAGTTGAAATTACCTTACATATTTGAAAAAATGATTTTGCAGCATGCAAACCAAACATCAGTAGTTTAAGATCATTAGTTTAGCCCCATCCTTACCACTAGGGAGATGGAAAAATATAACCTTGCAAAGTTAGAAGAGCATCAATCCTCTTACCCCCAGAAGGTGTGTCCCCAAACCATCCCCTACTTCATTTCATTTCTATTTCATTCCATTCACCATCCAAGCTTACAGCAGACCTTCTTTACAGGAGACGCTGTCCTGGGATAGAGGATGAATAAATCAAGAGCTCTGCCCAGAGCACGCAACTATTATTCACAGCCCATCCCTAAATGCACTGTCCAAAGACTCATTAAGCTTGTCACACCTCTGAAAAGCCAGCCATCACTCTCCTATTCATTAGATAATTGTTGTGTAATCAAATATTTAATGAAGCCCTCTGATTCTATAGAGGTTCTGTCTGGACCCAACCTTTACACTTTTGATGATTTTCTTGACAATATTTTGTGGTCTATTTATTTACAGAGAAACCTGCCTTCATTTATAACAGACAGAATGTTTAGGTCACACCAAGCATTTTTATTATTTCTGCTTTGTCTGATTACTAAAAAAAGGATCGCATGGAACAGGAAATAGCTAGATAGATAAATAATGCCCTGAAACCTCTTACAGGACAACCATTTTTAGAATGAGTCAGGCTTCATAGTGTTACATTCTAAACAATAGGGGGTGAGGCCTCAATGTTATGCTCAATTATTATTTCGATACGAATTTCTCCATATTAGTGGGTGTTACACTGCGAAATCCACCCTTCTCATTCTGAATAATTACTCCCTCCATGATGAACATATTATTAATGCTCCATTTTGATACAATTTAAATAATCCCCCCCCTTTTTTTCCCACACTGCCTCCAAGTCATGCTCAAACAAAGGGTGGACCAAGCCTACAGCCGCTGCTTTCTCTGAGAAGGAAGAGAAAACTTTATTTACTATCGTTGAAGATGCCACAACAGCCCTCGAGCTTCTCCCCTGTCCTTTCTGTGTGGGAAACCCCAAGCCACCACTTTGAAAGCTTCCTTCCATAATAGTGCCAATCCGTCCACACCTCCAGCCCAGAGGGCGCACAAACAAGCCACACGGAGTTTTGTGCGCGCGCAGTTATGCTCTATCATTATTAAATGTCTCTTGGTCGGCTGGAGGGGCTCTTCCTCCCCAACAGCCATTCATCAGCCCTCGCCACGCCGCTCTCACCTGACCTCAGAAGCAATAATGCCACATCAAGTAGGCCAACTACCCAGTTTAGCAGCGGAGCAGAGAGCACAGGCTGGCTCCAAGATTAAGTACGCTGCGGGCTTGCATTCCCAGGAGCCGCTGGGGCTGATGTCGTATCGATTGAGAAACTTTGCGGGGAAGTATCAGAAACAAGAGCCGGGTCAAGGACCCGCGCTACCGGAGTAGGAATGCCCTGTGGGGCGCACGGGGGGCCGCGGGGCGGCTCTCGGGACGTCCGAGCGCAGGTTGAATCAGGTTTCCAAGGAAGGCAAGAGTGAGACCCTGCAGTGGAAATGACATTTAAGCAAGTCCGCGTGGGAACAGAATGCGAGACAATGATGTAATTATCTATTCCCCAGCTTCCAACTGCCGCAAAAGCCTGTCATCTCCCCGTGTTTATATGTTCTCTGAGCCTTCCGCTTCTGGCTTTTAATGCTTGTTGGGGTCCACGATATGTAAGCCCAGGATGCAAACATGGGCAGCGTTCTCGGTAAACAAAAAAATAAATATTGCCATATAAGCAGACCATTTTAATTTAAGAAAGAAAAAAGGGAACTTCCTGGCATATATTCCCTCATACCCTAAGAAATGCATTTCATTTTACTTCTTGCCAAGTGAGCACCAAATAAGAGAAAGAAACATACATATCCCAAGCATATTTTAATATACAAATTGTGTTTTTCGGCAAGGCAGGACTTGTGAAAATGGTCCTTGGGGCTGGGAGAAGCCCTTGCCCCATGATGAGGAAAAATGCGGGCTACCAACTGCAGGCAGTAAAGCTCAGACTCCGGCGGGGAAATGGTGTTGCTCCTGGTGCTGACTTGTCCTGTGCAAACACACACACATGCACACACACATGCTTGCACCCTGGCACACATTCGATGTGACTATTCTAGCATTCTCCTATCACATGCATGATATGGATGGATGGGATTCTACTCTGTTCACACCCAGAGTCTATTCTCTGGAAAGAAGGTGGAGATTCTCCTTTCGGTGTTTCTGCTAATGCTTCTCTTACCTCTTTTCTCACCCTTCCAAAGTCAGGGTCAACTACTGCCTGTTCTGAACTCTTTCTGTCCTTTATACACACTTCTATTATCATACTACATGGTGATTATGTGTTTGCTAATCTGTTTCCCCTTCTAGACTATGAGCTCCTCAAGAACAAATGTTTTATATTGTTAATTTTTGCTTTCCTACAGCTCAATACAGTGCCCTGTACATAGCAGGTGCCCAGTAAATCTGTTGCAAACTCAACAATCGAATTGCACATGGTAAATACAGTCATTTGTCCTTCCGATAACTAATCTGTCCTTCCCCTTACCAACAGGACCTCAGGTTTCTCAGGGTAGCAATGTGTCTAGCTAAAAAAAAAAGATCTTCACTTCTTGTCAGATTGAAAGTTTACAGTTGAGTCTATCTAGAAAGCTCTTATTTTTCTGATAAGAAGAACAGGTTCAGTGAGCATCTGACCTCCTGCCCGTCACCCTGGCTTTTTCTTCCAGCATAAACTAAAAATTTGGGACTGAGAGTGGGGTAGTCAGCCTCAATATTAACATCTAGATAAGGGTTTTTGGATTATGTTAAGGCTTACCAGATATCAGCAAATTTTTAAAATTTAAAAAAAATGACACAAGTGGGAGATTAAAACCAAAAGCCAACAGCACTTTGCTTCTGCGCTGATTTTTGACACCTACTTTTAGTATTAAATGACAGTTCTCCACCAAATGGCTTGACAACATTGACTACATTCTGTAGTGATAGTTGCCAGTTGGATGACCAGCAACCTTTGCCCCCGTGGTTCTATGACCCTTGTGTCTGTCTCACTGGGCAGCAAAAGCCATTTATTTTATAGTCACAGAGCATCCTAGATCTCATTTTTGGCAATGACAAGAAGACAAAACTCAAAGGATCTTTGGGAGATAATCTTTTTTTTTTCTTTTTAAAAAACAATTTATTATTGAATTATAGTTGACATAGAGTGTTATATTACTTTCAGGTATATAACATAGCGATTCAACAATTCTATACAATAGTGAGTATTCGGTGATCAATATAGTTACCATCTGTCAGCAAACAATGACATATACAACATGACTGCATTCCCTGTGTTGTACTTTATCTCTGTGACTTATTTTATAACAGGAAGTTAGTATCTTAATCCGCTTCACCTATTTTGCTGCCCCCCCGACAGTTTATTTTCTGTATTTATGAGTTTGTTAGTTTTGATTTTTAAATTCCACATATAAGTGAAATCATGTGGTATTTGTCTTTCTGTCTGACTTATTTCGCTTGGCATAATATCCTCTAAATCCATCCATGTTGCCTCACAAATGGCAAGGTCTCATTCTTCTTTATGGCTGAGTACTATTCCTTTGCACATATATACCATCTCTTCTTTATCCATTCATCCATCAGTGGACACGTGGGTTGCTTCCATATCTTGGCTATTGTAAGTAATGCTCCAATAAACATAGAGGTGTGTGTATCTTTTCGAATTAGTGTTTTCATTTTCTTTGGGTAAATACCCAATAGTGGAATTACTGGACCATATGGCATTTGTGTGTTTTGGGGTTTTTTGTTTGTTTGTTTGTTTGTTTGTTTTTAATTTTTTATTGTTATGTTAATCACCATACATTACATCATTAGTTCTTGATGAGTGTTCCATGAATCGTTGTTTGTGCATAACACCCAGTGCTCCATGCAAAACGTGCCCTCCTTAATACCCATCACCAGGCTAACCCATCCCCCCACCCCCCTCCCCTCTAGAACCCTCAGTTTGTTTTTCAGAGTCCATAGTCTCTCATGGTTCGTCTCCCCCTCCGACTTACTCCCCTTCATTCTTCCCCTCCTGCTATCTTCTTCTTTTTCTTTTTTCCTAACATATCTTGCATTATTTGTTTCAGAAATACAGATCTGTGATTCAACAGTCTTGCACAATTCACAGCGCTCACCATAGCACATACCCTCCCCAATGTCTATCACCCAGCCACCCCATCCCTCCCACCCCCCACCACTCAGCAACACTCAGTTTGTTTCCTGAGATTAAGAATTCCTCATATCAGTGAGGTCATCTGATACATGTCTTTCTCTGATTGACTTATTTCACTCAGCATAACACCCTCCAGTTCCATCCACGTCGTTGCAAATGGCAAGATCTCATTCCTTTTGATGGCTGCATAATATTCCATTGTGTATATATACCACTTCTTCTTTATCCATTCATCTGTCGATGGGCATCTTGGCTCTTTCCACAGTTTGGCTATTGTGGACATTGCTGCTATAAACATTGGAGTGCACGTACCCCTTCGGATCCCTACATTTGTATCTTTGGGGTAAATACCCAGTAGTGCAATTGCTGGATCGTAGGGTAGCTGTATTTTCAACTGTTTGAGGAACCTCCATACTGTTTTCCAGAGTGGCTGCACCAGCTTCATTCCCACCAACAGTGTAGGAGGGTTCCCCTTTCTCCACATCCCCACCAGCATCTGTCGTTTCCTGACTTGTTAATTTTAGCCATTCTGACTAGTGTGAGGTGGTATCTCATTGAGGTTTTGATTTGGATTTCCCTGATGCCGAGCGATGTTGAGCACTTTTTCATGTGTCTGTTGGCCATTTGGATGTCTTCTTTGGAAAAATGTCTGTTCATGTCTTCTGCCCATTTCTTGATTGGATTATTTGTTCTTTGGGTGTTGAGTTCGATAAGTTCTTTATAGATTTTGGATACTAGCCCTTTATCTGATATGTCATTTGCAAATATTTTCTCCCATTCTGTTGTTGTCTTTTGGTTTTGTTGGCTGTTTCTTTTGCTGTGCAAAAGCTTTTTATCTTGATGAAATCCCAATAGTTCATTTTTGCCCTTGCTTCCCTTGCCTTTGGCGATGTTTCTAGGAAGAAGTTGCTGCGGCTGAGGTCGAAGAGGTTGCTGCCTGTGTTCTCCTTTAGGATTTTGATGGACTCCTGTCTCACATTTAGGTCTTTCAACCATTTGGAGTCTATTTTTGTGTGTGGTGTAAGGAAATGGTCCAGTTTCATTCTTCTGCATGTGGCTGTCCAATGTTCCCAACACCCTTTGTTGAAGAGACCTGTCTTTTTTCCTTTGGACATTCTTTCCTGCTTTGTCAAAGATGAGTTGACCATAGAGTTGAGGGTCCCTTTCTGGGCTCTCGATTCTGTTCCATTGATCTATGTGTCTGTTTTTGTGCCAGTACCATACTGTCTTGATAATGACAGCTTCGTAATAGAGCTGGAAGTCCGGAATTGTGATGCCGCCAGCTTTGCTTTTCTTTTTCAAGATTCCTCTGGCTATTCGGGGTCTCTTCTGGTTCCATACAAATTTTAGGATTATTTGTTCCATTTCTTTGAAAAAAGTGGATGGTATTTTGATGGGGATTGCATTGAATGTGTAGACTGCTCTAGGTAGCATTGACATCTTCACAATGTTTGTTCTTCCAATCCATGAGCATGGAACGTTTTTCCATTTCTTTGTGTCTTCTTCAATTTCTTTCCTGAGTATTTTATAGTTTTCTGAGTACAGATCCTTTGCCTCTTTGTTTAGATTTATTCTTAGGTATCTTATGGTTTTGGGTGCAATTGTAAATGGGATCGACTCCTTCATTTGTCTCTCTTCTGTCTTGTTGTTGGTGTATAGGAATGCCACTGATTTCTGCGCATTGATTTTATATCCTGCCACTTTACTGAATTCCTGTATGAGTTCTAGCAGTTTTGGGGTGGAGTCTTTTGGGTTTTCCACATACAGTATCGTATCATCTGCAAAGAGTGAGAGTTTGACTTCCTCTTTGCCGATTTGGATGCCTTTGATTTCTTTTTGTTGTCTGATTGCTGTGGCTAGGACTTCTAATACTATGTTAAATAGCAGTGCTGAGATGGACATCCCTGCTGCGTTCCTGACCTTAGGGGGAAAGCTCTCAGCTCTTCCCCATTGAGAATGATATTCGCTGTAGGTTTTTCATAGATGACTTTTATGATATTGAGGTATGTACCTTCTATCCCTATACTCTGAAGAGTTTTGATCAAGAAAGGATGCTGTACTTTGTCAAATGCTTTTTCTGCATCTATTGAGAGGATCATGATTCTTGTTCTTTCTTTTGTTAATGTATTGTATCACGTTGATTGATTTGCAGATGTTGAACCAGCCTTGCAGCCCAGGGATAAATCCCACTTGGTCATGGTGAATAATCCTTTTAATGTACTGTTGGATCCTATTGGCTAGTATATTGGTGAGAATTTGTGCATCCATGTTCATCAAGGATATTGGTCTATAGTTCTCCTTTTTGATGGGGTCTTTGTCTGGTTTTGGGATCAAGGTAATGGTGGCCTCATAAAATGAGTTTGGAAGTTTTCCTTCTCTTTCTATTTTTTGGAACAGTTTCAAGAGAATAGGTATTAATTCTTCTTTAAATGTCTGATAGAACTCCCCTGGGAAGCCATCTGGCCCTGGGCTTTTGTTTGTTGGGAGATTTTTGATGACTGCTTCCATTTCCTTAGTGGTTATAGGTCTGTTCAGGTTTTCTGTTTCTTCCTGGTTCAATTTTGGTAGTTGATACATCTCTAGGAATGCACCCATTTCTTCCAGGTTATCTAATTGGCTGGCATAGAGTTGCTCATAATATGTTCTTATAATTGTTTGTATTTCTTTGGTGTTGGTTGTGATCTCTCCTCTTTCATTCATGATTTTGTTGATTTGGGTCATCTCTCTTTTCTTTTTGATAAGTCTGGCCAGGAGTTTATCAATCTTGTTAATTCTTTCAAAGAACCAGCTCCTAGTTTCGTTGATCTCTTCTACTGTTCTTTTGGTTTCGATTTCATTGATTTCTGCTCTGATCTTTATTATTTCTCTTCTCCTGCTGGGTTTAGGCTTTATTTGCTGTTTTTTCTCTAGCTCCTTTAGGTGTAGGGTTAGGTTGTGTATTTGAGACGTTTCTTGTTTCTTGAGAAAGGGTTGTATTGCTATATACTCTCCTCTTAGGACCACCTTTGCTGCATCCCAAAGATTTTGAACAGTTTTCATTTTCATTGGTTTCCATGAATTTTTTTAATTCTTTAATTTCCTGGTTGACCCATTCATTTTTTAGTAGGATGCTCTTTAGCCTCCATGTATTTGAGTTCTTTCCGACTTTCCTCTTGTGACTGAGTTCTAGTTTCAAAGCACTGTGGTCTGAAAATATGCAGGGAATAATCCCAATCTTTTGGTACCGGTTGAGACCTCATTTGTGACCTAGGATGTGATTTATTCTGGAGAATGTTCCATGGGCACTAGAGAAGAATGTGTATTCCGTTGCTTTGGGATGGAATGTTCTGAATATGTCTGTGAAGTCCATTTGGTCCAGTGTGTCATTTAATGTGTTTATTCCCTTGTTGATCTTTTGCTTAGATGGTCTGTCCATTTCAGTCAGGGGTGTGTTAAAGTCCCCCACTATTATTGTATTGTTGTCAATGTGTTTCTTTGCTTTTGTTATTAATTGCCTTATATAATTGGCTGCTCCCATGTTAGGGGCATAGATATTTACAATTGTTAGATCTTGTTGGATAGACCCTTTAAGTAGGATATAGTGTCCTTCCTCATCTCTTATTATAGTCTTTGGTTTAAAATCTAATTTGTCTGATACAAGGATTGCCACCCCCGCTTTCTTTTGGTGTCCATTAGCATGGTAAATGGTTTTCCACCCCCTCACTTTCAATCTGGGGGTGTCTTTGTGTCTAAAATGAGTCTCTTGCAGACAGCATATTGATGGGTCTTGTTTTTTAATCCAATCTGATAGGCTGTGTCTTTTGATTGGGGCATTGAGCCCATTTACATTCAGGGTAACTATTGAAAGGTATGAATTTAGTGCCATTGTATTGCCTGTAAGGTGACTGTGACTGTATATTGTCTCTGTTCCTTTCTGATCTGTGCTGCTTTTAGGCTCTCTCTTTGCTTAGAGGACCCCTTTCAATATTTCTCGGAGGGCTGGTTTCGTGTTTGCAAATTCCTTTAGTTTTTGTTTGTCCTAGAAAGTTTTTATGTCTCCTTCTATTTTCAGTGAGAGCCTAGCTGGATATAGTATTCTTGGCTGCACATTCTTCTCGTTTAGTGCTCTGAGGATATCATGCCAGTCCTTTCTGGCCTGCCAGGGTCTGTGGATAGGTCTGTTGCCAATCTAATGTTTCTACCATTGTAGGTTACATATCTCTTGTCCCAAGCTGCTTTCAGGATTTTCTCTTTGTCTCTGAGACTCGTAAGTTTTACTATTAGATGTTGGGGTGTTGACCTATTTTTATTGATTTCGAGAGGGGTTCTCTGTGCCTCCTGGATTTTGATGCCTGTTTCCTTCCTCACATTAGGGAAGTTCTCTGCTATAATTTGCTCCAATATACCTTCTGCCCCTCTCTCTCTTTCTTCTTCTTCTGGGATCCCAATTATTCTAATGTTGTTTTGTCTTATCGTATCGCTTATCGAATTCTGCCCTCGTGATCCTGTAGTTGTTTCTCGCTCTTTTTCTCAGCCTCTTTATTTTCCATCATTTGGTCTTCTATATCGCTGATTCTCTCTTCTGCCTCATTTATCCTAGCAGTTAGTGCCCCCATTTTTGATTGCACCTCATTAATAGCCTTTTTGATTTCGACTTGGTTAGATTTTAGTTCTTTTATTTCTCCAGAAAGGGTTTCTCTAATAATGTCCACGCTTTTTTCAAGCCCAGCTAGTATCTTTAAAGTCATGATTCTGAACTCTACGTCCAACATCATACTAATGTCCATATTGAGTAGGTCCCTGGCTGATGGTACTATCTCTTGTTCTTTTTGCTGAGGTGATTTTTTTCGTCTTGTCATTTTGTCCAGAGGAGAATAGATGAATGAGAGAACAAAATGGCAACAGGTTAAGAACGTCCCCAGCAAATATACTCTATACAAATCAGAAAAGACCTGAAACCAGGGGAAAAGAAAGGGAAAGAAAGAAAAAAGAGAGAGAAAAGAAAGAAAGAAAAAAAAACCAAAAAGAAAAAGATTAAAAACAAAAACAGAACAATACAAAAAAACCCGAATATGTTCAAATATGATCAGGCTAGTGCATAGATCAGTGCCACAGACTAGATTTTGGGCGTATTTTGGTCTGTTAGAAAAAAGTGCCTCCTAAAATTTTAAAGGAAGAAAGACTTATATATGTACAAAATAAGGGTTGATACAATGAAGGGATGGAAGATGACTGTAACGATGAAAATTATAAAAGATTTTATAAGAGGAATTGATACGATAAGAAGTTTGAAAAAAGAAAGAAGAAGATTAAAAAAAAAAGGGAAAGAATGTGATCAGGCAGGAGACTAGAACAAAGCCATACACTAGTGATTTAAGGTCTATTTTGATCTGTTAGAAGAAACTGTTTCTCAAAATTTTAAAGAGAGAACAACTTATATATATGCCAAAAATAAGGGTAACTATTATGAAGGGATAAAATATGACTCTAAAAATGAAAAATAATGTTTTTTTTAAAAAAAGGGATTGATAAGATGTTGGTTGAAAAAGGGAAAAAGAGAAATTAAAAAAACAGTTAAAAAAATTAACTTTGAAAAACTAATGAATCATGGTAAAAAAAAAGCCATGAATTCTATGTGCAGTATTCCCCTAGCGCTGGAGTTCTCCCGTTCTCCTTGATCGGTAAACTTGGTCTTGGCTTGCTGGCTGTTCGTGCTGTTCTTCTGGGGGAGGGGCCTGTTGCCGTGGTTCCCAAATGTCTTTGGCGGAGGCTGAATTGCCCCGCCCTTGTCGGTCCGGGCTAAGCAAGCTGCTTGGGTTTGCTCTCAGGAGATTTTGTTCCCTGCAAGCTTTCCGTGCGGCTTTGGAGGAGGATAGTGAAAATGGTGGCCTCCCAATCTCTGCCCCAGAGGAGGCAAGAACTCGGGGCTCTGCTCCTCAGTGCGCCCCCAGAGAAAAGCAGTCAGTCACTCCCATATCCCCGGTCTCTGGCCGCACTCCATGCTCACCCAGCCTGTGACCGATCGTTTTATCTCTGGCACCCGACCCCGTGTGGAGTCTCCAAACCCAGCAGATCCCTGCGGTGCGCTTCCGCGCCGCTCCTCCCGGGGGAGGAAGGGGAGTCTCCCCGGATCTGCCGCTTGTTGGGTCCCTGCTGGAGGAGCAGTGGCCCGACTGGGCCACGGATCACAGTTTATGGCAACCCCGAGCTGAGAGCCCGCGCCTCGGCTCCGTCTCTGCAGCCGGCTTCCCCGCTCTGATACCTGGGAGCTCTGCCACACTCAGGCACCCCCGGCTTTTCTGTGACCCCGAGGGTCCTGAGACCACACTGTCCCGCGAGGGTTCCACCCCCTGCTTAGCCACTGCAGCGACGTCCCTCCGCGGAGCCAACTTCTAAAAGGTCCCATTTTGTGCTCCGCGGCTCTATCACTTGCCAGAAGCGGCCAATGGAGGCCCCCTCCCCCGCCGTCTATCCTCCCGAATATCGCCTCGGATTCACTTCTCCGCACGTCCTACCTTCCAGTAAGTGGTCGCTTCTCTGTTCAGAGAGTTGTTGCTACTCTCCTCTTCGATCTCCTGTTGAGTTCGTAGGTGTTAGGAATGGTTTGATCCCTATTCAGCTGAATTCCTGAGACCAGACGAAATCCAGGTCTGCTACTCCTCCGCCATCTTGCTCCACCCCCGGGAGATAATCTTTCTGTCGTTATTCCAATTTGATACTCAGGTGCTGTGGCAGAGATTGCTAATGGACCCTCGATATCCATTCCTTTCCTTCTTAGTAGTAAAACCCCTCAAGCTTTAGCTAGGAACATGGCAGCCCAGCTAGAGACTATATTCATTCATTTATGTCCTCCCTCTGGCTGCTCGTGTGCTCCTACAGCAGGGTTGAGTAGTTGTCACAGGGACCATATGGCCCACAGAAGCCTGAAATATTTACTGTCTGGCCCTTTACAAAAAAAGTTTGCTGACCTCTGCTCTAGAGAATGGTGTAGCAACAACAAGGATGAAACCAGGGTCTGACTTCATGAAATGCAGCCACTTGACCTCCCATGTTGCCTAGAAGCTTGGTGTTAAGTAGAGAGAAATAAACTTCTAGCTTGTTTAAAACACCATTATTTGGTCTCTGTTAAAGCAGTTGAACCACAATCTTGGCTCCTACAATGACCATAAGCCACTTTTTAAGAATTGTTGAAGACAAGCTACAGCCGAATGAGAAGAAAAGGCAAAATTCTTTTCTTTCAAATGTAGTGAACCCCTCACACCACTGACATTTCCATGATTGTTTGATGGGTTATTTCCCCAAGACATTGGACATTCTTTCCTTTTCTTTTTTTTTTTTAAGGGGGGGAGGGGCAGAGGGAGAGAGAATCTCAAGTGGACTCCACACCCGCCAAACGCAGAGCCCGACACCGGGCTCGATCTCGCGACCCTGAGATCAGGACCCGAGCCCAAATCAAGAGTCAACATTTAACCGACTGAGCCACCCGGGCGCCCCCCATTGCACATTCTTGAAGAGTGGAGAATGCGATGAAATGCTGCTGGTGGAAGATTATTTTAGCACTCTAGTGTAAAGAGAATTGAGGTTGAAGAGAGGTTGTCAGGGAGGCCTTCTTTCTTTCCAATTCCCCACACTCCAGCAGGAGGCTGTTGTGGGAACAAAGCTGACAGCAGCAAGGACAGTCAGAGTCACAGATAACATTGCTTCAGTGCTTACCTTGTGCCAGGCCCCATTTGAAGATCTTTACCTGTGTTAACCCTTTTAATCTTCACATTTCCCATGTGACAGGTGTGTTCATTATCATTCTCATGTTACAGAGAAGACAACCTTCTGAAGGCTAAACTGCTTGTAAGTGGTAGAGCCAGTGTTTGAACCCAGACTCACTCCAGAGTCTGTGTATGTAATCACTTTCTATGTCATTTCTAATCTTGACAGAGAGTAATAAGGTCCTGATTCAGGGCTCGTGTGCTGGCTAGAGAAGTGGAAAGGAAGGAGAATTGGAAATGTGAAGAACTCTGTGGAAAAAGACTCCCCAGACCAAGATGGCGGCATCATTGTGGGCAATGAAAGGTAACAGAGGGTCTGGAAATAGTCACACTCTACGGGGTCTTACAGGGCAGTCTAGTCTCGTGGTTTCAGACCTGGCTAAGCATCAAAACCAACCAGAGATTTGTTAAATTCAGATTCCTAGGACCCTTTATAAGATGACCAAACCAGACCTACCCAATCAGTTCTCAAGGGCTAAGGCACTTTTAACAGGGCCCTTCACACAATTCAATAGCTAGCCTGGCAAAACTTTAAAAGTCTGACCCTACCAAGCATTGAGTAATGTATAGGATTGTTGAATCAATATGTTGTACACCTGAATCTAATATAATATTGTTTGTTAATTATACTTCAATTTAAAAAAAAGGAAATGGTCTGAAACGACTAACTTTTGATGAAGATGTGTAACAACAGGTGCAGTGTAATTTGGGATAAATACTTGGGGGGGGGGGAAAGGCATATACCCTATGTCTTAGTAACTACATTCTAGAGTATATAAGCAAGAGAAGCTCTTGCACATATGGTTAAGAAAATAAGGGCAAACAAGAATGCATAAAACAGCATTTTTTTGTGTTAGCAATAAAAATGGAAACAAATGTTCATCAACAGGGGAACAGATGAAGAAATTGTGGTATATTCATGTGGTAGACCACCCTGCACACAAGCAAGCATTAGTAAACCATAGTGAGCCACATGCAGCATGGATGAATCTCATGACATAGCGTACAGCAAAAGGAGCAAGTCACAGAAATATACATATGACTTCACTGTTCAAAAATCAGCAAAACCAAACGATATGTTTAACGATATATCTACACATAGTAAAATTATAAAGAAAAGCAAAGAGATGATGAAGTTCAGGATATTGGTGACCTTTGGGGGGGTATGCTATGTGTGAATAGTATATGGGAACTTTAAAGATAGTTATAATTTTTTTGAGTGGTGGGTATACATGCATTTGCTTTATTACTCTATAAACTGGGCATATTTATGACATACACTCATTTGTATGTGTGATGGAATTAATAATTTTATAAATGTAAGAAAACATGGCTAAGGATATACATAAAAGGATATTTACTTTAACATTTTTTTGGTAGCCAAATGGGAAATTTGAATTTTTATCAGTAGGGGACTGAGTAAATATATTATGATAAATTCATATTATATTCTATAGCTATTAAAAGGAACAATTCCAATCACTATACATTGACCTGGAGGAATGTCCATATTATGTTAAGAGAAGAAAAGTCAAGTTATAGAAAAACAAAATGTAATCTCATTTTAATAAACAATCACAACAGAACCACCCAATGAGACTATATATTTATGTATGTTTGTACAAGCATGAAAAATAAGTGTGGAAAGCTACAGACTGGGGAAAGATACACAGTTTTCTCCTTTCTCTTTAGATTTGCAGTGAGTCTGTATCCAGGTATATTACCACCCAGAATGTGAGGCTACATTTCCCAGCCTCCTTTGCAATGAGTGTGACCATGTAATTTCAGCCAATAAGATGTAGACAAATCCATGTGCTTAAAGGGAGGTGACTCGGGAGAGAGTCCCCCACCTCTTTTTATTTCCTCTGCCTTTCCTCCTTCTTCTGCCTGCAGTGTGTCTCTGTTGGCTGGAGCTCCAGTAGCCCTTTGGGATCACGAGGTAACTTTGAGCGTGGCAGCCATGAGCTAGGATAGTGGGATGGAAAGACAGAAGCCGAGGTCCCTGATAACACCATGGAGCCACTAGAGCAACCCTGGACATCCTACCTCCGGGACATGATTTAGCTTTGAGAGATATAAACTTCTATTTTGTTTAAGTTATTTTCCTTTGTATTTCAACTATACACAACACAAAGTGTAATCCTAAGTGATATCCATGCCGAATTTAATAGTGGATATCTCAGGGGAGTGAGATTGGAAGCGCGTGTGATGGAAGATGATGGGTTGTTATCAAATTTCTTCTTTATATTTCATACTACTTGACATCTTAAAACAAGAACAAATGACTTGTATAATTTAAATTAAAGACTATCAATGGGGGCCTGGGTGGCTCCGTCGGTTAAGCATCTGACTCTTGATTTCAGGTCGGGTCGTGATCTCAGGGTCATGAAATCGAGCCCTGCCATGGCTCCGCTCCATGATGGGCTGGGTGTGGAGGCTGCTTAAGATTCTCTCTCTCTCTCTCCCTCTCCCTCAGCTCCTTCCCCTGGCTCGCAGGGCGTGAGCATGCTCATGCATGTTGCATGCTCTCTCTCCCTCTCTCTCTCTCAAAATAAAAAAAATTAGAAAAAGACTATCTAAACAAGTTTTAAAAAGAAGAGAAAAGAAAACTTTCCAAGTATATATGATGTATCAGATGTCAGGACTGGGAACCTGCTCTCCCATTTCATAAATGAGAAAACTGAGGCCTGGAGTTCATACAGTGAGTCAGTGGTGGGGCTAGAACTAGAGCCCAGTCTTTGGACTCCCAGGCCAGTGCTCTTCCTTTCATAGCATAACAGAGTATTTCAAAATGTGAGACCCTGAGAAACCTGAAGTTTGGCAGAAACAAAGCAGCAATAGCCTGGTTTCTGCGTGTGGTATCTAGGTGGTTAATTAAAAAAAAATGGTGTCTAGACACAAGATGAGAAACAGGCTTGAATCCAGATGAACTAATGGTTTTGTTCTAGAGCCTTCTTATGTAAGACTTGGCATTGTCTTCGTAGCTAAAACCTGCCTACTGATTTAGACATGTGACAAGCTTCCAAACATTAGAAACCTTTTATTTTCTGACTTGTCACAGAGAAAAAAGAACATCCCATCCAAAGCCTGAAATGAGCACTTCCCTCCCTCCTCACTAAAGGAATATTTAAAATTCTCAAGTGTGAAATTACAAGTAAAATTAGATGATTAAACAGTCTGACATAAATTGAACAGAATGTAATCTTAAGCACTTACAAAAGGAAATATAGTCTTCTTTCATTTCCCAAAATGGCAGGCAGCTTAGGATCATATTTTTGAACTGTGATTTCCTACACATTTATGAAGTTGTGTTTTGTTCTCAGTAGATTTTAGCCTCCTAGAAAATGATTTGCATAATGCTTTTTTGCTCAACTGTGGAAACTTAAGTAAGCAAAAAGATAGGACTCTTTCAAGGTTAAAATATAGAAGTTAAGACAAAAATAATTTGAGTACACTCTGATTCAATGCCTTCATTACATGAATCCCCGCTGCCTACTCTGCATAGCCCAGTGATTGGACTTGACCATTCTACCTACTCCTTTATTAACTCGGGCATCCCTCATCTGCACACCTCTTGCCCACTTCAAACAAAGTTGAGAAAGGTTTTATAGAAACTCTGGTGCTTTTTCAAACCATCAGCTCAAAACATGTAAAGAAATGATAGACTTATTTGCAAAACACTGACTTTTCCTAAGTTTCTTTCCCATGCACAAAAATGACAAGAGTTATATATACCTTATTAGAAGTATTTTTTAATTGTTACTTTGTTGAAACTGAGCCTCCCTCTACTATTATCATGGAGAAAACCTCTCTCCATGATTTCTGCAATTCTCGAAAATGGAACTGGCTAAATTTCATTGTCACTAATGCAAGATCAATATCATGTGTTCTATGGAATTCAGAAAAACAAGAAAACACACTGTGCTTATAGTTTTTCTTATTTTCTCTAAAATGTATCCGACTTAATAAACTAAGAAGTTGGAACACAGAGATATAAGTGGTGGCAGCACTTCAACATTTCAGAGAACACATGTCGCTAATGGCCTTTCCACTCATCTCCCTTCACTCACACACATACCTGTGGGACGAGCGCATATTGAACTTGAGTATCAAACACCAGAGCCAATTTATAGCAGGTGATAAGGAAACAGTCTTACCTCTAGAAGCAGTTCATTTTTCAGTGCCAAAAGCAAAGTATTTAGTAGGTATTTTATAGGTCATATATCTAATACACCACAGGACATCTGTAGTTGCTCATACTAAAAGTCCTTCGCCAGGGATGAGTTCACATTCCATGTATATGTGCGTGTGCGTGTGTAATGTGTGTGCATTCATGCACACATAATGTGTTTGTGCACAAAACAATGCCCAGTGGAATATTCTTCAGGAATTCCATAGGCAATAGCTAGGCTGGTTGGCTCCTTCTCTAGGAGACACTCAGGTGAACAACATGTCAGTGCCTTGAGTGCTGAGTTCTAGGCCCAACCAGGAGTTGGCTACGTGACTATGTGATTCCAACTCATTCCCAGCACCACTCTGGCCTCCTGTCTCCCGTCGATCGTCCTGGGATGGCAACACTTCCTGCACACAGCTCTCTGGACTGTCTGGCAGTGAGAATAACTGGGAGCAAGCCCTCTGAAGACTTGTTAGCACTATGACATCAAAGGTGCCCTCATCAAGCACAGACTTAGCGAGAGCAAGTAAGCTCCTCGTCCACTGCTTGACAAGATCACCATAAAACCAATTCAGAGTGATTTCTTAGGCAAGGAGGATGACTTATAAGAAAAGTTCTTGATTAAGTCTCTCTTTTTTTTTTATTTTAAGATTTTATGTATTTATTTGACAGAGAGAGAGAGCACAAGTAGGGGGAGTGGCGGGCAGAGGGAGAGGGAGAAGCAGACTCCCCACCAAGGAAGCCCAATGCGGGACTCGATCCCTGGACCCTGGGATCATGACCCGAGCCGAAGGCAGACGCCTAACCGACTGAGCCACCCAAGCGCCCCTCTTAATTAAGTCTCATTTGGGAAAATGAAACAGGCCCATCATTTTATACTGTCTCTAGGTGCCAACAACATGAAGAAAAAGGGCTAGTGGCTCTGGCAAGCCCTCTTGTTGCCATCCCAGTGTCCCTGGAGGGGCTGCCCCAGAGGCACGGTGGAATGCCTCACCCCTCTCCCCAGCCCACTTAGTGAATCACCGCATTGTAAAGGATTCCAACAGTTTTTACATGAATAAAATAAAAATTAAGTTTCCTGGGCGTATATGGTTTATCACAGTAAGTCTGTGTTAATATTTCCTAATCACAGTGACCTCAGCCTGCCAGAATGCACAGGCCCCTAATCCTCGCCGTAATGTTTCCTCATTAGCTACACAGCATAGCCGCACCAAGTGGCAGCGACCAAGCACCGCCTCAGGCACCACTGGAATTAATTACTAGAAGAAACACTGCTGTTTTGAATTGTCATCTTGAATTTATCACTTGCCACTTAATGTAACTCATCTGACCTACTACCTCCATCGTGTCACCAGGGGCCTTGGCACGGGTTTCACCAGGGTAATAGCAGGGGGGTTCTGTATACCTAATGTGGCTGAGACGCCAAACACACAGCTGCTGGAGGCCTGGTTAAAATCCTACCCCGGAGGCAAAGCATGCTAACAATGCCCCTAGCAAATTGCAGATTACCCATACGTCATGTTCTATCTGAAGCCCAGAGTGATTCCAAGGTAGGCCCGATACATCTAATTTCTGCCGCTTGGAGAAGATAATCTTTCATTTCTTTGGATGTAACTGCCCTCCCCATTTGTTTCTCTCATGCTCTGCTTTTGACCATAATAATGAAACTGGCTATTCATGTATGGAAGGAAAAGTGGCTCTGGGGGGACCTGCGCTGCTAGGGCTGGGGCTCTTCTCTTATAAATTCTGAAGAAATTGCTCATTAAATTACTCACACAAAGAAATGCAATTTCACCATAGGTTATGTTTCCCTAGGAAAAGGAACAGAAGAGTAACCCAAGTGGAAGTCTGTGCTGCACTGTTGCGGGCCTACCGTTGACCCTGTACTTGTGAGAGGTACCCAGCGTAAGCTATTCAAAAATGCACATATAATAAGGAGTTAATGATCTGTTTGGTTTCATTAAGCCTGAGAAATTGTTTCAGGATGAAAAATAAGCTTGCGTGCATGCTCTAAACAAAAGTCCTTTTGATCAGATTTTTCATCTTTAAAAACCATATACTTGAAACCAACGTTTTTTGTTTTCTGCCCATTTTGGATTCACCTAAATGTCATTATTTCTATTTTAAAGTCAGTCTTTCAGTTCTGCTATAGCTTTTACTTCAAAACATGACATACTCATGTATGCAGGTGGATGTGTGCATGTGTATGTCTATAAATACTAGCCCCTGGAAACTTATAGACATAATGACATAATACCATAATGTAAAACCAAAGCATGAAGATCCTACTGATGAAATAATAAGTAAAAGAGATTTACTTTGATAATGACAATTCCTAGCCTATTTCATAGACAAAGACATTTCCTTTGGTTATCACACTCTACACTACGCATAGTAAACTTTGGGAGATGTACAATGCAATATAAACATTAATAGTTACACAATTGTGTTGTTTTAGAAAGACTATTTATAGAGAAAATACAAAATGCCTCCCTAAAGTATACTTAGACCTAAGCCACCATAATCTTCCTGCTCATACAGCAGGAAATCTAATACACCAGCTCAATAAACCTGTAGGAAACAAAGGTTTTATGTAGCATTAAGTGTCACAATATTAAAATGCCCACATTACTTTCAATTGCTCTTATAAGCTTCTTTTTAACAACCCAGAAACTTGAGCGCCATTATGAGAAGAATGTTGTCCTACGTGGTAAACGATAGGGAAGGAGAAACAAAACCCGGGCCTCTTCACCCGAGCTGCTCTCTGATGAATACCACTGGGGGTTTTACCCAAGAGTCTCTCTCCCTCAAAGTCTCCTGTTTTACACCTCTTTGGGTTATTAGGATATGTTCTGTCAAAGGTGACATAGCATTTAAAAAATGGTGTCAGAAAGCCGCGACAGCAGGGCCAGCTCAACCACGTGACCTCTTCCGGAGTCGAATCCCTTTCCTGTAAATGTAACCATGTACAGTATGAGCTATGGAGGCTGTAATTAGAGCCAGTAAAGCCCTTCCAGAATACCAAGTACTGCATTCTGCACATACTCACTACAAATGCTAATGTAACAACAACAAAGATCACCACCCCTAGAAGTATACGTTCCTCCCAAACAGGGACAGTTGCTTTGGTGAGTTCTGCAGAGCGTCTAGCACTCTGTAGCTGCTAATTAATACCTAATGACAATGATGAACCACTGGTGATACTCGGCTAACTAATTGGGGTCTAATCGTATCTCAGAAAGTTTCAACTTAATGACCATTAAAATAGGACATCTTCTATTGCTATTGCACCTGCCAACTCCCCAAACTTTCTACAAATAGAAATTCATTAACTGAAGTTCTTTAATGGAATATTAATGGTACAAAAGTACTTTTTGAAGACTTAAGAAATACCCAGGGTCAATAAACCTACAGCGCCTTTTAAGCAAAAATTTCCCCCTTTTTGTTCCTTGGGCAAGCTCAGGCAAAGGACCCTGCTGGTCCTGTATTTGGGGTTACTGAATCTGAATCCACTGGGCAGTCATTTGCATTTGTGGGGGTGAGCTGAAGGCATTTTCAATAAAATAAAGCCTCTCAGGGTTATGGGAACTATTGGGCTATAGAGACTTCATGATATTCACACATAAGGAAGTGTAATATGTTAAAACACACTTATAAAGCACTGGGGTAGTTTGCATGCAGGTGATGGCAAAAATCCTTCCCCTTCTGTGCAGGTGGTCTAAATACTGCAGCCTACAGGGAGCTCCATGGCCATATCTTACGGAAAACCCTGCGAGCTAGATTACTTTTCCCCACCTTTCTGGGATATCCAACTTGTCACCTTTCAACAGTCCCACACCCATACGAACCCTTTTCGGGCAGGCCTCAATGCAGAAGTTCTGTGACATCTTTTGCTGATCTTTAGATATTTTTAAATTATTAAAATGAAATATTTTAAAATCCTGACTGTTAGCACTAAAAACGTACCGGTGCATTCTGGGAATCAATGGCATTTAGCGCTGCTGCCTTGTAAAAAACCAAATCCTAAATGGTTCATCCTGATGTTATTGGCAGATGTGGTTTTATACTTTTAAATTCCTTGGAGTTGCTGGAAAGGAAAAGAGAACATATAGATATGCCTATGCAGATGAAATGACATCATAAAATACCTGACTGTAAGGACTCTACGCGGCTGGATTACTTGTTATTGAAATAGGGACCCAGAGCAAGGGAGAAAGCGCATCAGGTGCAACTGAATGTTTTCAATTACTTTTTATCGTGCTTGGTCAGTCTCACCACAACATACATATTGGGACGAAAGATTCTTTTACATTCTAAGTGAAAGAAATGCACATGCAGCATTTACTTGGCAAACAGAGACCCTGTTGCCTCTCACCACTCTGCTGAAATCTATCGCAGCACCGGTACGGTCACCAATATGTTATCTTTCTGTCAAATTACTCCCTTTCATCATCATATGCAATTGCATCACGATTAACTATATTAGCCACAGAATCCATGACCTGCATACTCTGAGGCAATACTTGGCACACTGGTATTTAACAACAAAGGTACACCATTTTACTTTCTGGACTGGAAATGCTATAATGGAAGATGGGCCATTTTTGTTTCTTTTCTTATTTATTTATTTATCTATTTATTTATTTTTTATTTTTTAAATAGGCTCCACACCCAGGGTGTAGTCCAATGCGGGGCTTGCCCTCACAACTCAGAGATCAAGACCTGAGCTGAGATTAAGAGTTGGACTCTTAACCCACTGAGCCACCCAGGTGCCCCTTTTGTTTCTTAAGAAATTTCACAACAGTATTAAAATGCCCGTATTATTATAGCTTAAGAACCAGAGACAAAGAAAATATGCCTCTAATGGAAACTAGAACCACAGTGCCAATAAGCCTAATGTAATTCACTGCTCCCACTGGAACCTGCCAGGGCAGGAAGGAGGCATTGGAGGACACAAGCTCAGGACAGGCGCGGAGAAAAGCTGCTCCAGCGAGCAAGGGCCGTTCGGCACGAGGATCCCTGGACACATACCCCTGGCCATGTAGCTTTGCCTTGCCCTGGGTCTCCAAGGGAAGAGCATAGACCCACCACCCCACCTCCCGGCCTGCCCTTTGACTCACTCATATTATCCTATTTGGAGCTAGGAAGAGGGAAATTCCATACAAAATATTTTTCACCACCTGGAAAACAATCTACCCAAAAGCAAATTCCTAGTGCTCCTGACTGCGAGGCTGGGCTCATTGCAGCCATTGTCATGCAAGCACAGTTGTAAGTCATAATGTGGCCTTTAATGACGGAATGATGGACCTGCCAAACACTTGCTCCTGCCATCGACGGCCGGCATTTCCCTGCTGGAGCGCACGGAGACGCCCGTCTGGGAGTTATTAACAGAGCCTCGGCAATTCAGAACCGACTTTAACCTAATCCATATTTGTTGGAGAAAGTCCAACATCAGCTTGGGAAGAGCAGTCACGTGCTTCAGTGACACATTTCAAACAGCACACCCGGAGCATGCTTGGGCAGCTAAGCAATTCACAAATGCAAATAGCTGAAGCACGCTCCTGACGAGATAAAAAGGACAAATCCCTTTTGGCAAAAGACGGGATGTCCTCTTGACCGCGCAGGAAAAGCACCAAAGTCAGAAAGGTACTGATTCCAGAGGCACCGGTTTGGCTTTGGTGAGGGGCCAGAGAGGTATCTCTTGTGGTCTGTTCCAAGCAGGTTGGTGCCATCAGTCTCAAGTCGAACCTTGGACTTTGGCTGTTGTCAGGCAGAGCTGTGTGTCGGGGATGCAGGAATACAGATGCTCTTAAACCAACGCTTGCTTGTTGACACGTGTAGAAGCACAAACCTCTCCCTCGAAAAACACAACAAAGAGCTACGGGTTCCATTTTAACATCATCTCGGGTTTTTGTTCTGAAGGGGTACTTGCTATAAACACAACCCTGGAAGAAGCTTGATGGGTTATGTCCCTAAATGTGAGTCCTCAGGAAATTAAATTATATCAAAATGTCATGTAAGGGCTCTGGAAGTTATCTCCAAACGAGGCACTGGTCTTTGTGCGTATAGTACCATGCCCCGCCCCCTCCCATTGTTTTTCAGTGATTTTAACGTGCTGGAAATACAGTTCATCAACCAAATCCCTTTGGCTGATAGGTATCATTAGTGGTATCTATGCTTTATAAGGGAAATAAATTAAGGACTAAGAAGGGAAAAAAGCATTTCCTTGAGGCCACCACCCATTCCTATTGATGTGGATTTTGGTGAAACTGCAATGAAGCCCTTATTTTTAGATGATGTAAATCAAAGCCAAATGCAGATTCTTCCTTCAAACTTTTAAATAGAGTCACATGGCTGGGTCACTAGATAGTAGTTTTGTACCACTATTAAATTTTCTGCATTTGATAATTATATTGTGGTTATGTGAAAGAATGCTCTTGTTCTTAATAGATACATGCTGAAGTATTTAGGGATAAAGGGTTACGATATTTGCAACTTTCTCTTAAATAATCCAGCAAGGAAAATAACCATAATGACTATACGCACCCTGAAAGAGGAAACAAATGTGGCAAAAGGTACAGTCGATGAACCTAGGTGAAGGACGTATGTGTATTCCTTATACCATTTTGGCCACTTCTTGGTAGGTGTGAGATTTTTCAAAACAAAATAAAATTTTGGAAATAAAATAAATTAGACTCACAGACACTACGTTGGAATTTTAAAAAAGAGAATCCACTGCTTGGAAACCTTCTCTTGTTTACTATTCTTTGCTTAATGATAACATTTTGTATCAGGGTAGGACGTCCTGGAAGGAGAAGAAGATAGAGAGGAAAAAAAACGGAAGGGCAATACTCTACTGAGGGATAGAAGAATGAGGTAGACAGAAAATGAAAGGAGTAAGATCGGAGGGAAGAGAATATTGAAAAAAGGAGAAAGGATACCTTAGTGCAGGTCAGAGCCAGAAGATCAGGAGCAGCCAGGGGCGATGGCCTGAGGCTGGGAAGAAGATGGCAGTGGTCTTTGGACAAAGATCTTACCTGCAGGGGAGAGAGAATGAAAACATCTCATTCTTTCCCTGGAACAGAAGAGGATTGGGCAGCCCAGCTGCTAATGGCACATGCCCTTCCTTCCCTGAGGAGTGGAACTCAGCCACAAGGCACCTGGAGGCTAGCCTGAGCCTTGGGCCACAGGGCTGGACGCAGTGCTGCAAAGCGTGTGCGCCCCACACTCCGCCCTGGTGGGGAAACCCATCAGACCCTAGGACCCGAGGGGTAGGGCTGGGTCGGGGCTTGGTCTTTAGCATTTTGATATGTCTCTACCTTTGTGGTTTGGGGAATGCTGTGAAAGCTTTGATTGTAATTATAAAAATTATAAAATAGCAAATCATTTGCCTTCATTGGAGTATGTACAGTTTTCAATTCATCCCCGTGAGCTACAGAAAATGATGGTGGTGAAAGAGGTCACTGTAATTATTCAGCCTAGGTTAGGAGCTGAGATATGCCCAGAAAAAGTGTCCATACGGTGAGTAGCCATCAGACCAGGAAGAGGTACAGATATAAAAACCAGGGGGAAGGGAAAGACAGGGACGGATAGGGAGCACGTGGGCAAGGGGTCTGATGCATGGGAGTGATATAGTACAGTTGTGGTCCTCCCGTTCTAATTATGGCTACACCCGACTGGCTAGGTCACTCTAACAAGCCACCCCCCTGAAGAGCAGCTTCAGGGAACTCCTTTGCCTCTGAATTCTGTGAGGGAACCCTCCATTGTTGGCTCAGCCTCAGAGCCCAGAAATTCCTATGGGCTGATCCCAACAAAGCCAAGGGAGCCAAAGTCTTTTTTGGTCTTGAAATAAATTGAAGTGGGAGGAAGCTTAAAGAAGCTGCTTGCCTTTGTCTTGTTTGTCATATCCTTCCACAGTCACTAAATAGTTTGCTCCTAGGGAAAGAAAGAACCTCAGAGTTTCTTTTTTTTTTCTTTTTTAATATTTTACACATTCAACTGATAGAGAGGGAGGGTGTGCATGTGCACAAGTGGTGGGAGGGGCAGAGGGAGAGGGAGAAGCAGACCCCTGGCTGAGCAGGGAGCCCAATGTGGGGCTCGATCCCAGGACCTTGGGATCATGACCTGAGCTGAAGGCAGACGTTAACCAATTGAGCCACCCAGGCACCCCTCAAACAGAGTTTCAAAATTCACTGTCAAGGTCAACTAACCAGCGCTGAGAAAAAGACCCCATGAGTTCATAGACCCACAAGCAGAGAAACACTGGGTCTAAGTCACCTTCCTATAACTCACACTGGTCCCTGCTCTGAGCATCATGATATCTTTCTGTCATCTTCTGGTTTTCTGCTCCCCTTGACATTCATTTTAATTTGATCTTCCTTATAGAAAAATATTAGGGGTTGGAGAGTAAGATTTGTCTGGGCTCCTGCAATGTCCTGGAGATGGCCCCAGGCAGAGAGGCATGGGATTCTGAGCGAGTCTGCTCAGGGATCCGTCCCAGAGCTGTGTCATCTGCGGTTTTCCCCTGTGGAGTTCAGGACATTTGGCTTCTTTGATGCAGTGGTGTTTTGCACAGAGCATTCAGTAGGACGGAGACAGTGGAGTTTCCATGTGGGCTCTGAGGAAAATGCCAAATGTCTAATATAAAAGCATAGTCTGAGAATTGACCAGAGCACATTAAAAGTTATATCCTAGGGAAATCATGTTTGTTCTTTTAAATATGGCAACTCTTCAGCCAAAAGCAGCAAATGAAGTGCCTGCTTCTTCACGTGGTGGGAAGGGTTGCTCAGTTCACACTGTGAGGCAGATGTATATAGAATATTGCTGATTCAGGCTAAATTGCTACCTCATTAGGGTTATTTGGTATTTTATTTGAAACCTGAATTTCTCACAAAACCATAACAGAGGGGGAAATACAGTTGCCTGAAGTAAGAAGAGACGTCACTGCCATGACTTCACCACACACCAACATTTCTGAGCTCAAACATCCTTCCTGCTCCTCTCCCACACTTCACCCTGGTTTGGCTGCATTTCCCTTCATGGTCCTATGGAAGACTTATTCCTACAGACATCTCCTAGAGCCTGAGCCATGGGTGTTCATACTTTCAGACTGGCAGTGTTGAAATAAAACCTACATCTAAGAGAGCAACCTAACAGCAGACATCATAGTTCCCATCTATTTAATCATGGAACCTGGAGTCCTAAGAGAACAATACGCAGGAAAGTGGAGACGTTGGATGGTTGGGAAAGACCTCGAATATGGAATTCTGATGGACCAAAGCAATCTGGATGATGCAGAGAGTTCTGCAAGGGGGTCAAAATGAGCACCGAAGATTGACTTTTGGGAGTGTCCATTGCTCATTTCCAGCCCTACAGAGCAACACCTTGGTATTTCTCCCCACAGGCATTGCACTGAGCCACATTTGAGAATTCAAGGTGTAATTTATCAGCCATGCTTTGGAACAAACCAGAGTGGGGTGGTAGTATCTGGGAAAGTCAGATATAGACCACATAAGGGGCAATTTACTGTAATATCTAAGATAATGCTGTTTTAGTGGCTTGTGTGCCCTCCAACTATAACAGCAGGGTGACATAAAGTCAAAGAAGTGAGAAATCAATTTGTAAGGCATCATTCTACTCCTGCTTCTTCAAGGACATGGGCCCAACTCTCCACTTCTTGCAATAACCAATTCCGTCACCGTATTGAGGAGCTGGGATCCACAACTCCTCTAGGTGTGGTGTCTTCTCTTGGGGCTAAAGCCACACCAAAGGGCAGGGAGATGCCACTTCTCCTCTACAGCTACTGAATCTGTCTCTTTTCCCTGTCCTCTCATGAGGAACTGATGGCAGCTTCTGCCCCCTGTTTCTCCCTGTATTTGACAACTAGTCCCCCGTAGCAGGCAAAATAGACCAGGTCAGTGGCCTGAAACTTTAGCCACATCAGAAGCCCCTGGAGGGCTTATTAGCCCCCAGGTTGTCGGGCCCTGCCCCGGAGTTTCTAACTCAATGGGTCTAGGGTGGGGCTGAGCATGCATTTCTTGAGTTCCCCAGCAGTGCTGATGGTGACGGTCTGTGGACTACATGTTGAAACTGCTGGGGTAGGCTACGCTGTGGTAACAAATGGCCCCTGAATCTCAGGGGTATTTTCCACTCACATCCCATGTCTGTCACAGGCCAGCTGCAACTCTGCTCTCTGTCACTGTCCCTCCAGAACACGGTGTGATGGAACAGCCTCTGGTTGGAAATGTTGACAGTCCCATGGCAGAGGGCAAAGGACATGGTAAACTACTGGTTAGCTCTCTTAAAGCTTTGACTTATAGTTTGGTGGCTGAATTAAGTTACATGGCCAAATTTGATGTCAGTGGCAAGTGAGGGGCAATTTTTGTGAATAATTACCCATCCCCCAATATCAGTTATCTCCTTCTTCCATGGTCAACGAGCTCACGTTTTGACTGCACAAATGGCTGAATAAAGAGTGAATTTCTCAGATTATCCTGCAGCTGGGTATTGGTCCATACCAATTAGAGTCAATGGGATGTAAGCAGACAGTGGTAGAGTCGTTCCAGAAACCCTCCTAAAAGGATAGTACATATGTGTTCTTTCTGTGTGTGTGTGTGTGTGTGTGTGTGTGTGTGTGTGTTTCATCCCTTTCTCCATCCCCTTGCCTACAGTGCATGTGCAAGCATTTTGGAGCATGAGGTCAATAGAAAAAATATTAGGTATGTGGACACCATACCAGCCCCAGACCACCTACCCACACTTCTAGATGAGAGAGGAATAAAATTCTATCGTGTGGAAACCACTGTTAGCTTGGATTTTCTGTCACTTACATCTGAATGTAATCGCAACTAATGCACCTTCAGAAAGGCTTTTTTTTGAAGTCTGCTCATTCCCATCCCTAGCTCCCTGTGTTCCACTCACCCATCAGCTCTTTTCTAAGCTTCTGAGCTTCATTCTTTCCTCTACACCCATTTTTCTCATTCTTAACCACGCAGTGAGAATGTCTACAGAAGGAGATCAACTATAGTTTCACTCCTTCTAGGAACATAGACTAAGACTATAGATGCATGGAGTCTGACGGGGGGAAAGTGATAATTAAAAGGAAGAACTTGTCTGGCTAGATATTTCCTAAGGAACTTCCCTAATCGGCTTCATAAAAGAGCAACACAGATGACAACGTTCCTCTTTATTGCCAACCCTCCCCTGCAATTTAGGAACATTTCTAGGTTTACGTGATTTGCATGCCACGCGTTACCGCATCTAACAACTAGGAGAAGCGACGAGGCATAAATGTTTAAAGATCATTGTTAGCTGCCAGGTGGTCATGTTTCTCTCCTCTACCTTCATTTTTAACTCCCCATCCCCGTCCCTGTGCTCTGGCAGCCTGTTCCCACTCAGTCTGTTTTTGTCATCTGTATAGTCAACGTCTATTGTCCACATCTCCCTACAGCCAGAGGGGCAGCTGGACAAGAGGAAAGGAGAGGTGTTAACAAAAGTCAAAAGGCTGAAAGGGGGGAAAGAGGCATCAAGTGGGAGATGACCAGCCTTGGAGCTGAAAACTGAGTCAGGCATGTTCAAGGCCTCACTGGGACACAGTAATCTAGAATGTTCTATCAATGTACAGAAAGGTTACCACTTCAGTTACACAAACATGTGTTGTAAAATATAAATATATATACTTTTAAGAGGATTTCTCTTCTGATAGAGAACCATATGTTGGAGGCATTTCCCATGCAGATTGCACGAGACATCATAAGTCATCTAATAAAACAGAACGTCCCAAGATGACAATGGCTATATTTCCAAAAATCAAACAAAACCCAGTTTTCACTTAAAATAGGTTTGAGAGCACCATATACAACTTTCTCCTGGAAATCCATGATGTATGTTGGCACATGAAAGGCTCTAAGAATTTCTGGAGTAAAGAAGTCCATGTATTTCTTCATCTCCAAAAGTACTGAGCCATGAATCCTTTTTTTTTTTTTGAGTATAATATCTATTAATAGCTTGTGAAATGTGTCCTTGGAACACAGTCTAAGAAACTGTTTCCAAAGAATAAAAACTTCATATGCAACGTGCTGCGTTATTTTTCATAAAAGGAGTTACTGAGACCTGTACTCTTGTGACTATTCATAGCCTATTGACATTTCAGTGGACCACACGAGAATTAAACAGAACAAAGCAGTGCTCAAAATCACATGCCAGTGGCACAAAACTCACAAAATTTGGTTTATGCCATCTGCCCCAAATCCAAAACAGTACTGTGAGAGAATGCGTTTAAAAGTAAAATGAATCGACTGAAAGAGAGGATGAGCCATGGTTCATAGTTAATAATTAGCAAGGGAACACTCATCTAAAAATGTCCACAGGTGGAAGAGACCATGACAAGGAGGAATGATTTTGATCAAATTATGCAAAAGGAAAAACACAGCGAGTTTGGAAGGATACAATTCACCTTAAGTAGGACATTAGCCTAGGGCTTTAGTGGCTCAGCAACCTTCTCTGCCCAGAGGCAGCGGCAACTTGAAAGAGCTTGGGCTTTAGAGGCCACTTATCCTCATAAAGCCCTGCATTTATTGTTATTACAACATTTCCCACAGTGCATTGTAATCATTATTTTTTGGTGGTTTACCTTATCAAACTGTGTGATCCCTAAGGGCAAGTGTTATCTCTTACTGATCTCCCTATCCCCATTCTAGCCAGTCCCTAGTAGGCATACAGTGGGCATCCAGGAATGTTTGTTGAATGGGTATCTTATGAGAATTCTGGATGCATTATTGTATGACCATACTCTGGGCTGAACCTCAGCGAGTTACTGGGATGGGGTGGGTTTACAGCTGCACAGACTATGTGCCCATGTGAATGTGGTAAAGGAAAGAAAGAGGCAGCAGCCAAGGTTTCACTAGTTGAGTAATAATGGTTGTTTCTGGGAAGAGGAGCTGGGTAGCTGGTAGCCACAGGTGGGTAGGAGACGTATTTTTCTTTCTTTTTTTTTTTTTAAAGATTTTATTTATTTATTAGAGAGAGAGAATGAGAGATAGAGAGCACAAGAGGGAAGAGGGTCAGAGGGAGAAGCAGACTCCCCGCCGAGCAGGGAGCCCGATGTGGGACTCGATCCCGGGACTCCAGGATCATGACCTGAGCCGAAGGCAGTCGCTTAACCAACTGAGCCACCCAGGCGCCCAGGAGACGTATTTTTCATTGACAGCCTTTTTGTTCATTTGGATTTTATCCCATGTGAATGTATTTCCTATTCAAAAGTTAATAAATAATATTTTAAATGATCTGAGTGACCCCTGGAGCATGAGTTCTTGACCAGTAGTGATGAAAGATTCCACTTCTTTTTTTTTTTTTTTTAATTTTTTTTTTTTTTTTTTGAGAGAGAGAGAGAGAGCACAAGCAGGGGGAGTGGCAGGCAGAGGGAGAAGCAGGATCCTTGCTAAGCAAGGAGCCGGATGTGGGACTCAACCCCAGGACCCTGAGATCATGACCTGAGCCGAAGGCAGACGCTTAACGATCTGAGCCACCCAGGCGCCTGAAAGATTCCACTTCTTAAATTTCCCCTCTGCTCGCTAAGCACCATCTAAGTATTGGGATAACAATATTTGTTGGTTGAATGGCTGACTGCTGGAATAGGTAAGAAGCAAATGTAATCCAGTTTCCCCACAGAAGATCTCAAGTCTGCTTCTCCAGCCTTGGCTCCCACCTGGCACAACCCTGCATTGATTGTAGAAACTCTTGCCATTCTCTGAGCACCTCCCACCTTGTTCTGCCTGCGTTTGCACAAAATCTGCCTGTAGAAACCCCCTGCACCCTGAGAGGGCCAGCTCAAATGCCTGGTCTTTTCATGAAGCTTCTCCTGAAACCCTCACCAACATCAGAATGCATCCCCCTTTTTCTCTACCTTACCATATACTGCACCTTACTTACTGTGCTTCGTGAATGCGTAACTTAACCACAGAGCTGGCTCTCTGTGATCACTGCAGAGCAGCAGTCCCGAGCATAAGCTCTGGAGTTACAGAGTTGTGGCTGTGCGGGTGCATAGGCTGTGAAGTCTGACCGTGCAAGTTCAAATCCTGTTTCTGCAGTGGGACCTTCCGAGAGTTTTCCCACTGGTATAATGGTAATCTTACTTAGTAGCCTTTGCAAAAGGGTTGTTGTGAGGATTAAAGGAGCTAATCTAACTTTTTTTTTTTTTTAATGTGAGACCAGTTTTTCTGGAAAATGAAGCAGATGGAGCAGGGTAGTAAATTTCACACTGCCGCATAACCAGGAAGTGCATGCTGAACTTCTGATTCCAGGCTCTCCTGAAGCAGGTCTGTTTCAGTGGGGCTGGGTGGGGCTGGGGAAGATGGATTTAACAAGTGTCCCACTCAACTTTGTATGACGGCTGTCTGGGACCTGAGTTTTAGAAACGTTGCACCCACTCAGTGGTTTCTAACTTCTGAACGACATGTTAGAACCACCTGGGGAAGGTTTAAGAGAAACCCCATATAAAGTCAGAGCGCCAACTCCAAGATCCTAATTTAAGTTTTCTTGGGTGGGCCTGGGATATCAGCATTTTTAAAGACCTACCATGCAGCTAGGGTTGAGAATATCTGCTGTCTAGCTTATTTAGATGTGTTGATTTAAGTTACCAAAATACAGTTAAAATGGATTCCTCTTGAAATAGAATATAGGGATGCTTGGGGCCTCAGCCGGTTAGGCATCTGCTTTCTGCTCAGGTCATGATCCCAGGGTCCTGGGATAGAGTCTCACGTCAGGCTCTCTGCTCATCAGGGAGCCTGCTTCTCCCTCTCCCCTGCCTGCCACTCCCCCCGCTTGTGCTCTCTCTCTCTAATAAATAAAATCTTTAAAAAATTTAAAAAGAAATAGAATATATATAAAAATAAGGACTCTGAAAACTTGATTTTTTATCTAAATGAATAAAATATCAGAAAAGATAAATGTAATTCAAGTACACAGTGATCAAATGATCGATCATTCTTGTTGCATTAATTTGTCTTAAAAACTTACGAGACAAATGTCAATTGGTGAGCCTCACCAAACATCAGCATGCATCCATCAGGAAAGGCAAAGCAGTTGATTGGCAGTGACATTTGCAATGTACCTATTGTTTGGTGCACGCGGTTCTTAACGTGGAACATTTCTAAAGTCCATGGTGTGTTAACTGCTATAAGAGTTCTAGGCATGTATTCTCATGTTTAACAATGAAAAAAGTATTTATGTCTTTAACTGAAAGGAGCAAACAAATAGATCCCACTAAGACATCAACCTTTGTATAAATTCGGCAAGCCAAATTTCTAAAGAATATCATTTTTAATTCTGTAGTCCTCCAAGAATTTCAGCCAAAACAGACTGAAGTAGAACATGAAATGAATCATCGGGATAAATGGGTGAAATTATTAAGGACAAACAGATTTTATTTTAAAGCCAATGTGACATATTCTGCTCTTTCAAAAAAATAGGACTCAAGGTAGATAGCAAGTAATTTGTATGAAGTGGACAATGTTATTCATGAAAGCAAGCCATTCTGGGTACCTAACCATAAATGTCTAATACCTAAGGAATAAGTCATTTACAGACAGTTGTGAGAAAAGAAAAATGGGAATGAAATTTTTCCCATCATGGGTTTCCTCTTGTGGGTTTCCCTAGAAATTTAGGTATTAAATAACATATGAGACTATCATCCATGAGATGGCAATTTGTTTCAAATCTGAGAAATTAAACACACAGCTTTTTTTTCACCACATGCATGCAAGGAACTAGCCCCTGGATTGAGTATAGTAACAATTCACTAATTTGGAATCATGAATTGAATCATGTTAAACTTTAAAACCAAGCATTCTTTCTCAGAAAACTATTTTTGGATTCATTATGGGTATGCCCTGAAGTCAAACCTTGGGTGTTACCACCCTGGTCATTTTGTCAAAAGCCCACGTGGTCATCTTCTGGATTTCTGCTGTGCTGTATTTGGAATATTCTTGGGACTTCAAAGACCGCAGAGCATCATGGAAATACCACACTTGGGCAAGTAGGACTTCACCAAGCACTTTGATGTACAGCACCTGAGCTTCTCAACACCAAGACACCAGGTCCCCTTTTAACTCTAATCTCAGTGCCATCCATCTTTAAATACCTGGTAATAACAAATTAAAAAGATGTTCCTTCTCTCTTCATACAAATCCCCTTGCCCCCATGCCAAGATAAAGAGAAGTGACTGTTGTGACTTTTGATGTTCAGATCACTAGAACTGATGACCTCTGGATGCCTCAAAGGAAAGACCCCGGTGGGTGTGCATGTGGCCTACAGCAACCACGACAGATTCCAACGGAGGCTGGCAAGCCTCAAAGGGCAAAGTGTAAACAAAAGTCTCTCATTAAACCTGAGTTTAGCATTAGTAAGACTGCCCAAAGATTACATTTAAAGATAACTAAAGTGTTACTATATTCCTTTGTGCAGTCCAGCCATGACCCTAATTAATGTGTCTAGGGTGGACATGTATTTCTTCAAGTAATGGGTGGTTTTGTTTGGACAATTAGACTGAGCTGACAAGGAAATTTTCCATCAAACCGAGTCATAAAAAGTACATTATTCGGCATTATTATGAGTTAAGCAGTATTTATTACCTGAACTTTACAATACTCTATTATCAATCATTACCTGCCATTAAGGTATGTTAACATGAGATCAAAGAGAGAAGCCAAACTAAAAAAACAGTGTGTGTCTGCAAGTCGCTTTAGTGCTGTTTGTTTAAAGAGAGGCAAATGCCGTTGAACTTAAAGATGAACAATTTGCATTTAACCAGAAGATGCAAATCAGTGGTCCTGTGACCAGGCAGAAGTTATATATAAAATCCATGCTTGTTATTCAATTGACAAGACAAAGCTGGTTTCCAGGGCATTTCTAAAGGGAAAAAAATTTAGTCAAAGTAAAATGTGAGATACAAAAGTCCAGTTTTGATGGGTGCTAGTAAAGATTCATTGCTGTATCAATTCTCAGCAACAATGCTGCCTCGGAAGTCACTAAAAATGATATCAGCTGGATGGATCTAAAGAGGAGGCCAAATGTTTTTAGTAAAGTTGTAAAACCTTGGAAACCACCTCCTGAACAAACACTCTGAAAGCTCAGAAGTCTAAGATGAGCTTACAATGCTCTGACTTAAAAATATATTCTTGTCACCACTTTTCCCCTCTTACTCTGGAGCCAAGAGCACAAAAATGTTTCTGAAAGATACCCCTTTGAATATTACTTTCCTCCTTCTTCGATCCATCCTTTCTGAAACAAAGGTTGTTCATCAATGCCTGCTGGCTTCTTTCCCCACATCTTAGAGCTTGATGTTCAAGAGATGGCTGGTGTTCAACTTCGGCTCAAGGAAGAGCTCTTTAATGTTTCTCCTAATGCAAATACAGGAAAGGGTCTTTTGAGCATCAAACAGCCTTTCAGATCTCCATCTGCCTTTTCTAACTGATCTAAGAGGGACAACCCACACCCGTGGCAAAGGAAGAGATGCAATACTCTTATTTTCTTTACATTTAACTTTAGGCAATCCATCCGGCAGATTTAATGTGGAATTTCTCCTTATCGTTGAACATTAGCTGGGCAACTGTTTTCCAAATTATGTTACTTACAGGGATCTCAAAAGTGACTAACCAAGCCACTTAGAACCAACCACTAGCCATCAGCGAACAACGTTGAGCATCTCACTGCAGTGGGGGATCATGATAAGACAAAAAACTTGGCCTCCACCTTATAACATGCAAGGTTAGATACACAGGAGGAAGGCTGACACCATTGGCCAGGCTGTGGGAAGAGCAATGAGAGTGGAGGGAGGAATGGGTACCACAGGCTGGCAGGGTAAGCCACTGAGGATCTCTCTATTCAATACACAGGGACACAGAACTGAGTTAGCCCCTGGGCAGTCAGATGCAAGTAGACTTTGGACAAGTGAACAGGGGCAAGGTGCAGCCATTCTCAGTGGCCAAAGGACTGAAGCAAAAATCTTTTATCTATATATAGATATCTGACAGCCAAGCTACAGGAGTACCTATGGCACATGTAGACCCATCTGACAGGTGTAGAGAGGATCTGTGTGGACTCTGAGGAGGTATTTATAAGTTTGCAATGTAGGTTGGAAGCAAATTGTGAAAGCCTTGAAGGCCAAGCTTAGCAGAAGGAAGTTGATCCGGTTAAGCTCTGCTTATCCTCTGCTGGTTTCTAAAGAGGGGCATGGCAGGAAGAAATGGAGCGTTGGGAAAGATTCATTTGGTGGGAGAGTGGAGGGCAGGCTGGAGTGTGGAGAAGCTGGAAGCCAAGAGGCTAGACCAGCCCCGATCATGTCAGCCATCTTAGCAGGGACATGGGGTAGGGGCCTCGGGCTGCTGTGAACGGCAATGTGCTGGAAACCTAGAAATAACAGAGCGGTAAAGGAGAGAAGCTTGGAGCCACTGTGGTGTGTGACAAACATGGATACTGGGGTGCTGGGGTTGTGATAACTGATTGTCCCCCCATTTTCATTCTCCCTTTCTTCCTTTACTAAGAGAACCTTGAATTTAGAGGCAGTGTCGCAGAGTGGTTAAGATCACAAATTTCGGAACCAGCATGTGAGTGTTTGAATGTCACCCCCATCACTTACTTGATGACCATGGGTAAGCTATTCCGCCTCTGTGTGCCTCTGTTACCTTCCTGTAAAATGGGGATAATGCCAGTACTTATCTCATGGGGTAGTAAGTCATGTGTGTAAAGCTCTTAGAACAGTGCTTGGTTCCTGGAAGCATGGTGTGAACATCAGCTATTGTTATTAGCTGTGCACACAGCCCTAGCACTTCCAGCCATGCATGGCCATGGGGCTGCATCATGGCCATTGGGATGTGAGTGGAAGTGATGTGTACAACTTTCGGGGAACCCTTGTAGGGTTGGTGGAATGTGGACGTGATGAGACCATGGGATGGAAGCTGTGTGTTAAGAAGCCAAAGTTGCCAACACAGTGAGCTGCCATATCAGCCCGGGGCTGCTTATGCTCAGATTATTGCCTGAGAAAAATAAACCTGTATCTGATTTAAGTCACTATTATTTGGGGGTCGTGGTGATAGCAGCTGACCTATATTCAAATGAGTCTTCATGGCTATCGTGGACCTGCAGGAAGCTTCTTGGGGGCCTCTGAGTTACTACATGGGCTGTCTCCCAGACTCATCTGCTAGAGGGGAAGGAAGAGTTTCCACCCGCCACTGCTCAAAAGGATCTGAGCTTCTGTCAGTCTGTCCACAACAATGAGACTTTCTGCTCCCTTTATCTGCAGATAGGGCTGGGCTGGCCCTGCTCCTTGGCACCCAGGCTGTGAGGCAGCAAACCTGACTTGTGTGTGCTGGCTCCGCCCCCTCAGCATGTCCTTCGTGTTCATTTTAACTTAATGCTTTCCCACATAAAAATGTTGGCGTTTGAGACTATCATGGTGACTCACCAAAGTTGTCCCCTATTCTCAGGGATGGCCGTGCCTGAATTGCTAAGAAAATGATGCCACCACAAAAAGATGACAGGAGAGGTGATATTGAATGTGAGGGGGTGGTGCCGGGACATACCAGGGAATGGCCAGCTACCGGTTGGAGACACGGACCTGACTTTAGCAGAGAAATGGGGCCATGCGATTACAAATAAAATTTGATCTTGGCTGGCAATTCATAGCTATGACCCTAATCCTGTGTATGAAACTTAGAGCTTTGCTTCAAGAGGTGCAATCCCATTGATTCTGTTCCCATAGCCAGGGTGCACTGCTGGCTCCTCCCCAGCCACAGGTGAGTTCCTGAAGCTGAAGTAAATTCCCCATTCAGCCCATCCTTACTGTGGCTGCCTTTGGAAACTCTCTAATAAATGATTTGATCTGGTCTCTCCCTGGCTCCAGAACCTTCACTGGCTCTACGTAGCCTTTTGAAAAAAAGTGGACACAACTTGGGTTGAAACTGAGAATTTCAAGGTCTTCTATGATCCGATGCCAACAGTTCTTACTAACTTTGGCTCACATTTATTCCCTTACAAAATCTATAATTTGTTCAAGATACTAACTCTTTCCTGTCTCTTTGCCGTTCTTTACACGATTCCTTCCTTCTCGAATGACTTTCCCCCTAGTTGATTTTCACGTGGAATCTAATCCATTCTTCAGTAAACAGATACAATATTTCTCCTCATGAAAGAACCCTGGTCTCATTTAGATGATGTCTCATTTCCATCATTTAGACTTATTCTGTCTCAATTTCACATGCTACTTCAAATTAGATGATATTTGTTAATGTCCTACACCTCCTACCATTTTGTTGCCATTAAGAGTCCTTTTCTGATTTCCTGCCTGGACCAGTGCCTCAAACTCTGGTTGAAACAGGGGGGCTTCTAATGAGCATATGAAACTACAGAAACAACTGGAGTTTTAATTTTAAATTGTACATAAGACCCTGCAAGAAAGAAGCTCTTTTACTCCTTCAGGGAACTGTGAAACTGAATGATATAAGCCTCAAGCTGTCTACGTGGAGGAAGGAAGTGTTGGGGATGAAGGAGAAAGCAATAAGGCTAATACTTGGAAAGAAGGAGAGGAAGGGAGAGAGGGCGAGCCGAGGCCATCAGGCAGATCGGGGCAGTCACAAAGAGAGCACCAGCCTCAAGCTCCCCCAGATCTGGGACCTAACAAGTCGCCCTTGGTGTTCTTGCTTGTTTGAGGCAGCTTCTCTTCCTTGTGAATAAAAGAGTCGTCACCATTTATATATGCCGAGAGGCTTCTTGTGTTTTGGAGCATAGAAGATAAAGTTACCTTAAATACATTCCCGCTGTGTTCCTGAAGATCCGTGAGGTGCAACATGTTTTCTTCTAAAGCCCATCACTAATCTTGCTTCACTTCAGATGAGGGTATTTGGTAAACATATCAGGTTGCTTGAAAAGTGTTTATTTCTACCGTATCAATTATAGAAAAGGAACTAAAATTTCATAAAAATAATCCACAGACCAATGAGGGCATCACACCACCTACACTGCACCCTTACTCAACCCAACATTTTGGGGGGATTTCTGAGCCTCTTGACTAATTCAAATGTAACATTTCTCATGGCCCTGTAAAGTACTCTAGTCTAGCTCTTCATGCCTCAGATACTAGGGGGTGGCTTCTAATAGATGGGCCCTCTGCCTCTTACTAAAAGAAAGTACTCATTCCCAGAACTCCTGCATATCATCACAGATAAGCCAACTTCTGCTCTTCTGCCAAGGATTTCATCAGTGCTCTGCTTACAAATTCATCAGTCCAGAGTGCAGATTCTCAAGGACAGTTCATGCACTCTCCACACGTATTAAAATGAAGTTGAGGAAGAGTTCCCACCACTTGGCACCATGATAGTAAAGTTTAGGTGTTAAATCATTTTCAGAAGGTCAAGGGAAAACGCCTCTGGCTAATTCAAAAATAGAAACAGCCATACATGCAACCACACGTCAATTCTAAACAGATATAGGTGCTTTTTTTTACAACATTATTTCAGAAGTCTTTTTTGTTGCCCAGAATTGAAACCGAGACATATTCATTGACTGTGACAATATACAGCTGATGGCTCTGGAAGTTTTGCTGTGAGGTGCTCCTTCCCAGGAGGCTGTAACTTGTCAGTAGAAAGGAAAGCAAAAAGTCTCCTGGGAAGAAATTGGTTCACACCTCTAGGTAACATAGCTGAAAGGATTCACACCATTAGAAGAGCCTGTGGTCTGAGAACTGTCATGTGATCTCCCTGAGCATTTTCTTAGGAAGATGGAAGAGTCATCAGGGTCTCTCCATCTGGTTTCATCCATTGCACCAAAACACTTGAAAGTCTTGAAAAAAAATAAATAGTCTGAAAATCTAATCAAACTAGTCACCTAGTAGCCAGTAAGTGACCCCAGCTAGGCAGGTCCTGAAACTTGATGGTAAATTGAGATCCAGAGGTGGCTTCTGACCAAGTCACAGGAAAATCATTATCAAAGCCTATTATTCTTCTCCTTGTATTTCAGGGATTGTTGGGGTAATTTTTTTTTTTTTAAATTTAACCTCATTAAAGTTTATCAACAGTTGATTATTGATGGTACTCTTCAAATCTTTTCCTGATACTTCATATACAGCACACTTCCCGAGATCCCAGATGATGCTATTATCAGTTATTATCATTATTAAAAGATGCTATTATTCAGTTTTGAAGTATTCCATATCTAGAAATCAGTCAAGGAAAAGCTTGATGACAGATTTTAGGAGACCTTGAATCACTTCAGTGCATCAGATATCAAAGGAAAATAAAGAAATGTGAGATTAGACATTCCAAACTCACACCCCCTTGTTAGATAACTAGCTAAAAGTTACCTAACCTCTGAGTTCTAATTTCCTCATCTATACCATAGGAATTAAATATTTTACTCACAGAACCATAACCAGTATTTAATAAGAAATAAAACACACAATACGTGTGAACACAAATAGCCCAGTGCCTAGGAGCTGGTGAAGTTTTAGTAAATACAGTGGCCACGTATCTGGTTTTAAACCAGACAGTCCGGTATTTGACTTTTCTTTCTGAGAAACAGATTGAGAAAAGATCAGACCTATAAATGTAAATGTGAGTAAGTGCTGTTATTACTACCATGACCTGTCCTGTGCATGAGTACTGGAGCTTCCTCTCTCCAGGACAGTTTGCCACAAGGAACGAGAGAGAGAGTGTGCCTCACTGAGACATGTTTCAGGTCCTACAATTCTGAAGAGCTCAGCACGCACTTTGTCAAGTACCACTAGCCACAGCTGCTGTGGGCCAGTTGCACAGTGTGGGCACTGTGATGTGTCTCAATGTTCCCTTTAGCAAGTATGATTCCTGACAGTATGGGCCTCTGTCCAGCTTCTGTTTTCCTCTCATCTCCTTGTTCTCCTCTTTAGCAAGGGATACTGGGCAGTTTTATAGTAAAGAACTGACTGCTTAAAAATTGAGAATGTTAAATTTTTAATTCAATTCCCAAATTGCTTAAGATAAAAGCCAATATTTTTTTCCATTAAGAAATTTATGTTACCAAAATTACCCAGACCAATTCTTATTAATTTATCAACAGCCTAGGTAGGTGGGTACAGTAACTCCTGTGCCCAGCATTCGCTTGTTCTACCTGAAGACCCCTGCTCAGGAAAACCCAAGTGGCCTCTTGTTGCCTGATCATCACCTTGGTACCCACTTGAGAAGAAGTCCAGTCATCTTTATTGGGCTGGGTGATACTCACCCAGTCAGTATTATGCTTCACTTCCACCAAAGAGAGATGAGTATTGTTGAGCTTCTGTATTGCCAGTTGGAAAAACTGTCCCACATGGTTGGCTCAGCCTAAAGTTGCTTTCTAGAATGTCAAATGTATATTGCTTCCTACCCTAATTTTAACACAAACTTCAGTTTCTTTCAAAGGCATTTCACCTGAGATAGTATTGGGCCCTTGATTATCCTTAAAATACTAGAGACACTAACTAGCCCCTCCCCAAGGAGAATGTGGCCTATAGAACAACACTATACCCCAAATGAAAAGGTTCTTTAAAACAAAGATTTCATTGGTGGGGGGCGGAGCAAGACGGCGGAGGAGTAGCAGACCTGGATTTCGTCTGGTCTCAGGAATTCAGCTGAATAGGGATCAAACCATTCTGAACACCTACGAACTCAACAGGAGATCGAAGAGGAGAGTAGCAACAACTCTCTGAACAGAGAAGCGACCACTTACTGGAAGGTAGGACCTGTGGAGAAGTGAATCCGAGGCGATATTCGGGAGGATAGACGGCGGGGGAGGGGCCTCCGCCGGCCGCTTCTGGCAAGTGATAGAGCCGCGGAGCACAAAATCGGACCTTTTAGAAGTTGGCTCGGCGGAGGGACGTCGCTGCAGTGGCTAAGCGGGGGGTGGAACCCTCATGGGACAGTGTGGTCTCAGGACCCCAGGGTCACAGAAAGACCGGGGGTGCCTGAGTGCGCCAGAGCTCCTAGGGATGGGAGCAGGGAAGCCGGCTGCAGAGACGGAGCCGAGGCGTGGGCTCTCAGCTCGGGGTGGCCATAAACCAGGATCCGTGGCACAGTCGGGCCACTGCTCCTCCAGCAGGGACCCAACAAGCGGCAGATCTGGGGAGACTCCCCTTCCTCCCCCGGGAGGAGCGGCGTGGGAGGGCACCGCAGGGATCTGCTGGGTTTGGAGACTCCACACGGGGTCGGGTGCCAGACATAGAAACGCTCGCTCACAGGCCGGGTGAGCACGGAGTGCGGCCGGAGACCGGGGAGACGGGAGTGACTGCTTTTCTCTGGGGGCGCACTGAGGAGCGGGGCCCCGAGTTCTCAGCTCCTCCGGGTGGAGATTGGGAGGCCACCATTTTCACTCTGGTCGTCCAAAGCTGTACCCAGAGCTTGCAGGGAACAAAAGCTCCTGAGAGCAAACCGGAGCAGCTTGCTTAGCCCGGACAAACAAGGGCGGGGCGATTCCGCCTCCAGCAAAGACATTTGGGAACCACAGCAACAGGCCCCTCCCCCAGAAGATCAGCATGAACAGCCAGCCAGCCAAGACCAAGTTTACCGATCAGGGAGAACGGGAGAACTCCAGCGCTAGGGGAATACTGCACATAGAATTCATGGCTTTTTTTTTACCATGATTCATTAGTTTTTCAAAGTTAATTTTTTTAACTTTTTTTTAAATTTTTCTTTTTCCCTTTTTCAACCAACATCTTATCAATCCCTTTTTTAAAAAAAAATTTTTATTTTTCATTTTTAGAGTAATATTTTATCCCTTCATAGTAGTTACCCTTATTTTTGACATATATATATATGTTTTTCTCTCTTTAAAATTTTAAGACACAGTTTCTTCTAATAGATCAAAATAGACCATAAATCACTAGTGTATGGCTTTGTTCTAGTCTCCTGCCTGATCACATTCTCTCCCTTTTTTTTTCTTTTTTTTTAATCTTCTTCTTTCTTTTTTCAAACAACTTCTTATCTTATCAATTCCTTTTATAAAACCTTTTACACTTTTCATCTTTACACTCATCTTCCATCCCTTCATTGTATCAACCCTTATTTTGTACATATATGTCTTTCTTCCTTTAAAATTTTAGGAGGCACTTTTTTCTAACAGACCAAAATATGCCCAAAATCTAGTGTGTGGCACTGATCTATGCAGTAGCCTGATCATATTTGATCATATTCTGGTTTTTTTATATTGTTCTGTTTTTCTTTTTGTTTTTGTTTTCTCTTTCTTTTTTCTTTCTTTCCCTTTCTTTTGCCCTGGTTTCAGGTCTTTTCTGATTTGTATAGAGTATCTTTGCTGGGGACGTTGTTAATCTGTTAGCATTCTGTTCTCTCATTCATCTATTCTCCTCCGGACAAAATGACAAGATGAAAAAAATCACCTCAGCAAAAAGAACAAGAGGTAGTACCCTCAGCCAGGGACCTACTCAATACGGACATTAGTACGATGTCGGACCTAGAGTTCAGAATCATGACTTTAAAGATACTAGCTGGGCTTGAAAAAAGCGTGGAAGTTATTAGTGAAACCCTTTCTGGAGAAATAAAAGAACTAAAATCTAACCAAGTTGAAATCAAAAAGGCTATTAATGAAGTGCAATAAAAAATGGGGGCACTAACTGCTAGGATAAATGAGGCAGAAGAGAGATTCAGTGATATAGAAGACCAAATAATGGAAAATAAAGAGGCTGAGAAAAAGAGAGATAAACAACTACAGGATCACGAGGGCAGAATTCGAGAGATAAGCGATACAATAAGACAAAACAACATTAGAATAATTGGGATCCCAGAAGAAGAAAGAGAGAGAGGGGCAGAAGGTATACTGGAGCAAATTATGGCAGAGAACTTCCCTAATGTGAGGAAGGAAACAGGCATCAAAATCCAGGAGGCACAGAGAACCCCTCTCAAAATCAATAAAAATAGGTCAACACCCCGACATCTAATAGTAAAACTTACGAGTCTCAGAGACAAAGAGAAAATCCTGAAAGCAGCTCGGGAGAAGAGATATGTAACCTACAATGGTAGAAACATTAGATTGGCAACAGACCTATCCACAGAGACCTGGCAGGCCAGAAAGGACTGGCATGATATCCTCAGAGCACTAAACAAGAAGAATGTGCAGCCAAGAATACTATATCCAGCTACGCTGTCATTGAAAATTGAAGGAGAGATAAAAGAAAACAGGAAAAACAAAAACTAAAGGAATTTGCAAACATGAAACCAGCCCTCCAAGAAATATTGAAAGGGGTCCTCTAAGCAAAGAGAGAGCCTAAAAGCAGCATAGATCAGAAAGAAACACAGACAATATACAGTCACAGTCACCTTACAGGCAGTACAATGGCACTAAATTCATACCTTTCAATAGTTACCCTGAGTGTAAATGGGCTCAATGCCCCAGTCAAAAGACACAGGCTATCAGATTGGATTAAAAACAGATTGGATTAAAAAACAAGACCCATCAATATGCTGTCTGCAAGAGACTCATTTTAGACACAAAGACACCCCCAGATTGAAAGTGAGGGGGTGGAAAACCATTTACCATGCTAATGGACACCAAAAGAAAGCGGGGGTGGCAATCCTTGTGTCAGACAAATTAGATTTTAAAACAAAGACTGTAATAAGAGATGAAGAAGGACACTATATCCTACTTAAAGGGTCTGTCCAACAAGAAGATCTAACAATTGTAAATAACTATGCCCCTAACATGGGAGCAGCCAATTATATAAGGCAATTAATAACAAAAGCAAAGAAACACATTGACAACAATACAATAATAGTGGGGGACTTTAACACACCCCTGACTGAAATGGACAGATCCTCTAAGCAAAAGAGCAACAAGGAAATAAAGACTTTAAATGACACACTGGACCAAATGGACTTCACAGATATATTCAGAACATTCCATCCCAAAGCAATGGAATACACATTCTTCTCTGGTGCCCATGGAACATTCTCCACAATTGATCACATCCTAGGTCACAAATCAGGTCTCAACCGGTACCAAAAGTTTGGGATTATTCCCTGCATATTTTCAGACCACAATGCTTTGAAACTAGAACTCAATCACAAGAGGAAAGTCGGAGAGAACTTAAATACATGGAGGCTAAAGAGCATCCTACTAAGAATGAATGGGTCACCCAGGAAATTAAAGAAGAATTAAAAAAATTCATGGAAACCAATGAAAAGGAAAACACAACTGTTCAAAATCTTTGGGATACAGCAAAGGCAGTCCTGAGAGGAAAGTATAGAGCAATACAAGCCTTTCTCAAGAAACAAGAAAGGTCTCAAATACACAACCTAACCCTACACCTAAAGGAGCTGGAGAAAGAACAGCAAAGAAAGCCTAAACCCCACAGGAGAAGAGAAATAATAAAGATCAGAGCAGAAATCAATGAACTAGAAACCAAAAGAACAGTAGAACAGATCAACGAAACTAGGAGCTGGTTCTTTGAAAGAATTAACAAGATTGATAAAGGCCTGGCCAGTGTTATCAAAAAGAAAAGAGAATTGACCCAAATCAACAAAATCATGAATGAAAGAGGACAGATCACAACCAATACCAAAGAAATACAAACAATTATAAGAACATATTATGAGCAACTCTATGCCAGCCAATTAGATAACCTGGAAGAAATGGGTGCATTCCTAGAGATGTATCAACTACCAAAATTGAACCAGGAAGAAACAGAAAACCTGAACAGACCTATAACCACTAAGGAAATTGAAGCAGTCATCCAAAATCTCCCAACAAACAAAAGCCCAGGGCCAGATGGCTTCCCAGGGGAATTCTATCAGACATTTAAAGAAGAATTAATACCTATTCTCCTGAAACGTCCAAAAAATAGAAATGGAAGGAAAACTTCCAAACTCATTTTATGAGGCCACCATTACCTTGATCCCAAAACCAGACAAAGACCCCATCAAAAAGGAGAATTACAGACCAATATCCTTGATGAACATGGATGCACAAATTCTCACCAAAATACTGGCCAATAGGATCCAAAAGTACATTAAAAGGATTATTCACCATGACCAAGTGGGATTTATCCCTGGGCTGCAAGGCTGGTTCAACATCCGCAAATCAATCAACGTGATACAATACATTAACAAAAGAAAGAACAAGAATCATATGATCCTCTCAATAGATGCAGAAAAAGCATTTGACAAAGTACAGCATCCTTTCTTGATCAAAACTCTTCAGAGTATAGGGATAGAAGGTACATACCTCAATATCATAAAAGTCATCTATGAAAAACCTACAGCGAATATCATTCTCAATGGGGAAGAGCTGAGAGCTTTTCCCCTAAGGTCAGCAATGCGGCAGGGATGTCCACTCTCACCACTGCTATTCAACATAGTATTAGAAGTCCTAGCCACAGCAATCAGACAACAAAAAGAAATCAAAGGCATCCAAATCGGCAAAGAGGAAGTCAAACTCTCACTCTTTGCAGATGATACGATACTGTATGTGGAAAACCCAAAAGACTCCACCCCAAAACTGCTAGAACTCATACAGGAATTCAGTAAAGTGGCAGGATATAAAATCAATGCGCAGAAATCAGTGGCATTCCTATACACCAACAACAAGACAGAAGAGAGACAAATGAAGGAGTCGATCCCATTTACAATTGCACCCAAAACCATAAGATACCTAGGAATAAATCTAAACAAAGAGGCAAAGGATCCGTACTCAGAAAACTATAAAATACTCATGAAAGAAATCGAAGAAGACACAAAGAAATGGAAAAACGTTCCATGCTCATGGATTAGAAGAACAAACATTGTGAAGATGTCAATGCTACCTAGAGCAGTCTACACATTCAATGCAATCCCCATCAAAATACCATCCACTTTTTTCAAAGAAATGGAACAAATAATCCTAAAATTTGTATGGAACCAGAAGAGACCCCGAATAGCCAGAGGAATCTTGAAAAAGAAAAGCAAAGCTGGCGGCATCACAATTCCGGACTTCCAGCTCTATTACGAAGCTGTCATCATCAAGACAGTATGGTACTGGCACAAAAACAGACACATAGATCAATGGGACAGAACAGAGAGCCCAGAAAGGGACCCTCAAGTCTATGGTCAACTCATCTTTGACAAAGCAGGAAAGAATGTCCAATGGCAAAAAGACAGTCTTTTCAACAAAGGGTGTTGGGAACATTGGACAGCCACATGCAGAAGAATGAAACTGGACCATTCCCTTACACCACACACAAAAATAGACTCCAAATGGTTGAAAGACCTAAATGTGAGACAGAAGTCCATCAAAATCCTAAAGGAGAACACAGGCTGCAACCTCTTCGACCTCAGCCTCAGCAACTTCTTCCTAGAAACATCGCCAAAGGCAAGGGAAGCAAGGGCAAAAATGAACTATTGGGATTTCATCAAGATAAAAAGCTTTTGCACAGCAAAAGAAACAGTCCACAAAACCAAAAGACAACCAACAGAATGGGAGAAAATATTTCCAATGACACATCAGATAAAGGGCTAGTATCCAAAATCTATAAAGAACTTATCAAACTCAACACCCAAAGAACAAATAATCCAATCAAGAAATAGGCAGAAGACATGAACAGACATTTTTCCAAAGAAGACATCCAAATGGCCAACAGGCACATGAAAAAGTGCTCAACATCACTCAGCATCAGGGAAATCCAAATCAAAACCTCAATGAGATACCACCTCACACCAGTCAGAATGGCTAAAATTAACAAGTCAGGAAAAGACAGATGTTGGCGGGGATGCAGAGAAAGGGGAACGCTCCTACACTGTTGGTGGGAATGCAAGCTGGTGCAGCCACTCTGGAAAACAGTATGTAGGTTCCTCAAACAGTTGAAAATAGAGCTACCCTCTGGCCAGCAATTGCACTACTGGGTATTTACCACAAAGATGTAAATGTAGGGATCCGAAGGGGTATGTGTACCCCAATGTTTATAGCAGCAATGTCCACAATAGCCAAACTGTGGAAAGAGCCAAGATGTCCATCGACAGATGAATGGATAAAGAAGAAGTGGTATATATACACAATGGAATATTATGCAGCCATCAAAAGGAATGAGATCTTGCCATTTGCAACGGCGTGGATGGAACTGGAGGGTGTTATGCTGAGTGAAATAAGTCAATCAGAGAAAGACATGTATCAGATGACCTCACTGATATGAGGAATTCTTAATCTCAGGAAACAAACTGAGGGTTGCTGGAGTGGTGGTGGGGTGGGAGGGATGGGGTGGCTGGGTGATAGACATTGGGGAGGGTATGTGCTATGGTGAGCGCTGTGAATTGTGCAAGACTGTTGAATCACAGATCTGTACTTGTGAAACAAATAATGCAACATATGTTAAAAAAAAAGAAAAAAGAAGAAGATAGCTGGAGGGGAAGAATGAAGGGGAGTAAGTCGGAGGGGGAGACGAACCATGAGAGATGATGAACTCTGAAAAACAAACTGAGGGTTCTAGAGGGGAGGGGTGTGGGGGGATGCGTTAGCCTGGTGATGGGTATTAAAGAGGGCACATTCTGCGTGGAGCACTGGGTGTTATGCACAAACAATGAATTATGGAACACTACATGAAAAACTAATGATGTAATGTATGGTGATTAACATAACAATAAAAAATTTTAAAAAAAGATTTCATTTATTTATTTCAGAGAGACAGCATGAGCGAGCATAAGCATGAACAGGGGGAGGGGTCAAGGGAGAAACAGACACCCTGCTGAGCAGGGAGCCCAATGCGGGACTCAGTCCCAGGACCCTGGGATCATGACCTGAGCCAAAGACAGACGCTTAACTGACTGAGCCACCCAGGTGCCCCTCAACTGAAAATTTTAAACACTTCCCAGAAATGGAGTTGAGATCTCCAAATGATACGGAGTTAAGCTCTTCCAGTTTGTACTGAACCTGATGATGGAAGAAAATCTCCTCTCTCAGGAAAAGCCTGTTCTCAGAGTCGTAGCCTATACATGTAGCACCAACGCCCATGACCATCTGCCTGTGCTCAAGCTTAGGAGAGTAAAGTTGAATGCAATGCCTGGATTCTCCTGTATCCCTGCACACTGGCAATGTCTGATGTCCCAGGATTTGACTGACTCACTTCTTTAGACTAATTTGTTGAGGAGTTAATTGCACTGAATGCCCTGTGCATTCACATCTTTAACTGGGATAAAGGAAGTTTCTAATAGGGCAAATATAGGCAGCATTCGAAACTTAGACAAACCATCCATAAACAGTTATCTTTCAAAAAGGACATTTTATGAAGAATTTGTTGTTCTGGAACATGGCATCATGTCATCCTTTGTTCCTCCAAAGAATTGCTGTTTCTTAGTCCGTTGGAACTGCTTTAACAATTAACACAGGCTGGGTGGCTGAAACCATAAACATTTATTTCTCACGGTTCTGGAGGCAGGGAGGTCCAACATCAAGGTGCCGGCAGATTCGGTCCCTGGTCAGGGCCCTCTTCCTGGTCTGTGGACAGCAGTCTTCTTGCTGTGTCCTCACATGGCAGCGCGCGCGAGAGCACTCTGGTCTCTCTTCCTCTTCTTATAACAACACTAACCCCATCATGGGGCCTCAGCCTATGACTCATCTAAACTTAATCACCTCCCCAAGGGCCCACCTCCAAACACCATCACATGGGGCAGGGTGAGGGCTTCAACACAAGAATTTGGAGGCAACAGAAACATTCAGTCTGCAGCAGGTGGGGTGGAGAGGAAAGAAGTTGGTGATCCGATCTGTACTCTTATTTATTCTAATATAATTTGATTCATATTTTATGATGAAAATAATATAGGCTCATTACAGAAATGTTGGAATACAGAAAAATAGAAAAAATGGAAAATCGCCACTGAGTTATCAAAATTAAGCAGCCTTTTTATTTATTTATTTTTTAACTTCAGGACTTCTCAGATCCTTTAATATGCAAATATGTTCCATCAAGAATGATTTTTCCACACATTGTCTAATCACCTGTTCATAGTCCCCAGAAACACAGCTTGGAAGGTGCTGTCCTAGGGAGTGATCATAGTTCAGGATATAATTTTACATTGTGCTAACAATTATTATGAGATTCTTTCCTGGGAATTATTTTGATGGTGAGGTACAGCTTGAGCAAAAGATGGAAAGTTACCGTTCATTGCCCTGAGTAAGAGCCTGGGGAGATCCAGAAATGAGACCAAGACAAGAGTAGTTTGGGCCCAGGATGACAGACATCACTTGCTTCAGAACCTGGCCAGGCGCACACTATCTTTGCGAGTAGATGTCATGTGGACATAGAATGGCACCGCCCACTGTACCCTGCCTTCCCTGGTTTATGGAGTCCTCGTGCTTTCCCTTCTGAAGTCCATTTAGGATAACATTCTATTAGACTCTGTGTATATTTGTTGGAAATTACATGTTAATGCTAACAGCCCCAATTCTTAGTTTAGGATTTCCATTTCTACTCCCCTCTCATATTGGATTTCTTGGGGGTGACTCTCCACTGTGTAATACTAAGTAGATTTCTTGTTTTTTTTCTCATTCCAGCATATCAGAAAGTCTTACAGAATATGGCCCTGTGGCCTATGTTTTACTGATTCTGGCCACCTACATCTTCTCTGACCTTCTTAACTTTCTAAGAGACTCCCCTAAGTAGGTATCTCTGCCTTAATTTTTGGGCCAGAAGTTCTGGTGACTTAGGTGTAAGGAGCAGACTCACAAGCTCCCATCTATAAAGTCACTTCCGTGTGCCTGGCACTATGCTAAGCACTTAATAGAGATTATCTCATTAATTTTCAACTAACAAACTAAAACAGAAAAGATGTTTGCATCATCCCCTTTCTATAGGTGAGCAAGCCTAGGTCTGATAACATTTCTAAAATTTCACCGTCATAAAGCAGGACTCAAATCCAGGACTGACTCCCAAACCCCTGCTGTTACCTACTATCCTTCTCATCATAGTCTAGGGTGATGGTTCCTGAAATACAGCAGCATCCCCTGAGACCTTGTTACAAATGCCCATTCTCTGGCCCCACTCCAGACCTACTGAATCAGAAACTCAAGAGATGTGGTGTACACACACACACACACACACACACACACACACAGTATTCAGTTGTAAAAAAAAAGAAGAAAATCCTGCCATTTGTGACAACATGGATGGACCTCGAGGGCATTATGCTAAGTGAAATAAGTCAGACAGAGAAAGACAAATAACGTGTTTTCACTTACATGCGGAATCTAAAAAAAGCCAGATTCAGAAATAAAGAGTAGAATGGTGGTTGCCACGAGCTGGGGAGTGGGAGAAATGAGAAGATTTTGGTCAAAGGGTAAAAACCCCTAGCTCTAAGATAAATAATCTTGGGATCTAATGCACAGCATGGTGATTATGATTAACAGTATTGTATTATATACTTAAAAGTTGTTAAGAGAGTAAATCTTAAATGTTATCACCACACACACAAAGAAAAAGTCAAAATTATTTGAGGATTTGGGGAGGTGTTAACTAACCTTATTGTGCTAATAATTTTGCAATATATACATGTAACTAATCATCACTTTGTACACCCTAAACTTACATATGTTACATGTCATTAATATTTCAGTAAAGCTGAAAAAAAAAAGAAACTCAGGGTAAGCCCAGCAATCTGTATTTTAGCTAGCCCTCCTTGTGATTCTGATCTATGCTAATGTTTAAAAACCACTGTTCTGTTTGTGATCTTTAAAAAAAAAAGATTTTATTTATTTGAGAGAGAGAGAGAGAGAAAGAGCAAGGGCAGGGGGAGGAGGAGAAGGGGCAGAGAGAGGGAAAAGCAGACCCCCCACTGAGCAGGGAGCCCGATGCGGGGCTCGATCCCAGGACCCTGAGATCATGACCTGAGCCAGAGGCAGATGCTTAACGACTGAGCCACCCTAGCATCCCTCTGTTTGTGATCTTACGTGTAGAAGCCTACTGGGATAGCCAAGGGCCTCAGTGCTCGAAACTACACTGTGTATAAATGCATCTTCCAAATGAGATCTTCTTTCATTCAGATGTAAGCTTTAGTATACTTATGTGTACAAGCCTATGGCAATAGCCCTGTGCTTAACTCATTAAAACTACAATGTGTATAAAAAAATAAGAATAAAAACCACTCTTCTGGAAACCAAGCAGGAAGACTTGAGGTCAAAGGTGAGGGATAATTTTCTGGCCAAATCATTAACACTAGTGTGGGCCATCTCAAAAGGCTGGGCTCGGATCTCCCTGTTTGGTCTGATGGATGGGAGGGGCGCTGTATCTCTAGAAGGCCCTTCCATCTTCATCATTTCCCCTCTCAAGTAGAGAGTATCACACCACCAAATCTTAGGGTACCAGTTAAAATTTAACCCGACAAAGAACCGGATATTATGACCCCATGAATAGGTGCTGGAAAAATAATTGGCAGGAGCAGGGAGCATGTCATCACTGATTTCTCGCCTCCACACACCCCCCCGCCCGCCACTGCCCCCTGCAGTGACATGCCATATATTAGCAGGCATTTCACATGAGCTCTTCTGATTCCCCTGTCAGACAAATCCCACCTGTGAACACTGCTGTCTACACCACATAACACCACATAGATCAAGAGCGGGGAGAGGCCAAAGTCATGAACACCATAGCTTTCCATAAAAGTTAATTAACGACAGAAGCATATTGCTGGGAATGGCAACACAGCTGTTATTTATGGCTCAGGAAACCCCAAATGTAGGACTTGCCTTTTCCTTTCTCCCAGCCCCAGCTCTACCCATGAGTTTGCTCACCCCATTTTAGTCATTTAGTGAATCATTTGCCAGGTTAGCACGAGAATGTAGCATGGAATGTATAAAAATGAGTACAGCAGCTGGACGTCCAACACCCACCCCAAGAGAAACAGACCACCCAATGGAGGCTGCCCTGTGCTTTTCTATCCTCGCATCTCGACACTTCCTCACACTTCACATTTCTACTGACGTTAACAGTTCCAACCCATCACCCTAGGAAAAAGATTTCTCCAAGGAACTCTTGTTGCTGAAAGGCTTCTAGAAACGCGCCTTTCCCCTTCCCAGCCACATGGCCACACACAGGCTTGGGTTGACTTGTAGGGAAATAGCTCTATACCAGCAGGTAGTTACCACTTTCAGAGGCTGTGGAGTATAGCGGTGAAAAGTATCCATCTGGCATCAAATTCTGGTAGTGTTCTTAGTGTTCTTATCTCTGAAGTGGATCCAATAAAAATACTTGCCTTTGAAGGTTGTTGTGAGATTTAAACCCACATGATGTATTCAGGCAACACCTATTGCCCAGCAGGGGCTCAATAAACCTTCATGGTACCATGTCTTCTACCACACTCTTCCTCCCTGAGAATTCCAGGTGCCCCCACAAGCCCAGACTAGCATTTTCCACATACACTACACTATTGCTCAGACAGATTTTAGAAAGAGGTGACCTGGAAGTGATGCCAACTTTTACATGTGTGTCCAAGTGTGCATTTTTCTGAGCACAAGGTTAGCACTTTCCGCTTATTCTCCAAGGCATTCGTGACCAGTGCAGTGTCTCAGGAAGAGAAAGAAAACCATACTCCTGAAAAGCTCAGAAAGCAACAATGCACATTTGTGCTTGAGAAGACAGTTCCACGTATTGGAAAGAGTACTGCATTAGGAGTCATCTTATTCAAATCTTAATCTCCCTTCTACCATACATGAACTACAGCCAATCTCTTAGTAAGAGCTCAGCTTCCATTTCTGTTTGAAATGGACATCATAATTACTCCTTTCCCTGCCTCATACAGTTGTGGGGAACATAACAGGTAATGGACATGAAAGCATCTTTTAAAGCAGAAAACACCACCCCAATCAACACATGATAATTTAGGTTTTAGGTGACTCATCGGGATCTTGCTGGATAAACAACTTTACCAACTGGCCAGGATAGCCCAGAAAACCAGGGGAAAATCACAACGGAGGGAGTCACATTGTTCTCTTTGTTTTGCTTATGTAAAACATTATAGTTATCCTTGGAATAATTTATTAAAAAATAAGCAAGCAGAAATCCTTTGTAGGAAAGGGAAATCTGTAAATATTATTTGATTTCACCCAATCCTCTGGAATCCTTAGAGCTACACGGCTTCCCCCCGTGGTTTGCTTTAATTGCATGTCACTGCTAACTTCCTTGTAAAGAGACAGGCCTCTGCCATTTCTTCTAATTATCCAAATCGCCAGCCACTGTGTGTGGCCTTACCTAAGGCTTTTAACCAGAAGTAATGTCACTAAATCAAAGCAAGTGGAAAGTGTCCCTTTTGCAGTGACTCTAATAAATGCTACATGACATTCCTTTAGGACCATTTGGAAATATTCTCTTCAGGGTTACACCAATTCCAACATGATAACTCATCACGTTAAAAACAGTCAGGACCAGAAGCCCACGTGTAAGCCATACCTCTCTCACCTCCTCCTGCCGGAGGAGCCACATTTCATCCAGCAAGGACATGCATTTGGCAATCTCACTTCAGACCTAGCCCACCCTCCTGAGAAAGACATCACGTAGTTCAATACAATTATGTGCCTATTTCTAAAAGCTCCCCAAACCCAGAAACTCTATGTGTCAGTTGATATTGTCAGTGATAATAATAATAACAAAACGGGGGGCGCCTGGGTGGCTCAGTTGGTTAAGCAACTGCCTTCAGCTCAGATCATGATCCTGGAGTCCCGGGATCGAGTCCCACATCGGGCTCCCTGCTGGGCGGGGAGTCTGCTTCTCCCTCTGACCCTCCCCCCTCTCATGTGCTCTCTCTCTTTCTCTCTCTCTCATTCTCTCTGTCTCAAATAATAAAATCTTTAATATAATAATAATAATAATAATAACAAAACGGGCACCTGGGTGGCTCAAATGGTTAAGCGTCTGCCTTCAGCTCAGGTCATGATCCCAGTGTCCTGGGATCGAGTCCCGCATCGGGCTCCCTGCTCCTTGGGAGCCTGCTTCTCCCTCTGCTTCTCTCTCTCTCTCCCTCTCTCTCTCCCTCTGTCTCTCATGAATAAATAAATAAAATCTTTAAAAACAAAATAAAAAAATAATAATAACAAAACAGCATTTATTGACGACTTCCAACATATAAATGTCATGTAAACTCGGTTCTGTATATTTGCCTCATTTCATTAGCACAGTCCTGTGTACAGCTACAGTTCCCAATCCACGGCTGCAGAAACTGAGACCTCCAGGGGTTAAGTAACTCACATAAAGTATGGGAGAAGCCCTACAGACAAATAGGGTGGACGTGGAACTGATGAGAAGACAGCTGCCCAGGAGGTGGAGAGAAACGGCTCTGAATTTTATCATCTGTGTGTACAGCTGGGTGATTCCTCTGATCTACTTCTTCTTTAAAATTTTTATTTATTTTTTCAAAGATTTGTTTATTTATTTGAGAGAGAGTGAGCACAAGTGGGAGGGGCAGAGGAGAGGGAGAGAGAATCCCAAGCCGACTCCTCACTGAGCACAGAGCGCAACATGGGGCTCGATCCCATGACACGGAGATCCTGACCCGAGCCAAAACCAAGAGTCAGTTGCTTAACTGACTGCACCACCCAGGCGCCCCCCGCTCTGAACTATTTCTGTTTAAAAATTGAGCTGAGAAGTTTAGGCAGCTAAAAACAGGAGCTCCTCCTATTTCTAACTTACAAATGTAAACATATAGAAAGCTTGGAAAAAATGTTTGTTATTCATGAGAAATATTGTTTTTCATATTTCAGCATTTTACTATGTAGCTCTAGATATTAAAAATATATGTTACACGTTCTTGATTTGTGTGCTGGTACACATGGGTGTGTTTGGCTCGTGAAAATTAAAAAGTATGTCCTTATGTGTACATAAGGTGTGTACTTATGGCCTAGACACTTTTCTATATGGATGTTATATGTTGATAAAAATTTCCATACTGTATGTATATGTATCTGTATGTTCATGTTTCATCACTATTTTTTATACTTTCCCATCAAGCTGTTAACTTACAACTTTTGATTCTCCCCCAGAATGATTTTCCTTTACAAGGAAAATCTGTTGAACAACATGTTGGCAAATCTTTGCTGGCACTAGAAAACCAGTTGCCTTATAACCATCTATCAAGCATGGCCGTACCTGGAAGAAAGGGGGCTGGGGAGTGTGGTCATTAGCTGGACAGCTATGTGCTCTCCTGAACTTTGCAGGTTCTATTGTTAAAGAAAGAGGAGAGAACGGATATTGGGAGACAACAAGTGAAACACGCCTTCATTCATTCATCCCCACTGGATGCCTACTTAATGCCAGGAACTGTGCTAGTGTTAGGAATAGACCCATAAAAACCATCCTCCAGTCCCTACATCATGGGATTTACACTCCGGCGAGCAAATAAACCTGGAAACAAACTGTTAAAAAAAAAACAAACCCGGTTGTTCTACCAGCATTATGCACCAGGTACAACCCTCTGCCTAGGAGAACCAGGAAAGCTCAGAGAGGAGGCAGCCTCTCTGAGTGAACTGACACTGGGAACATAGTAATAACCACACAATAATAATAGCATTTCCTTAGCAGTGATTTTGTGCCGGGCACTGCTCTGAATCCTTTACATGTATTAGCTTACCTAATCCCTCCATGATAGAATCCGTTATTATTCTCACTTTACAGATGAGAAAACCAAGGCATTGTGCCTGGTGGAATTGAGATTTGAATGCATGCGGTCTGACTCCAGAGCACGTACTGCCTTTCATAAGAAAGAAAGGGTCTCAACTTCATCACCTAAATCTCTCAATCCTCCTTGCCGTGTATAAGAAGGGAAACAAAGCAGAAGTGGGGAAAATTAAAGACTAGAGACTCAGAAGCCTACCCCTGACTCAGCGGAAAGGAACTCAAAACGCAAGGCAAGTGTCCTGACTTTTGGCTCTTTCTCTGAGAAGGGTGGTTCTCAGGGTACACCCTGGGGAAACACTGAAGGATCGCAAGGACGTGGGAAATGCTCTCTAGGAGCAGGTTCTTCAAAATACATGGCCATGTCTTTCTTTATTCAAAAGTAAGATTTTTGAATTTACTAAAAATCAGACATCCTCTTTCCCAAACCAATATAATCGTTGCATAATTGCATGAGAGAAAGCATTTCTCTAATACGGTAGGGGTCTACAACCTAAAAGAAGTTTGGCCTTCATTGAAATCAGTGATGCCTTTAGAGGAGCTCTTCTGCTTTGGTGATCCCATTGGACAAAACAGAATTTGCTCATTTGCAAGTTATTTACTGTGGTTCTCTATTATTCCTAACAAATTGTCTTTTATTTCAAAGGTGCTGGTCTTAAAAGATGGGAAGAAAAACACAAGTGAAAGCATTCAGTGGAAGCTTGGTAATGTTTCAGCATGTCTCAATGAGTCTCTTTTTCTTTTTCTCCTGTTTTCTTCTGGTCATTTCCCACCCTTGATTAGTAATTTTACACCCTAATAGTAAAATATGAAATACTTTTTAATACTGCCATGGTGGTAAAAGTGTTTAGTTTTTATGATGTGTCTCCAGAGATAGATCTTTAGCAGTATATGGTGAGGTTAATTCGGCATAAAATAGTATAATACCTTTCTTATTTCTGTTCACTCATTTAGAAATTATGAGACGAATTCTAGCCAAAGGTTCACCCCACTGACTGGAAACGAGTGTTTTAAAATTAGGGTTCTCACTTTCTCTTTGGGGAGGTTAAACATTTTCTAACCAATTTTTTGAAAATCTAATAAACAGGAGTTATTTCCCATTTTTGTTTCCTCAGATCCCTAGGAGAAGGGATCATTTATAAAGGCCTTGCAGTTACCGGAGACGAGCCTCCCATCCAACAGCAGCCAGTCAGCCAGCCTCTTACCCCTTTCCTCTCGTTCAGGCCCCCTTGCTCCCTGAGTACTTGTGAAATGAGACCTGGAAACCCAACAGTCCTTTCCACTGTGCCACTTTGTTAAGATACTAATATTTCCTTTGGCTATATTGTTCAATTATATAAGGCAGAGAAATAAATTGAGTTAGCTGTTTGGTAATACAGTGGTGAAGCCAGGGGGAAAAAAAAGAGGAAAAGATGAGACGAAGAAAAAGACAGGAATTATCTTCCTTGGTCCCGGGCTACACTTAAAACAGAGCCCCTCCCCCAGCTCTGGTGCCCAGGGGCAGGGACACCCATGTGTGGGGGTGCATTTCCCTCCTAGGAAATCACAGCACCCTGTCTCCCAATGTGCGCCGGCATCAGACAGGGTAAAATGAAGGTTAATTTCATATATGCAATTATGTTCACTCTTCTGAATATCAGCACTTACAAAAGTTCAAATTGGGCTTGTACAATGAGCTACATTCTAACTTAATCTCACCGTCGCTTCTAATTTCAATCTCTAATGAATGCTTGGCAACTCTTGTGCTTCCTTTCATAAAAAGACAAAGTTCCTGCTTCTCACTTCATAAAAATGGCAAGAACAAGTTAACCTTTAGCTAATATGGATAAGAAAAGGTTAATACGAGTAGAATGAAAACACAGTTTCCCCACAATTTTAATTTTACAGTGAAATCCAAAGCTCTTTAGACTAGATAATTGTTAGCTTTTCTGGGTACTTACTGCATTACCCCACTTGGAAACCTATTAAGAATTAAAAGTAAACATGTCAAACAAGAACTGCTCCCTAATTAATACTAAGACGTGTATGAAAACATTCTTGAATATTAGGCTTAGTAGTATTGTATATTATACTGTCCTTGCTTATAAAAAGTTAAATGTTTCTTCAAATGAGAATGCAGACCAATAAAGACAGCTAAATATGCAAAATGTAGTGTCCGTTTGACACACACAAACCTGTTCTGATCATATTTCATTGCTTACCTGAAATTTAAAGATTAATTAATTCTAACTACCCTCCTGTGAGAGAACTGATAAACAGAAAAGTTAAAAAATATATAACATCATGCAGAGGTACCACACTTGAGGTCAGAATTCACTCAGTTGTGACAACGAGACTTTAATTCTCAGTCTGATTTCCAGCTGCATGATCCAAGCACCATGTCACAAGGAGACAGAAGAAGAATGTGACGCAATATTTCACAAACCCCAAGAATCTGCTGCTGGTGTTTAAGAGCAGAAACTAAAAGCAGCCCTAAATATCTAAAACCCAAATAAACATACTGATCTCTTCAACTCTGACCCAACCTTAACCCAAGTATTAATGATTTTCTTAGAATTAAACCAAGAGAGGTTTTCTGAGAAACAGAAGCTACCTTTCTAGAACATCAAAAGGCATCCAAGTACAGAGAACTGTGGAGTGTGGGTAAGGTTGAGGGGACCTGTCCTGATGTGGCCCCTGTGCTATGATCTGGGTCCAGTCTTGTATCCTGGGGATTGCAGAATCTCTGAACATGACTTCCTGCCAGGACAATGTCGCCGTTCTTCACATACCTGTCACATCTGGGGGTACGGTATGGCTAGGTCTGATGAATTGAAGTACAGGAAAATAAGGAGGGTCTAGAGCTTTAATGGAGGATCATCCACTGGGGAGAAGATGCTACTTTGGGGATGCACCAAGTTCGGGAGTTTAGTCCAATACAGACCACAGCCTCCCAACCACTCACAATTCAGTGACAGTGTGTTGCCGCATGATACAAGGTAAATGATACGCCACCCACTTCCAGACTTCAGCCTTAAGTAGAGGAAAATGGATTCATTTGTGCAGCTCGGACAGCAGCAAACACGCTGCTCCATGGGATAATTCCACGTAGATTAAACCTCTAGTCTTTTAGGCACCCCATAACTGCTTGTCAAATGAAATTACGGTTCCTAGACACCGGACTGTATCCTTGTGGTCTGAAAAGCTAATGTGTATCTGAAAGTGCTTATCACGGTTACATGCTTACCACACCTACAAAGTCTGCAGCCTATTAATGAAAACATATGTAGAATGAAAGGGGGCGGGTGGGTTGTAACTGGAAGAAAGAGCATCAAGACAGGTTTTAAAAGTCATAAAATGGGGGTCTCATTCTTCAAGTCATTAAAAGACCCATAGCAGTCTGCTGTTTAATACAATAAAATATAACAGTGAGGACCATAACAGGTTAGCCATACCATAGAATAGAAAAATTGAATAACATGCTAGAGAAAGTGTACTGAAGAAGGCAAAACCTAGAGTATGGCAGTAATTTCTGTGAGGAATAACCTCGGATGAACTTCAATGGTTTGCACATAAAAGGGGAGCACCAGCTTAACCTCCAGGGAGGAGTGTGCAAAGTTCTACTTATAGATCCTTTTCTCTAAAATCTAGACTCAAAGCTCCAAAAGTGGATGAGAATCTTACCAGCCACTGGGGAATAGCAAGTCACTGGATTCCCCAGTCTTTATTCTCAGGCATTTGCCAACTTGTGAGGATTGAGAGTGAGCATTTTCTGTTAAAGGTGGAGTATATGATTCAGAAAAATCATTTGGTTTTGAGAAATAATAGTTTCCAATGTTGCTACAACTCACCAGGACCTGATTTTATGAGTTAGGAGGAGAGATGGACAAAAGAGTTACAAAGAATTTGTATTTTCATTCTGTCAACAACAACAACAACAACAACAATAATAATAAGCCCCCAAATAACTCACTCCCAGATAGTCAATAAAGTGTCTACTGCTAAGAATAGAAGTCTATTACAAAGTGTTCCATGATAAGAAAAAAACTAGCCTCTACATTACATTTTTTTAAATTGTGCCCCTTACTAGTTTTTATAATTGAAGTGTTGAAAATCCAATACACCCTTTCAAGAGCGAAATCCAAACAGCTTTCTGTCAGTAACAGCAACATACAGTAGTCTGGAACCTCCTTGAAGTTAATTGCAGCCCAGCTCACTAATGAAACTTTCCGTCTATTAAATCTTAACAGGCATAACTATAAAAATGGCGCCAAGCTTTCTCCTGCTCTGGAATGTCCCCGCTAGCACTTTGTGACTTTTACCCTTTATCTTTGTAATTACTATAATTATTGCAGAGTTGGAGTAGAATCAAGATCTAAGAATATAGTATTTTTTTGCCAAAGTCCAATTTTTTTTCATATTCTCAGGGTGGGAATGTTGGAGATGGCCTCCAAGGGGGGCCAGTTATATTCATTTCACTGGACAATCCATGTTAGGGTCAAGATGGTTGGATTGTTACTGAGTTCCAGAATACACATGGGGAATACCAATAGCTTCTAAAGAAATGTGATTTCTTAGTAAACTGGTTTTATATTTTATTTTGGATAATTTATGTATTAACAGAAGTAGTTTTATAAATGATATACGGATGGAGGAGAAGATGTCAAAATCATTACTTTCTGTTTTGTAGCCTAACGAGAAAATGTTCCCCTTTTTTTCCATATTACCCATCTGAAAATAGGCATTATTCATAATCAATATTTTGAAGTTTTGGTATGAAAGCCAAAGGAAATAATGGTTCTTTTCTATATTACTTGTTCTCATGAAGAACAAAATCGCTTTTATTTTATTGTCTCTAAATGGTCCCTGTGTCCCTATCTGTGGTGGAAGGAGGACATAACTCTTGCCACCAGTTATTTGCTTAATTTTGTATCAATTTTTCCTAATGTTAAAAGGAAGTGCTTTCGGGTAGCACTCTTAGGAAGTACAATCATTTTGTTACTGGTTCCAAGCCTTTGTCCTAAATAGCAGCAGCTATAGAGAGGAAACGTCCCGCTAGGAGACCGGTTTGGGGGCCAAATGAGGATGGACTGTATGCATAATGCATTGCAGTTATCTTCATAAATTCGTGCTTTGCTGCAGGATAAATGTATTTGAGTCTAATGCCCAGTGGGCATTTTATTCCATTTCTATTTTCTCTTCACTAGGCAAGCTGGAGCCAAAAAGACAGCATGTACATATATAGTTTTGGCTAAGATAACTAGGACATAAAACATGTTAATTAACTTCTGAAAAGTAAGTTTTGATTAGTTTTATAATATCTGTCTGGCACCTCTGTGATAAAGTGGAGTTTTTTGAATGACCCTGCAGACCAAATTTTCGCTTAAACGATCATCAGTTCCTACTTTATGTGTTACATGGGCATCTCTTTACAACACCCAGCACAACATAGGTGTATCGACTAAAGCATGGTTTCTCTAAATGTGATCGGTACGTAGACCGCCTGCATCATAATGACCCGGGGAGCTTGCTAAAATTCAGATTCCTAGGCCAGCTAAACCAGACTGTCTCAAGGAGGAGGTGGAGAAGGAAATCTGTTTCCCTAGCTCTCTAGATCATTCCAATGCACTAAAACTTGTGCCTGGCTATGTCAAGGGAACTTCAACATAATTTACTGCCCCCAATCGCTCCACTTAAAGCATCACCGCCATTGTCCACTAATATATTTACTTAGCCCCTACTGAGTGCAAGACATTATCCTGGGGGATGAAGTGGTGGCATGTCTGCCCTCCAGGCACTCACAGTCCAGTTGGAGGGGATAAATCAAGGATAAATAGGAACACAGCACAGAGCGTACCAAGCCCAGATAACAATAATACTAAGGGTGGTCACTTACTGAGCTCAAAATATGAGGTCTACTTACATATTTTATCACTATTTCTCATAATCCTGGTTAGAAGATATAATTTGTCTTTTGTTATAAATTTAAAATTTCTAAGCTCAGGAAGTTCAAGGGGCTTTCTCAATGCCACTCGACTTATAGATGGGAGAGGCAGATCTCAGACCAGACCCTGTGGTCAAGGCCCACAGTCTGCCAGCCCACCATGCTGGCCTAACTAAGTGGGGGCTCGAGTGCAGCAAAGCACTTAATCCTGTTCTCAGTGTGCTGAACGTAGACTAGCAATGTCACAAGCAAAGCGGGGGAGGAGGGCCTCAATGAATAAAGCACCTCATGCCCCAAGATGGGTACAGGAACCGTGATTTACTCATAATACGACCCCATTCATGATAGAGCAAAGGTATTATACTGAAGATTTCTGTGTCTTCTTTCCAATATTCAAGACAAGTATTTTGTTTAAAAGTGAAGGTTCGTTGGGGTCAGGACTACAGTGATCTGAATTAGTTTTTTTTTTTAAACTATTAGCATTCTTCCTAATTCTTTAACACAAATTTATTTATTTATTTATTTTTTCTTTAACACAAATTTAATTTAGGGCAGATGGAGGCCAATTGTAATTTGAATTATTAAAGAAGCATAATTCTTTTTCAAGTGTTGCATTATACTAAAAAAAACTTTCTCTAGATTTTTAAAGACATGGTTTCTCAAAAGAAACAAAGTAAAGCAGACAATAAAAAAACAAAACCACAAATCCGACATATCCAGAAATTTATCACATAGACTAATAGTAGGTTAAATGGGTCAAAGGAAATTTATACCATTACAACTTCTATTGTTTTAGCTCTATTAAGGTCAACATAACCCAAATTAATTTTTCTATGTATTATTATCTTGAAAGTATTAAATAAAACTATTTTAAAATCTGGTTTTCGTGGTTTTTATTTAGATTTTTTATTTTGACATAATTACAGATTCCCATGGAGTTGTAAGAAATAATACAGAGATTCCATGTAAAAGGGTAACATTTTGCAAAACTTCAATACATCACAATCCGGATATTGACATTGACAGTCAAGACATAGAATATATATATACACACACACACACATATATATGTATATATATATAGAGAGAATATTTCTATCACCACACTGATTCTTTTTATCTTATCTCCCTCTCACCTACAACCTCTCCTTAATCGCTGGCAGCTAGCAGTCTGTTCTCCATTTTTCTCTAATTTTGTCATTTCAAGAATGTCATATAAATTGAATCATAGAGTATGTAACCATTGGGGATTGGCTTTTTTTTTTTTACTCTGTATAATTTCCCAGAGATTTGTCCAGATTATCCTGTATTAATATTTGTCCCTTTCTGTTGATGAGTAGTGTTCCATGGTATGAATGTCCCATAGTTTAACCATCCACTCATTCAAGGCCATCTGAGTTGTTTCCAATTTTTGGTTATTGCAAATAAAGTTGCTATAACATTTATACACAAGTTCTTGTGTGGACATAACCTTTCATCTCTCTGGGGTAAATGTTCAGGAGTACAACTGCTGGATCACATGGTAATTTCCTGTTTGGTAGTTTAAGAAACTGCCAAGCTAGGGCGCCTGGGTGGCTCAGATGGTTAAGCGTCTGCCTTCAGCTCAGGTCATGATCCCAGGGTCCTGGGATCAAGTTCCGCATCAGGCTCCCTGCTCCTTGGGAGCCTGCTTCTCCCTCTGCTTCTCTCTCTCTCTCTCTCTCCCTCCCTCTCTCCCTCTGTTTCTCATGAATAAATAAATAAAATCTTAAAAAAAAAAAAGAAACTGCCAAGCTATTTGTCATAGAGGCTGTGCCCTTTTTTGAGTCCCATCAACATTGCATGAATGACCAGTTCCTCCTCATTCTCACCAGCATTTGGTGTTGTCAAATTTCTTATTTTAGCCATTCTGATAGGTGTGTAGTGATATCTTTTCATTTTTTCAACAAGGTCTTTCTCAGAGAAAGAATTTTTTAATTTTGATGAAGTCCAATTTATTAACTTTTCTTTTCATGGACTATGCTTTTGGTGTTAAGTCAAAGAATTCGAGTTGAGTTAATTTTTACATAAGGTAAAACTTAAGTCAAGATTCATTTTTGACCCGTGGATATCCAATTGCAAATGAAAATCAGGCTGTGCTTTCCCCATTGAGTGGCTTTTGCATCTTTGTCAAAAATTAATTGAGCATATTTGTGTGGGCCTACTTCTGGCCTTTCCATTCTGTTCCATTTTCCATCCCCCTTCCAGTACCATACAGTATTCATTTCTGTAGCTATATTACAATTCTTGAAGTTATTCTTCTTTTTAAAAATATTCTTTTTCCAAGTTGATTTAGCTATCTTAGTTACTTGGCCTTTTCATATAAATTTCAGAATAATCATGTCTATAGTTACAAAAAATATTGCTGGGATTTTGATAGGAATTGCATTAAACCTGTATATTAATTTGGAAAAAATTGATAGCTTTACTGTGTTGAATCTTTCAATTGATATACAAGGTATATCACTCCATTTATCTATTCTTTGATTTCCTTCATCAGTATTGTATAGTTTTCAGCATAAAAATCTTGAACTTAATTCCATTAGATTTATACTTGTTTCTCTTTTTTGAGCCATTTTGAGGGTATTATATTTTTAATTTCAGTGTCTATGTGTTCATTGTTAGAATATAGAAATACAATTTTTTGTGTGCATATAGAGACAGTTTTAGTTCTTCATTTCTGATATGTATGATTTTAGTTCTTTTCTTGCTTTATTGCCCTGGCTAGAACTTGCAGAGCTGTACTGAATAAGAGTGGCAAGAATAGACATCCTTACCTTGCACCCAGAGTTAGAGGGAAAGCTTTCAGACTTGTGCCATTAAATATAATGTAAGCTGTAGTTATACACACACACACACACACACACACCCGTGGAACTTCCCTGGTTGATAGAGAATATATATATATTAAAATCATATGTAGTTAATATATATAATTATAACATATATAATTAATGAGGGATATTGGTCTGCCGTTTTCTTTTCTATTGTCTTTGTCTAATTTTGGTATCAGAGTACTACTAGCTTCATAAAATGAATTAGGAAGTATTTTTTCTTCCATTTGCTGAGGGAGATTGTATAGAATGGGTGTTAACTCTAAACATTTTGTAGAGTTCTCTGGTAAAAACATCAGGGCCTGGAGATTTCATTTTGGGGAGTTTTAAAATTACAAACTCAATCTCCTTAATAAATATAGGGATACCCAAATTATCTCTTTCATATTGGATAAGTTGTGATAATTTGTGTTTTTTGAGGAATTAGTTCATTTTGTCTAAGTTGTCAATTACATGCATGTAGAATTGTTCTTAGTGTTACCTTATTGTCCTTTGATATTTGCAAGGTCTGGAGTGATAGCCCCTGTCTCATTCCTGATGTTGGTAATTTGTGTCTTCTCTCTCTTTTTTTTTTTTTTTTTAGCTTGTCAGTCTTGCTAGAGGTTTGTCAATCTTACTGATCATTTCAAAGAATCAGCTCTTTTCATTATTAATTTTTCTATCGGTTTTCTATTCTGATTTTCATTGATTTCCACTCTTATCTTTATTATTTCCTTCCTTCTGCTTGTTTAAAGCTTATTTTGCTCCTCTTTTCCTAAGTTCTTGAGGTGGAAGCTTAGTTTATTAATTTGAGGATTTTCTGCTTTTCTCATATATGCACTTAATGCTATAAATTTTCCTGTGACCTTTCTGTTATTGCTTTCTAGTTTGATTCCACTGTAGTCAAGAAGTCCCTCTGTATGATATCAATTCTTTTAAATGTGTTAAGGTTTGTTTTGTAGCTCAGGATACTATCAATCTTGTTGTATGTTCCAAGGCACTTGAAGAGAATGCATATTCTGTTGTTGTCTGATAGAATGTTATATAAATGTTGATTAGATCCTGTTGATTGATGATGTTCAGTTCTTCTATATCCCTGCTGATTTTCTTTCTAGTTGTTCTATCAATTGAGAGTAGGGTGTTGACATCTCCAGCTATACTTGTGGATTTTTCTATTTATCTTTTTGGTTCTACCAGCTTTGCTTCACATATTTTTCAATTCTGCTGTTTGGTAAATAAGCATTCAGGATTGTTGTGTCTCCTTGGTAGGTCGACCCTTCTATCATGTAATATACCTCTATGTCTCTGGTAACTGTCTTTGCTCTGATAATAATATAGTTACTCCTGCTTTCCTTTGACTAAAGCTTGCATGATATATATATATACATATACATATATGGAAATATATATATATATATATATTTCCTTTTACTTTCAACCTATTTATATCTTGTTTGAAGTACAATTTTTATAGACAGCATATAGTTGGGTCATGTTTTTTAATCCATTTTGCCAATCTTTCAACTGATATATTTAGACTATTTACATTTAATGTAATTATTGATCTGCTAAGGTTTAAGTCTGCCATTGTTGTTTTGTTTTGTTTTGTGCTTATTCTTACCTCCAGTTTTTGGTTAGTTGGTTGATCTGTTTTCTGCTTTTCTGTGGGTCACTTGAATATAGTTTTAAATTCCATTTTCATTTATCCATGGTGTTCTTGAGTACATCTTTTTGTATAGATTTTTCAGTGGTTGCTCTAGGTATTACATTAAATATACATAACTTATCACAGTCTACTGGTGTCATGATTTCACCAGTTTGAGTGAAGTATACAAATCTTACTTCTCTTTACCTGCTCTTAACCTGTCCAGTTTATTCTATAATTGTCTTAAATATTTGAAACATTTGGAACAACACTAGAAACTGGTATAATTTTTTGTTTCAACATCAAACGTAATTAAGAAACTCAGAAGGAGAAGGAAATCCTGGTGTATTTACCCACATTTTTGCTTATTGTGTTTTCTTCCTTCCTGATGTTTCCAAGTTCCTTCTTTCATTGTTTCCTCTCTACTTATATAAATTCCCTCAGCCATTCTTTTAAAGTAGGTCTGCTGAAGACAAATTCTCTTAGTTTTCCTTCATCTGAGAATATCTTGATCCCTGCTTCATTCCTGAATGATATTTTTACTGAGTATAGGATTCTGGATTGATAGTTTTCTTTCAGCACTTAAAAAAAAATTGTGCCAGTTCTTTCTCCCTGGTTCATGATGAGAAACAGAATGTCATTTGAATTGTGTTTCCCCCATAGGAAGGTACACTTTTTCTCTGGCTGCTTTAAGAACTTTATTTTTGTCTTTAATTTTCAGACATTTAATTATGATACATCTTGACATGGATTTCGTCAGCTTTAAATATTTTTATTTATTTATTTCAGAGAGAGAGAGCACAAGCAGGGGGAGCCGGAGAGGGAGAAGCAGGCTCCCTGCTCAGGACCCTGGGATCATGACCTGAGCCAAAGGCAGACTCTTAACTGACTGAGCCACCCAGGTGGCCCTTCATCAGCTTTATCATGATTGGGATTCTTTTAGTTTCTTGAATTTGTAGGTTTATGTCTTTTGTCAAATTTGAGTTGTTGGTCATTACTTCTTTGAGCACTTTTGTAGCTCATCTTCTTCCTCCTCTCTCTCTGGAACTCCAATGACATGAATGTTAGATATTTGGCTATAGTCCCACAGCTCCCTGAGGTTCTGTTTATTTATTTTTTTCAATCTACTTCAATCTGTTGTTCAGATTGGGTCATTTTTATTCTATTTTCCAGTTCACTGGTTCTTTTCTTTGTCCCCTCTATTCTGCTGTTGAGGCCATCACTAAGCTTTTTATGACCATATTGTATGTTTTAAATATTTCACTTAATATTTCTTATCTTCTATTTCTTGGTGAGACTTTCTATTTCTTCATTTGTTTCCAGCGTGTTCACAATTGCTCATAGAAGAGTTTTTTGTTGTTTCTGTTTTTTGTTTTTTGTTTTTTACCATGGCAATTTTAAAATCTTTGATAATTCAATATCTCTGTTATCTCAGTGTTGGTGCTTATAGTGTGTTGAATATTAGCCCCTCCAAAAGATATATCCAGACACTAATCCCTGGAACCTGTGAATGTTACCTTATTTGGGAAAAGGTCTTTGCAAATGTAATTAAGGATCTTGAGTTATAGAAGTTACCCTGGATTATCTGACCAGTACTTAAATCTAATGATAGGTAGGTATCCTTATAAGAGAAATACAGAGGAGGCAGAGCTTAAATTATGCAGCTCTAAGCCAAGGAATACCTGGAGTCACCAGAAGCTAGAAGAGGCAAGGAACAGAATCTCTCCTAGAGCCTTGAAGGAAGCTCAACCCTACTAATACCTTGATTTCAGATTTCTGGCCCCCTCAATGTGAAAGAACAAATTTCTGTTGTTTTACGCAAAGCTTGGCGTAACTTGTTACAGCAGTCCTAGAAAATGAATGTGACATCTCTTGTCTTTTTTAAAAATTAGTTTAAGACCTTTCTGGTTCTTGGTATGAGGAGTGGTTTTCAATTCAAACCTGAACATTTATATATCAAGTTAGCAGACTCTGGATCTTATTTAAATGTTCTATTTTAGCTGGCTTTTTTCTGACACCACTATGGCAGGGGGCTGCTTCACTACTGCCAGGAGAGGTAGAAATCTGGATTCCCTACGTGGCCTCCACTGACACCAGAGGGGCAGAGTGGTGGGGGGAATCTTCTATCCTGCTGGATGGGGATGGAAGTTCTGGCTCCCCATGTGGCCTCCATCAACACTATAGTGTGATTGGCCTCATTAACCCTGGGTGACAGTGAAAATCCTGACTCTCCCCTAGGCTCCCTGATATTACCCCAGTGAGGAGTGGAAGGCTGTCTCATAACTGCTGGGGAAGTAGAAGTCCTATGTCCCCACATGGTTTCTACTGACGCTGGATGGGAGGGGACCTTAAGAAGGTTTGGATCTCTTCTTGGCTTTTTCTGGCACCACCCCAACAGGAAAGAGGGGGGCTCGGGTACCTTGTTACAGCCTCAAGTGGAAGCAAGTTATCCTCTCCACTTAACCTTTGCTGGCTTGGGTGGAAGTATGCTCAGTTTCCTGTTGGATGTTGAACTAGAGTAGAGTGGTTATCATCCAAACATTCTCTGTCTTGCCAGACTGCCTTTCCCCTAGTCATTTAGCTAGAGAGAGCAGGCTTTTGTTGGGGCTGGTTTTGTCTGTGTCCCTTGGCATTCCTGGGGTTGTGAATTCTCTCGATGGTCTGCCTTCTTTTTTCTACCTTCCAGAGTCTTGTATTTTATTTTTATGTAGTGTCCAGAATTTTTAGTTTTACTAAGCAGGAGGAATAAGGGAAAATATATCTATGCCATATCTAGGAAGTGGAAGTTTAAATATTCATTCTTCAATATATCTGTTTGAAAAACAAAAGCCTCTACAACAATCTTCACAACATTATAACAAAGTAAAACATAATGTTTCCTCATAGGCATACTCCTCCACATCAGCCTGCAGAGGAAATATGTGGTAGGCGTCCTGACTTTGTGACTATAAACATAAGTTCGTATGAGAGTCCTTCTTAATCCTCCTGCAAAGGATGAATCAATTTGAATATGTAACAATGTAAAGCCTTTATTCATGAGAAAAAACACCAAAAGTAAAAAATAAAGGATATATTAGAAAAATTATTTACAGGAGCATCTGGGTGGCTCAGTCGGTTAGGCATCTGCCTTCAACTCAGATCATGATCCCAGGGTCCTGGGATTGAGCCCCACATCGGGCTCCCTGCTCAGCAGGAAGCCTGCTTCTCCCTCTCCCTCTGCCCCTCCTCCCAGTTGTGCTCTCTCTCTCTCTCTCTCTCTCAAATAAATAAGTAATTTTTACAAAAAGTAAAAGTATTTACAAAATATAAAGGAATTAATATCTTCAATTTACAAAAAGTCCTTAACAATCAATAACAAAAACAAAAGAAAAACAGGCCAGGAATATGAAGTGGCAGCTAATAAAAAAATGAACAATAAACACCATAATAGTTCAATCTTATTGATGGTCAAAAAAATTCAAAATAAAACAATGAAGAGATAATTTTTGGTCTTTTATTCATTTATTTAAATATTTAATAAATATGTGTTGAGCAGTGACTATACCCAACATGGCAGGCAATGAAAATACAATTGAATAAGATAGACATGTTCCCTGCTCCCAACCATTACCAGGCAAGGCAATTCTTGAACAAATGATAGTGATTACGTTTATGGCTGGTGGAAGTAGAGAGCAATGCGAACACTGAACAAGGGATGCAGGCAAGCTTAGGGGTCAGAGAAATGCTCCTGGAGAGAGTGGCGTTTAAGCTGGGAGGTAAAGGAAGAGCAGAGGTGAGCCAGACACCGAGGGTCGGCGAGCACTACAGGCAGAGGGACTGGCTGGTGCAGAGGTGCGAAGGTAAGAAGAAGCATGGGGCCATTGGAGGAACCGAGTGAAGCTCCGTGTGGCTGGAACCCAAAAATAGGAGGAGGCTGAGAGAGATGCAGCTGGCAACTAGATCATGGTGGAACTGTGGTCCCTAGAGTGTGTTTAGGGCATTATTCTTAGGGCAGCGGGAAAGTGTTTGATCCCGTAGATTTTCAGTGTTAGACTATCCAATCAGCTGCAGGGTGGAGAATGGGTTGGAACAAGCCTAGATGCAGAGAAGCCAGCAGGGATGATCTTGCACTGACCCAGGAGAGTGGTGCTGGTGGTTTGGACCAGGATGCCTGTGGTGATGTAGGAAAGAACTAGAGGAGTTGACAGGAATTTGTGATTGATTGAAGGCATAGGGACATGGAAAGTGAAAAGTCAAGGTCAACTTCCAGGTTGCTTCTTGGGTAACAGCTTGAGAATGGTGCCATTTGCTAAGACAGGGAATGCTGAGGGAGAAGCAAATTTGAGGGAGGAGGAAAGACCATTGGTGAGATTTTTGGTATATCGAGTTTGAGTAACCTGTGGGATATCCAAATGGGAACCATTTGGAAGGTAGTCAGATGTACTTGTTTGAAACTTGGAAGACAGATCTGGATCTTGTTGCTCTGGGATGGCTGAGATCTTCCAGGGAAACTGGAGAGTGAGAACCCAGGCCCATGAACAGAACCTTGTAGAACATGAACATTGAAGGACCAGCAGAGAAAAAGAAACTGGTGAAGGGAATGGCAAACAGGAGGCCTAAGGAAATAGGCAAAACCCAGCTGGGTGCAAAAGCAAAGCTGGTGCAATGGTTTACTTATCTACACCTTGGGCCATGGGATTCCCTCCTGTCAAGGCTCCTTTGGACCTAGGGTGTTCCTGGCTTTGCCTGTCCCTTGCCCTTTGCCTCATCTCAAGCTTTCTCGGTAGAAAACATAGTCACCTGACTGGATAGATGGTGCCAACCACACCTTGTAAAATAGGCAAAGGAGGTTAGTATTTAAAACCAGCAAGGACTACTTTCTGTCAGAACCTCCTCGGTGAAAAGAGGGCTGAGATCCTCTGCCCCGATAAATCGGCAGGTCAGAGCTGCTCCAAGAGATAATTGAGCCAAATCAAATTGAGGGACCTAAGAGGTGACTTTTGCACAGGGAATTTAGTGACAACATAAAAAGGGGAGAGAAGAAGACAATAGAATAATCGTATAACATGAAAATAGTCAGATTCAAAATTTTCACACCAATTCTGGTTTTTGTAAGATACTGTTTAGATCATTAAATGACACGAGACGTACTCTTCCTCAATGAAATGATTCTGAATCCCAAAAAAGACTATGGCTTACATTTTCATTTAACTTTCTCTCCAGGACCTTTTCCTCTCTAAGTTCTCAAGATTGGTTCTATGTAGGCACCACAGACAAGAAGACATTTAACAGTAGTAATAATGGCAGCTGACATTTATTAAGCACTTACTAGGGACCTTGCCTCTGCAAGACTCTTTACATAATTTATCTAATTTAGTCTGCCCAATAAGCCTATGCCATAGGCATTATCATACCTGTCATGAGAAGTCTAAGGCACAGAGAGATTAAGTAACTTACCCAACATCACACAGGCTCTAAGTAACCTTTTGTCAGCACCATCTGGGCCTCCGCGTACATGAATCTCTGGCACCTTTTCCATCTGCAAGGAGGGGAACCAGTCTGGAAGGATGACAGCCAAGTGTCTCAGACACACATGGACTGTGACACATCCACCAAGCAGCTGCAAAGTTGCCCACTGGGCTGCCCCAGTTTTCCAAGTGGAGGAGTTCACAGGATGTCAGGTTATTCTCCAGGTGAATGATAGCTCTCTGGAGCTGAAGTGAGCACCCCAAGTCCCCCTGCAGTGTGATGTGGCATGACAGGCAGCTGTGGCCATGCTCAGAACTGGCGCGTATGTATGGGAGGGGATATGTTCACAGTTATTAAAAGAAGCCCACTGTTTAAACGAAGGGGTTTACAGTCAGTCCCACCTCCTCCTCCAACAATTGGGCTGGTTCCTAAGATACAACTTCAAACTCTTATCTGAGCTGATTAAACCATTTATCCCTTCCGGGGAGTGGGATTGTGCAAAGGGGCAGACTGATGGCTTGTCAGAGCAAATCAAGGAAAATTTGTGCTGTAAGGTCATTTGCCTGGTTCTGAGAGCATTTCTATTAAATATTTTGCTTATATATTAATGCAATGAAAGTTGAACACCTGCCATGTGCCAGGCTTGTGAAGATTCAAAGATTAACAAGATTCAGTTCCTACCTTTGGAGGGGCCGACACACCAGAGATGAGTTATTAAATGCTAGGGAAGGAAAATGAATGAGCTGGGTACAGGGGGAGCACAGAGGGGCCACATCTAACCCAGACAATGAGGTCCCAGGGAGGAGTTCCCAGGGAAGGAAGATTCCTGGGTCAAGGTTTAAGGTCTTAACCAATGGGTTGAGTTAGCATTTTTAGAAGGAAGCGGGGACAATCCAGGCAGAGGAAATAGCTGGAGCAAAGGTTTGGAGGAGAGAAACCATATGGGCTGTCTGCAAAGGACAGGCACTTCAGTGTGCAAAGGAAAAAGTAAAATGGTGGTAAGAGAAGAAGCCAAAGAAAGAGAAAAGGGTTCTGTGCCCCACTGAGGAGGCTGGACATCTTCAGTGAGGAAGTGGATCTGGTCAAGTCTGGCAAGTGGTGAGGTGAGCCTTGGATTTCAGATGGCTCAGTCTAACCCCTGGGTATGGAAGAGATTTCCAAATGAACACTAACCATGTGTGGAGCATGTTCCTAGGTTGGTAGCCTATCGTAAGAAGACCTATAAGAGTACTAGGAAACTGCTGTACTCACTTTCCCTCCTCTTGGAGGGAAAGGTTACACTTCAGCAAGTTTCTCCCATTCAGATGAGGTCACCCCACCCTCCACTCACGTGCACACAGCAGGGGGAAGAAAGACAAGCAAATGGTTCTAAGATCTTCCTTGATCAAATCATTAAACCCTGTTAGTTCAAACTTCTTCTTCCATTGAGATTGACATGAAGTTGGCAGAGGGGCAGGAGAAATTACAGTGTAAGCTATTCATTTGCACCTACCCGCCCCTGCCCTCAAGGAGCTCACAAGTTAATAAAGAACTCAGACAAGGAAACAAGAAATATATTGGGCATGAGATTAAAAGGACTTTAAGCACAGAGTGCATAGGAAGCACTTAAGAGAGGCACTTAAATCGAGCTGGAAAGGGTTAATGAAGGATTATTCCTTGTAGGAGTGAGGTTTGAACCGAGGCAATAAGAATTAGACCAAGAAAGGGGTGAAGGTAAGGGGGGAGAGTGTTGCAGGCAGAAGGAGCAGCAGAGACAAAGGCATGAAGGGGTGTGTGTGTGTGTGTGTGTGTGTGTGCGCGCGCACACACACATGAGAGAGAGAAAGAGAGAGAGAGCGCGCAAGCAGGAGCTGGTAGGGCTCCAGTACTTATGTGGGGAATCAAATAACTCTGGAGTGGTAAGAAAGGCTCATACTGTAAGTATCTTTATAAGTCTCATTAGTCAGATTAAGTTCAACTGCATATAATATTAAAATCCCAAAATAATAGTGGCTTAATCAAGATAAAGGATAAATTCTCTTTCACCAAAAGATTAGGTGCTGTGTAGACCAACACTTGTGTAGGGCTCCACAATTTTCAGCTTCACGAGGGACCCTGGCTGCATGGGAGTCTGGAAGATGATGACTTGCATTCTGGGTGGCTCTTTGTCCAGGGGCAGTCAAGGCTCCCCTGGGGAGGCGATGAGCAGTACCTCACATAAGCCATTCCAAACCACTGTAAGAAAAACAGACACAGCCATGAATCTTGAGAGTCCGCTGAAGGACACTGAACAGGGAATAGCATGATCCTATCTGGGTGTGCGCCCCTGTGCGGTCTCCATGAGGAGAGGCCAGGTTTGCTGTGCTCACCTAATGGACCGCATTTTCAGCACAATGCCTGGATGGTAGCGAACACTTCATAACTGTGTTGTGAATGAATGAAAGGATGAATGAATGAATGGCAAGAGTGGCAGCAAGAAGAATGAGAGTAACTGCAATAAGAGTTCAAACTCGAATAATAGCAGTAGGAGTGGAAAAGACAACACTGAGGCTGAGGACTGACATGGTGTCATTTGAGCATGAGAAAGGAGTTAAGGAGGAGTTTCAGATTTACGGTTTTGACTACTGGGAGGGTGGTACTATCATTCACCAAGACAGGGAATAAAAGAGGAAACTTATGGGGTAGAGAGTCAAAATGAGTTCAGTTCCAGCCATGGTAATGTTGAGCTATCCATGGCACCCCAGGGGAGGTTTCCAGGGAGTTGGCACTCTTTCTCTGGACCCCAAGGGAGACCTCAGCTGCCTCTGCAGATTTAGTATCACAGACTTACAGGTGGTAGTTGAAGCCATCGATGTGTTTTTATATCAAAAAAAAAAAATAGCACAAACAGGGGCAGGAGAGCTGGATGGAGGGTAGAGGGATAGGCCTGTAAGGAACTACAGCATTTAGGGCCTGGAGAAAGGAAGTGAAATTTTCGGAGGAAACCGAGACAGATTAATTCAGAGAGATTGGGGCGGGGTTGGGGGGGTGCAGAGAATCAGGAGAGAGAAATGTCCAGGAAGCCAAAGGTGAATACAGATGTAGGAGGGAAAAAATGGTGTCAAATATTCCAGCAAGGTCTGGTAAAACGAGAAAGGAAAATGCCATTGAAGTTGGCAATTAGTAACTCCTGCCAGATTAGTTTGAGTGAAGAGTAGGTGGGCAAAGTCTAGTGATGGCAAGAAAACAGGGAAATAGGAACAAAAGCTAGATGATTCTTTTCAGAAGGGTAGAAGAGGGAGGCAGGTAGTTATAAGGGAATATATACTATATAAATTTAACTGAAAGGATAAAATAGCTTAGCAAGAAAACTCAAACTGTGTGGGAATCTCACTTAATTTTAGATTCAACTCATTCACGTTTATAAAGTACTAACTTTATGCTAAGAAATATGCCAGAACTTTCATGTACTTAATTTTTTATTATGTAAAGTTAGTACCATTTATAATGGGTGAACAAAGCTGAAGAATATTCTCTTCCCTGTCAGGCAAGTAAAAGTCACCTGGAATTTTTTTTTTTATAGTCTGAATTCAAAATAATATCATTTCCAAAGACATTTATGCACTGAGGTCTTTCTTTACTTTGCTTCTAATATAATTGTTCACTGGCTCAATACATTCAATAACATCTTGGTTGATTGGTATACTTTGCTTATTTCCATTTCACTACTTTTTTTTGTGGCTTTGCTAAATCCTTTGGGGAACATTTTCAAAATATGCTGCACTACTTGACTCTGTGTCGAGGTATGGCTGTATATCCCCTCCAGGCATTCCATAAACAAGCCACTCTGCAAGAACAAGCAGCTGTAGGAAAAAACGTAGGTGACACATAGATCTGTCTGGACCTTTCTTGTCCTCGTTGGTTCACGTGAATGTACCATTTTGTTTTCAAGACTGGCTCGAAGAGAACAATAATTGCCCACAAACACCAGAGTCATCTTCGTTTACCCATCACGTCAGGCCATGCCGCCTGGTTATGGGCTCTCAAATAAAAAAAATCAAAATCCCAGCATTAATGTGACCTCTTCTATCCCTTTCACTCGGCATTTCTCCTCTTTCTGCACACTGCCGGTCGTCCCTTCTGTTGTCTTTCTCCCATGCCCCTTCATCTCCATTCTTTGGGTCAGGCTCTGGCCATGTCTCCCCTGGATGACTACAACATCTCACCACCCTGGGTTCTAGTTATTTCTCAAGATTTTTGTTTGTTTGTTTTTTTCCCTGACGTTATCTTTGCAATTATTCAAAAGCAATGGCTACCCCTTCTGCAGTCAGCCAGGGGCCCTTCTCCAGGGGTCGCCAGGGGCATGCAGGCTCGCTCCCCCATTTGCACTTGTCAACCTCCACAGAAACCCTCTGTGTTATTTCACTGAAACCAGAACATGAAACGTAGCCTTCATGGGAAAATGTTTTTGTTTTTGTTTTCAGAATTGTCCAAAATGGAAATGGAACAACTTTCAGCCCAGCCAAGAGGACACCGACCACCTTTATCCCAGAACTGCCTCGAATCCGTCCCTTCGCAAACGAAAGCCAGCCTTGTATGCTGTAGAGGCCACGAGTCCACAGACTCACTTGTCTATTTTAACTCCACAGAAAACTAATTTTTTCACTGGCTCCTACACTGGTACCATTTTCTGCCTTCCTCAGAACAAGTTCTAGGATTTGCTGGCCATGTAGTGAAGTGACACGAAAGAACATTTATAATACCTCCCACATGGTCAAATATGGTAATCCCCAGTGGTCAAGTAGAAATGAAACGTGCGGCTCCTGAACCTCCTTTCTATTAAAAACCTCCACTGAAATATTGAAGCAACCTCAGAGTCGACAGTAGATGCTAAAATGGATTCGCTGCTTTAAAGGTCACTAAGTCTCTTTCTCTCCCATGCCTCCAAAACTCCCACTGAGACAGACGGGGGAAATCCAATGGATGTTTCGAGCCACTTGCCTTACAGTGGAAGACAAGCGCATAGACCCTCCTCCCACGTGAGAAACGTCTGTGAAAATTCCAGGGTTGCCGGTCTTTCTGATTTCTCCTCCTTCAAGTGAGAAGTTCACTTCTCCAGTGAAATGACTAGTTTTTACAAGTCTTCTTACAAGAAATGGCATTTTTCTTTTTCTTTCTTTTTTTTTTTTTAAAAGATTTTATTTATTTGACAGAGAGAGAGCACGAGCAACAGAGACAGAGGGAGAAGCAGACTCCCCGCCGAGCAGGGAGTCCGATGCAGAACTCAATCCCAGGAGCCCGGGATCATGACCTGAGCCAATGGCAGACGCTTAACCACTGAGCCACCCAGGCGTCCCAGAAGTGGCATTTTCAAGATCATTTTTTTTTTCCCTGACCAAGAGGCTATTTATAGCAGAGATGGGGTTAGGATGGGACTTCCAGCAGAAAATAGTTAGAGGCCACATGGCTAATGACAGATGATTAGTGAAAGGTAGCGCTAGTTAGTGGAGAGGATATGGGCGGAGGGCAGCAGAGGACCCCTAAGTCCCTCCTCTGACACCTGTCTGTCATGCGAGCCTAGCAGGCCGGCTAGATTCCCCTCTGCCCCCCAACGATAGTCACAATATGTCTTCTTCACATTTCTTAAGAATGTGGGATAAAAAAGAAAAGATAATGTTGTTTGTTAGTGTTCTCTTTAATAGAAAGTGATATATAGAATGAAGCGAGAGAAATCACCTTTATATATGCTTTCTGCCAGCTTTATAAATTCACTATAATCCTGGGTGGTTCCTGCTCTTCTCTTAGGAATCTTTCCGTGGGTCAGTAGAAAAATTACTGCCTTATCTCCTATAAAAATAAAGGATCAAAGGATCATGGGTACAAAAAGACTTTTGTACATCTCTCTGCCTCCCGATGGGACCCACCACTCCGACTGGCAGGAAGCTACTCTTCTTTTTCTGAAACTCTCCTATTTTTTATATGTTGAATCCAAACTCATCAAGGTGACTGATATCTTTTGTTATATACAGAACACTTGGCTACTCCTTTCTTTTCAAAAGTGTATGTACTACAGAGGCTAACCTCTCCCCCTCCCTACTAAGAATCCCTCCCCCACACCCACCATCACCCTTCCACGCAGACACAGAAACCACAATATTCAGCAGTGGTGGCGAAAGTACTATATGCCCAGTGAATGGGATTCTCTGGTTAACTGAATAATCTGGTCAACTGAAATGAAACCTTTGTGTTTCGAACTATCCTCATTCCTTAACAAGTTCAGCACGGTACACACACATTTGTTCTATGAGTCGGGATTTGCGGGGCCACAGGGTCATCTTTCCAAATGTCAGGTCTCACTGGGTGGTATTTTGGACACAAAGAACGTATAGGATATTGGTCTGAAGAACATGCCCTAGAAGATGATATTTTCAAAATCAAAATTCTCTCTGGTTATCACCTTATCATTTGTCTTTTTTTGTTTTGTTTTGTTTTGTTTTCAGATAAAAGCAGGGAGAATAAATCCAGTTGTCTGAGGATTGCTATTAGTTGAACCTGAGGTGGGTTCTAGAATCTAGCTAATTTTACTCCCACAAAAATAAATCAAAACAATACAGTTTTAGCTAACGTCATAGAAAATCAATCTCCCCCCACACACATCTGTTTTCAAGATTACTGAACCAAATTTTAGAATGTTAAAAGACATTAAAATAGAACATATTAGCCATTGTGATTAATTTCGTGTTTCCAGCTTCAAGCTTCCTGTGCTCTTTGGGTGTGATAACCACCTTTGTCTCTCTGTATTCTCCTTGGGACCAATCCCCAGGACCCACAAACCTCAGTAAGACCCATGGCTGCAAACTTCAGTGTTTAGATTCTGTGTCCTTAACAGGGAAACTTCTGCTCAGGCTTAAGAGCATGAGCTTGGAGCCAGTGTGGGGTGCAAATCCTACACCCACTACTTACCAGCTTTGTGACTTTGGGCAAATTACTTGACATCTCTATGCTTATCTGTAAAATCGGTAAAATAGTACTACCAGCTAGGGCTATTGCAAGATTGAAATGAGATAATGTGGATAAAGTGCTCAATACAGAAAGCTCTACTTAAATTCAGCTTTTTTTTTTCTTTTTTAGTGGAGTGTGAAGTCCCACGTGGCGCTTGAACTCACAACCCTGAGATCAAGACCTGAGCTGAGATCAAGAGTTGGATGCTTAACTGAGCCACCCAGGTGCCCCTAAATTTAGCTATTTTTAATGATATGCCAGTCACTTCTCCCAGGCCTCACATAGCACTATTTCCCAGAGGAGCTCTATGGACCAAACGCATTATAATTACCTGGAAAGGTTTCTGAAAAATGCAGATTCCTGGTCCCTACTCCCAGAGGAGTCTCATTCAGTATATCAAGGTGGGGTTCAGAAAAGTGAATTTTTACTAAGTATTCCTAATGTGACACACCCAGAAGTTTGAGAAGCACTGCCACATTGGTCCTAAGGAACATTTGATTGTTTGATTGGCTCCATTAGCTAGTAGGTGTTCTTGAAGTTGATTGTTCTATTCTGGCTGGGTCCAAGCCTTTCCTTCACTCTAGAAACCCAGGCCATTCATGCCCCAGGATCATAGACTCGGGTCATTTGTTGGCTACCCAACATTTGAATCTGCAACATTTAAATTCTACTTTAAATGTTTTGGTGGGAGCAGAGCACCCCCTTCTGCTCCAAAAACTAAAACAGGAATGTCCCCCTTTGTCACCCTTCTCAAGCTCTAACCTCTCCACACAAACACAGCCAAGGAAAGGACACTACTCAGAACTAGCCAAACAGCCACTCGTGGGGACAGAGATCCAAAGACAAAGGGATAGATGATTGGTGGCCCATCCAGGGATGGTGTAGCCAATAGCCCTGACAGTGTCAGGCAGGCCCAGTGATAAGGAGCATACCCACCCCTGCCCCTGCCACGTCTGAATAAACATGTCTTTGATGAGGTGGGGGAAGGTGGCTCTTTTAGCATTAAGATGTTCTACAATTATGCTAAAAGGTAGAAAATCCTAAGAATATTTGATGAGGTTCAGCAAAGAGACAAAGACTCAGCCAGCATACTAACACACAAGAATGATGCTCTGTGTGGTCAAGCAATATTTGCAGGAGAAAGGTTTGCTATCTTGAAGCTGCTTCACTCTGAGGCTAGCACAGACAATGCCCTTGTTTTTGAGCTCCTTCTACTTGCAGAACCTGAAAACAAGTCCCAGCTTCTGCTCCAGGTTTATCAAGGTAAATCCAGATAGAAATGAATGCCTGGACTTAATGATAACAGGAAAAAGCACAACGTGAGCCAGGCAGTGCCATGAAAGACAGAGAGGACTGTAGGAACTAGGAGAGAGAGAAGGACCCAGGGGCATCTGACAGTGTCCATTGGTGGATGGGAAGGATGCTCACTGTATGAAGGGCTGCCCATCCCCACCCCCAGTTCTCCCGGGGAACACTCAGCTAGAAGCAAGCTCCTGTCCCGTGCCTGTCACCCTTACATTCTTCTTGCTCAGGAGCAGGAGGGACTTCAGTGATGGGAGTCCTCCTGGCCTGCTCTCCTACCACGCAAAATTCTTGTGGGATGGGCTCTCGTCACCCTTCAAAGGGAAGATCAACAGATTTGGGGGATAAATTCAACGACGAGGATGTAGCAGGAAGCTCTTGTGGCTGAGGAGCTAGTGAAACCAAAGCCCATACTCTCAAAATGCTAGAGTAGGTAGAGGACTTGATAACCTTTATAGTGTCTTCCAGCAGAAGTGCTCTCCGTTCTGTGACTATGCTTTATAAACAAGCACAGCTTTTATCAACCATGGCTCTGCCACTCCTTCGGCAATCCCTTCACCAGTCTGAGTCTCAATTTTCTTTTACATGGACATTGGACGGAGCAGACACTATGAGTTGTGTACCTGGGACCATTCCCCACTTCTTCCTTTGTACATAAACCCTATTCTGTTGTGTGTCCTCCACCAGTCTCCATGCAGCCACGGACATCAGGGCACCCATGACTCCATCCCTAGCCCCAGGAATAGGCCGGGTTGTTCTAGAAGTACTCTCATTCCTCTTACTAAGGATGGGTTTAAGAAATGCATGTGATGCAACTCTGGCCAGTGAGACACGAAGGGAAGTCTGCAGGAAGTCTTTTGGGAGAAAATTCTCGCTCCTAAGAAAGAGCCATGGGGGAAGAAACGATCTTTCATCTTTCTCTGCAAATATCTGGGTTCTGCTGGGAGGCCTGCAACTACCACCCGCCATCTTCCCACCAGTCTGGGGATGGAAGCAACACCAATGACAGCAGTTTGATAGAAATAACTGGGAGTCTTGATGACAATGTTGAGTCACTGACTTAACCAACCCTGAAATCTGCCCACAGAGCTGAACTAAAAGATTGCATTTATTTATTGTTAAAGACATTTTGGTGGAGTTTTCTGTTACTTGCAGCCTAATGCATCCATCTGAGAGAGGAGATAACAGTATCATTGCGTACCTGTAAGGGCCAAGGGAAATAAAATACATAGAAATGCATTATAAAATGTTAAGTAGCATATAAAAGTATGCTAGTATGACCGAGTGGGCATATGGAGTTAAACTGCTCTTACCACCTGTTCCAGCATGTCTGGCTCCTGAAATCAGTTATGATTTCGTTTCTAATCTCAAATACAGAATTCAGCTTTAAGGAGGTCTTCACTTAGCAGGAGGGACAATTGGGATGAAAATTCCTGATTCCCAAGAAACGGTGTTCGTGGAAAGCCTTTTTAGACCTCGGATTGAAAGTATGCAGAGATTTCTATGAAGAATGTCAAAGCGACCTCAAAGCTACCTAGCCTGGTCCCTGGAAAGATTCAAGAGCCAAATAGATCAAGAGACTTGCCAAATATCCCATAGCTTGCCCAAGATTGCAGGCAGTAGTAGTGAAAGGAACCACAATGGCAGCTATCTGTTTAGCTCATACTATGTGCCTTGCATTCATTATTTTAGACCTCAAAATCACCCTAGATAGTAGATGCTATTTACCTCCATTTTAGAATTAACAAAAAGAAAACTTAGATATACTAAATGTTGTCCAAGTTCTCCCAGCCAAGATAGACAGATGGTTTTCGAACTTAGGACTGTGTAACTCTAAAGTCTATGCTCATAGCCACCCGACCAGGCTGGTATTTATTATATGACACGAGATGCTAGTAGAGCCTATCGAATCTTACCACACTGAGATAACACATTCAGAAGGAAACGGAAATTCAAGTAAGACATTATATTCTAAACTTTTATAGCTCTTTATGGTTACTGAATTGTAACCAATATTCATTCTATTATAGAGAAAAAAAATGAGCCTCATAATATGATCTAAACCTACTTAATGTTTGTATATATTAAAATAGCATCCAGACAAGACGTAACTTGATCTCGTTTCAAAGCCCAACATACTCTTTCCTTAAAGCTCTAAAAGATTCTTAGAAACAAGAGTAAGTTTCTTTTATTCTTTAAGTATTCAAACAAAACACCTTGACTTTATCCTTTCAGATCTCCCCTATTTATCAGGCTGACATTTTGAAATTTGGGTTTGCTATGAAAATAGCTTACCCAATAAAAGAGCATTGTGTGGGGCCAATGTCTTTTTTGAGCACGGTGACTCTTGGTTTCATTGTTCTGTTTTGCTGCAGAATTACCAGTGCTATTTTTAAATCATCGCTGTAGACTTGTCAGCTTTGAACCACTCCTGCTCCTGGCTGCACCGGCTCCAGCTGCCTTTTCCATCCCACTGATAAGCCATCCCACGTGTAATATTTTTATGGCCTCTCATCTATTTATAATTGCTTCTCAAAAACTAGAAAATTGTGTTTGTGCCCTACTTTTTTCCCCCCGATCTACATTACCCCTCTGACTGAAGTAATAACCTGTCATGCTTAAACAATTAGCGTAATGCAGAGGACACTCGGGCCTCCTACACACTGCTAATGGAACATCAAATGTGGCTTTAGGAAGTCAGACATAAATGTGTTTTACATGGGCCAGCGCTGCCTTCTGGCAAACCACCTTTGCATGCACGTTACCGACACAGGACCATCACACTGAGCGCATCTCAAGGGTGGCAGCCTCCCTCCACTGAAGTCTGAGACCCGGCAGGGAGGTTCCATGACTCAAATGCATCCAGTACATTGGAACTGTCATTTTGGGCTCCATGTGACACCATGGCAGTACAATGGCTATGTCTTCCAACCAATACTCATTTTCAGAGTATGGTTCCAAGACACATCCCTGGCTTCAGATAATGAAAGATTTGTTTTCATCCACACATTTATTCACTCATTCATTTATTCATTCATTTGCAAACTTAATATGGATGAACAAAGTCTTTCCAGGCTATTATTCTGGAATATCCTCAATTCAAGAACTATGTTATCAAACATTCCTGAACTAAATTCTTAACTTCTGCCTTTATTAAAAATGTAAGTAATAGATAACATTTCTGAGCCTTTATGAAGAGGTGGCATAATACAGCGGTTAAGGGCATGGGCTATGGAACCAGTGGGCATGGATTTGAATTTTGACTTTACCATTGAACTAGCTGTGTGATCTTGGGGAGATTACTCAACCCCTCTGCCCTCAGTTTCCTCATCCTTTCAGTGGGAGTACTTATATTATCTATTGCCATGGAGTTATTATGCAGATTAAATGAGAAAATTCAGAGAAATCTCTTCAGGCAGAGAACATAAGTCCTTGCGGTTAGTCTTACACAGCAAGCCCTGGGCTAAGTCCATCACATCAATTATCTCGATTAAGTATATAAGGCAGGCATTCTCTTTACCCCAACTTAGAGAGGAGAAAACCAAGATTTAGAAAGGTTAAATAACTTGCCAAAGGTTGTACCGGCATACTTAAGGGTGAAGCCAAGAGTCCAACCCAGGCGTTCTGCTAACAGAGCCCCTGTGCTTAAAAAGTCTGCTATACTGTCCTGATTTCTAGCTTTCTAACCAAGCTTGGTTGCGTTGGGTCAGATTTGGTGTGATTGGGTCTGGCTGGGTTTGGCTTATGGAATTGCATAAAAGTAAGCAGCCCTTTGGAGAATCTAATCAGAAGCATGGCTCCCCCATGTATAATATTATGTCTCAATTATCTTCATTAATTTATTTTTACATTCCCAGGATTCTTGTTGGTGAGCATGGAACTTTTCTGCACTTTAAAGGAGGAATTTAGCAACCAGAAAAACTGACCTTACTGAATTCGTTGTTATTCATGAAACAGTTTTATTGAAACAGAACTGAATCACACCAAGGACTGAAAAATGCCCTTTTTGAGTCTTTTAAGTGCATATAGATACTGATTCAAAGACAAAAGCTTCCTGTAATTTCTAATGGAAATGGTATGGAAATAAATACTGAAAAATAACCTGGAGACAATGAAATGATGAACTGTTCTGTCATCCCCTTTGAGAAATGCGAACTTTTCCCTCTGTCTGTGTGTAGAACATACAGCCGGAGTAGAGCAGGGGCCATGATTTTATAGGCAGGCTTCACATCCTTTAGGGACTGTTTGACTGTCACACTGGGTGGTTTTACACCCCATCAAATAGATTCTCTTTTTTCAGAAAATAAACGTGAGCCTTATCACATATTGCTTGGCTAGCTATTTTAATTAGAGTAATGTGAGATATTAATTATGAATATCTCTCTTGGGTGGTAATAAAGTAACTCAAGGAAAAGTTAACAACAATAAAAATTGTTGAAATGATAGCTAACTTTTATTAAGTGCCTTCTGTATGCCAAACATTTTATACATGTTATCTACTTTAATCCATCTATCAACTTCTAGGAAGTAAATACTGCTATTGTCTCTATATTATAGATGAGGGAACTGAACTCAGGTACGGAATGTTGAAGTACCTTGCCCAAGTGTGGCAAGAATAGCTAACTTTTCACCAATATTTGTGCTTCCCCCTTCCATAGAATCACGTTGTCCAGGCAGGGAATATGTTTCCCAGCTTTCCTTGCATCCTGAAGCACCACGTGACTAGTCCTCACCAATAGAAAGCAGAGGAAGAGATACGCATCCTGCCTGTCAATTACTGGCTGTATTTTTCCACACACCCTACTTACCTGTTGGTTGGTTGGATGTAGAAGATACTGAGGTTCTAGGAGATGCAAGAACCGTAAGACGCAGGGGCCTCATCTCTAAATCACAGTATGGAGGATTGCTCACCAGAAACACCAGCATCGGATTGTTACACGGGTGAGAAATAAGCTTGCATTTTGTCAAGGCACTGATAATTGGGGGGTTATTTGAGATAGCAACTTGTGCCACCCTAAGTAATACACACGATTACCCTGGAGGAGCCAGAAAGCAAATGAAGGGATTCTGTCTCATCTCTATTCCTAACCAGTCCACTAAAGTGCCTCTCAGAAAAGGGGCAGTCTAAGCTCTTCATTCTGGTTCACTCATGGCAGAAATGCAAAGGAGGAGAGAGATAGTACTAGAAGACTAAGTCTAAAGAGCTCTTCTGAGAGGAGTCCAGGCACACTTGTGTCTCACTGCATTGTACTTCTCTTGGTTACTTGGTGTCAAAATCTATCTACATTATCTTGAAATGTTGCCCTCAGGAAGTTTGCATTTCTTTTCTCACTTTAAACTGAATGTTAGCTCTGCTTTCTGAGAACCCACCAAGAAAAGAGATTGATTTAAGAAAGAAGAAAATAATTCCTCTAGATACAATCTTGAGTGAATTGGGTAATTTTCAAGTCTCTGAAATCGAGACGTGTGTCCCTAATGCAGCGGCACTCCAACCTTAAGTAGCACACACTTGACAATTACAGGTTTAAATGCTAACTGAACTCAAGCAAACTGGATTTCCAAGCTCCTTATCCCACGCCACCCCCACACTCTCCCTCAACCATCCCAGTTATCCAAGCCAAAGCATACCATTTTTATGGGCGAAATTTCCTGGATGGTTATGATTTTAAAATCTCTGGCCTCAGAGTGCTATAATTACCTCTTGATGATGTAATTAGTAACAAACTTTAACAGGGTATCATGGGACACCTAGAACCATTCCAAATGCATGCACCTCATTTTTTAAAGGGTTTTGAACCACTTCCCCAACCAACTACCCATACAACTGGGGCTCCCAGGGTGACAGAGCTCACCCATTCCTGATGAATGCACAGTGACCTGTGCAATAATGTTAGGTTGAAGAATATTATAAATGTTGTCAGTGGCCAGTAACTCACAAGCACTCTCATTACCTTTACCAGCAGTGGAGGCAGGTGTGCTGAAGTTGGCGCCCTGGGACACATTAGACATGATGTAGGGAATTAGTCATTAGTCCCCATAAGGCGTGTTTTTCTCCCACTGTGGTGATGCGGAGGGTTTAACATGAGAGTCCCAGTGTGAGAGCTGAGCCATTCTCTGGCAGCTTAGACCCTGTCTAATGAGAGCTGGGCAGGCCAGCCCCGAGTTCCCATGAGATGGGGATTTTCCTTTCAACCCTGCCCCTCCCCTGCCACCCCCATCACAATGAGAATTGCCAAAAGAGAACTGAGCATAACCTTAAAGTGACATTGGAAAGGCCCATTACGACAGCTTAGTGTCCAATACACATATCTTCAGCCCAGGCTGTGGCTGCTTGCTTTTCCAGGGTTTGAAGATTTCAAATGTGGACGAAAGAAACTGGTTAGCAGCTGATTCGGCATGTGTTAAAGGAGAGTTTTGTGGCATCAGATGTACCAATGTCAAGTAAGAGAGCAAAATTCTATAAGCTGATAACATATCATCTCATCAGTGAGGAAGCAGCAGCTAAAATTTGGAAGTCCTCTGGGACTCTCTGGAAACTTCTAGAGTTAGTTTAACAAACCACTGGCCTTGAGACTTTCAGTGGAACCGGACATACAGATGAACACACAAAGAGCCCAATTCGTATGGCTGGGTTAGTTCTGACATTTAAAGTCATCAGAGACTTGGAAGGGGATGAGAGACTTGTTCCTAAGTAGCAGAACTATGCAGACATAATATTTGACTCACTCAGAGCAGGAAAAGCACCTCAGCAGAGAATGTTAGTGGGAATACAAGCTTGCCATGACAGAGATCTCCATAAGAATAAAGAATGGATCTAATGCTGAATGGGAATTAAGCAGTCCCCAAAACAAAGACAAAGCTCAAAGTTTCCAATGTTCTGCCTGAAACTGATTTGAGTGTAGCTTATCAATATTAGAATTGAACTGAGGAGCTTGGAAGAAATTCTCTGGATCTGGGTAGAGGAAATTGAGGCTCCTGCTACAGTCACTCAGGGCTGTCTTGAACATCAATATTGTCTTGAGGTGGAAAGTTTTAAGCCTGGGATCATCTTTTATTAGCTGTGTTATCTTAAGCTAGGCATTTATCTCCTCTGAGTCTCATCTGCAAAATAGAAATAATAATAAAAATAAAAATATTTTCCTTGTTTACTCTTTATATTTATGGAGATCAAATGAAGTAAAGTAGGAGATTCCATTTAAAAAGAACTGAAAGACTAGTTCATTCCTAAATCAGAGAGAGGAGAAGCCCATGCTCTGAAAGCTTCAAGCCCTACTCAAGGAAACCCTTGACTCTTGGCAGAATAACAGTTTAGTGTAAAGGCCAAAGATTTATGGATATGAGCCAGACTTATGCTCCAGGTGTTGTATGGCAAACACTGCTCTGGGTGAGGAGATATTTAAATGTGTTATAGGGAAATAAATAGTACCTCTGCTATGCATGCCCTGTCCTTCTACAGCAAGGAGCCCATTGAGAATGCTTCTTCAGAGAGTATGGCAGAGATGCCATAGAAGTCCATTGTCTTGGGGTGCCTGGGTAGCTCAGTCCGTTGAGCGTCTGACTCTTGATTTCCATTCAGGTCATGAGATCAGGGTTGTGAGATCGATCCCTGCATTGGGCTCTGTGCTCAGCCTGGAGTCTGCTTGAGATTCTCTCTCCCTCTCCTTCTGCCCCTCCCTCCCTCTCTCAATAAATAAATGAATAAAATCTTCAAAAAAAAAATAAAGTCCATTGTCTTGATTGGCACACCTACTTCCTTCCTGGTGAGTAAAACCTGGTGTCTCCGTCAAGCAAAAGTCATGTATCATCTCTGCCCCAGCAGGCAGGTGTGGATTAGAAATTCTCATTTCTCCCCTTTCACCACCCACCCCCTCTTGTTAATTCCCTGAGACATATACCAATTACAGTTCCTCAGTGGAGCCCTCCAGCACTGTGGCAGCAGTCTGTGAGGTCTCCCTATTGCTGGGCCACTCCAGCCTGAGTGCTGTACCTGGCTTTCCCTTCCTAAAGCACCACATTAAGGAAAAATTTGTGATTTTCCATGATTTACTCAAACGCCCTTACCCACCTGTTAAGAGCATCCATGACACGGCCCCCTTCGCCTTTTGAAATTTTCTCTACCCAAAACCTGCACTTTCTTTAAGCCGAACATGTTTTCCAAACACATGACATACTTCCCCACCTCCCGGACTTTGCCTAGATTGCTTCTCTCTTTTTGAGGTAGGACATCCAAACCAAAGGCAAGATCTTAACATCTGCCCATATATTTTCACGGTTTCCTTGCTATATTACCCTGCTGAAATGTGTCTCTTACGTTAAGCATTTTGACATGCCCCTGGCTGAATTCACCCTTCTCCTACAGTTCTCTGGATTTGGCTCAGAACCATTGCCTTTCCCTTGGAATATAATTTATTTGCTTACTGTATTCTTTCTTCTAGACTGTAAACTCTTTGAGGCCAGGAAAACATGTCTTACCTTTATCTCCCCTGATTATCTAATGCAGTATTATTCAGATGAATGAATGTGTTAATGAAAAAATGAAGTCTTATCTTTCTTCCTTTGCCCATGCTGTTCTACACAAAGTACTCTGCCTTTGGCTTCAAAATAACAGCCATTCTTCAATGTCAAGCTCAAGGCTCATTCATCTGCTCCATAAAGCCTTCCCAAAACTACCTCAGACCCCACCAACCCCTCTTCTGTATTTATAGCCTATGTGCCAGAAAGCCAAACAGATTATCTCCTAAATGTTCACTATCTGTTTGAAGACACTGGTGTCCTCTAAAGCAGAAGGTCTTAAATCTAAGATCCATAGGTAGGATTAGGAAGACCATGAACCCTTCCAAACTGAATGCAAATTTTAACATAAATGTCTAGGAGCTCTATGATCCCCAAAAAGGTTAAAAGAACCACTGTTCTAATGGTCCAGGAGCTCCATGATCCCCCCAAAGATGACAAGAACTACCGTTCTAATGGGGACTGTAGCTGCTTTCCTAGAACAGAGATGGAGTCTGTCTTGTACATCTTCCCTATTTCCCTCGGTGGCTAGCCAACTGCTAGGAACAGAGAGGACACTGCCCTTGAGTGGCTAGAAGTATCCCCTTGACAGGACCAATGTCTCTTGACTCCCATTGTGCCTACCTAGCACAGCCTCCAGCCTGAGAGGTGGTGCGTAGAGCTTAGTAGTAGCATTGCTTGTAGGCAAGCAGATGATCGAAGGTTAATTATGGTGAGTTACTGCCTACACAAAAGGGTAGAAGAGCTTTGCCTTTCTCCGTGTGCAATTCCATGATGAGACGGGGCAGGTGGTATCATTGCTGCAGCAAGGTAGTGAGCCCCGGGCAGTTCTGGGTAGTTAAAAAGTAAACCCATAAGGAGCTGGTCTCCTCTAGAAGCAGGCCTGGCTTGGTCCTGGGGGCTCGGTGCGGAATCCCCACCATTATTCACTCTCCCCCCGCCCCCCCCTGCCTGGCCTGGCCTGCCCTGGCCCCCTTGGTCCCTCACAGCAGCCCAAGGTTTGGAGAGCGCCGGATCCCATATGTGTTGAATTAATATAAAATAGCCTTTCTAAAGCATGGTGCTTTAGGGAGATAGTGTTAGCGAAGAAATGTCAGGATTTTCAAGTGGGGTTGAGGGGCAGGACAAAATAAGGTCTGTTACCAGCTGTAATGATTTTATGAAAAGAAATATAATCTATGGAGTCTTTTTAAGTCACAGAATGATGACTTTGGCTGTTTAACAAGAACTGATTTAAGACAACAACAACAACAACAAGGGACACAGGATTGGTGATTTTTGTTTTAACAAGCTGAATTCCTTTTGGTTTCTCCTTTATTCAAGTCATGGTTTGTGTTACAAACCTAAAAAAAAAAAATATATAAGCAGCTAGTGTAGTCGTGGTTTCGATAAAACTCTCTTAAGTAATGATGATCCCACCTTATTTAGACAAGTCAGGGGTCAATATGGCCTTCTTTGCTCCTGGTTTTCATTAGTGGCGCTCTCTCTGTGGCACCGAACTTCCTACCAGCTCCTTGAATACACAGAGGAGTCATGCTTCGGTTCTGCATGTATTAAGAATGCCTCCATAGCAACTACTAGCATTAATGAACTATTTGCTTATGCAGTAATAATTAACTTCCATTACATTACTTTGTGTGATTACTTTCTTAATTGCCTGAATTATGCATCCATTTAATATTTAATAACCATTCTCAGAAATCAGACACTGGTAAAAAACAAATTGCTCACAGTTTCCTTGCAATAATTAAGCTCACAAGAATAAATGAAACCTTTTAAAAACGAATGCCTTGTGATTATATCCTTGCATATAGAACAAGATCCTAAATTAGTTATTTATTAAATCTAAATTTAAGTCCAAATAGTGCATTTTTCACTTGCGCCTCGGGAAATCAACCTGCACGGTACCTGATATCAACAACAGAATTAAGTGCCTTCTATTTTCTTTGGGAGTCACAAGTTGCATTAATATTTATTACCATGCAAAATTCAAAAGTCCTTAAAATATTGTGTGTTTATTATTTATTCCAACTTGGCATCTCTTTTACATGAGGTAAGTGAGATGTTTAGTCGGAGATTAAAGTGTTATGAAGTGAGATCAATAGCTCTCCATTAAGATGGGCTATTGTAAGAGTCCCCCATTCTTTTCTCTTTCCTACCCACCCCCCCCCCGCACTCACACACACTCACATACTCACACACAGACTCAGGTTCATGCATTCATCTCCTAGCCTCTCACAAAACAGTAAAAACACACATATGCAATGTGTTTTTAACCAAGCAGAAGAAGATTCATGGCAATTTATCCTCATACATTTGTACTCCCAGCCAGGCAGTCTGATCTTGCCTTTTCAGGTTGGCAGCTAGAGCTCTCAGAACCCGGTGCCCTTCTGGCGGCACCCAAGCAGAGCCACATGCTGATTTGCAAAGTGATAATGCTATTATCCTATTGTACATCAGCCTCAGTTCCCACCGGCTTGCAAAGTTATCACTGTCTTAACAAATAAAACCTGTGACTGCTTTATCGCAGATTTCTTGGTGAATAGATCCTATTGAATCTGGACAAGACAGCTTTTTTTTTTTTTTATCTTTATCTTCCTGGGACTGCATCTGCAAAATTGTTCTGCCATTCCACATTGATTATGGCAGCCATGTACAGGCGTGTTTATCTGAACCATAACCGTGTTAGTCTTAAGCTACAGGGACACTGGGATGTTATTTACCCACTGTTACCCTGTGCATACATAACACACACAAAATAATGTGTGGCCCATGGAGAAAGGGAGGGGGTGCTTAAAGCATTTTGTACCAAATGAGCTAGTCCAGAAAAATAGTGCAGCCTAAGAAATTAGGTACAGAGTGCCAAGCAAATAACCTAGACAAACCATTTTCCTACCAGGGAGGAGAATCTTTTTGCAAGAAACGGAAATAGCCATGGGGAAGGGGTAGCCTTGGGGGCGGGGGGTCAGTATGTGGAGAACAACTGGAGTTTCGGGTGTCACAAGTCAACAATGGCTGTTCTCCTGAGTTTCTAAACTGAGCTAAATTGATGCCAATCTGGCTGACTGTTGTTACAGTGGGCAGAGTCATTAGGATTTGCTTTTTAAATGATCTCTCAGCCTATAAGGCTGAGAGCTGCTAGCAAGGCAAGGTTAGAGAGAAAATGATAGCAGTATGTTGATGCTTCACAGACCTCATGATAGTTTCCGTCTGTCATTATTTACGTCTGACTAGATGCGTCATGTCAGCTACCTAGAAGGCACTTTAATACGAAGCCCTTGTTCGCCTTCGCTCTTGTGCAGCCTGGCTGGGGTACTATTATTTTTGCATCACTACCCTTAGGTGAAGCTTGCTTCAATCTTTCAGTAATGACACACAAAAGAAATAAAAATGGTTGTGTCCGAGTTATTATACATGCTTGTATTCTAACAAGACTCGTCAGCATTGCTCAGAGAAAGAAAAATGTGAATTTAAATCAATGACCAGACATTTATTAAAAGGTCAGCCTAATTTTATTTGTTTCAGCTTCTTTGCCAATATTTTAGGTAAAACTATTTTTCTTTGGCTTTGGATTGGTGTTATTGTTATTGGGTGGGATCGCTGCGGGGGAGAGGCTATAAAAACTAGCATTTGATCAAATTCGCTCATGTTGCTTAATATCATCTTATACCAGTTTTATAAATTCTATAGTGCCACTGTAAATAAAGCCACATGAAAAGCTTTTGTTTTATATCTAGATTACTGGCACCATTAAGAACAAATTTTCAAACAATATGCATTTATCTGTAAAACTCTATCCAGAGAGGCCTAATCACAGACCTCATCGTGATTTTTGAATCTAAGATGGCTTATTTCATATAGCAGAAAAAAATACTATTATGGCAAAAAATAAATTAGGATATTTATGTTGCCTTTCCCCAATACTGTCTTAACAAATGAAACCACCACCACTCCATACCTGTCCCTGGTAGAGAAAAGAAAATGTTAGCTGACAAGATTTCTAGAATGTTAGAATCTGTTGGCACCATTTTATATGGAAAACTGCAACATAGCTTTAGCAGGAAGTACATTTTAATAAGGCCAAAATATTCTGGGTGATTTTTCCCTTACGCTATGAAAAAATAATAAATACAACTAGATTCAAGTGTGAATGAAGCAATCTACAAGCACACTTGAAAACACGAAAGCATATACATATATGGAATACTTCAAGAAAAACACATAAACAGTTTGCAATTTTTCTTTACATGTATAATTTAGTACCAAGACTTGAAAAGGCACAATTTTAAAAATAAAATGACTCACAAAGACTATGTCTGAGGATCATGTGTTTATAAAGTTTCCACCAAGATTCTACATTTAGACACTAAACAGCATTGTCATATCCAGAAGATGAGTTCTCACACTACAATAAGTAATTTAGGTATGAGAGAGAAAAATGCACTGACCCATCCTGCCCACTGAGTCCTAAGCATTTAACAGAATCTCAGGAAGGCAGTGTTATTTCTCTCAAAAGCCTGGGGCATTCTGAAATAACTAGAGATGTACAGTACTTGAGCTCCTTATTGAGGTAGAAGAAGTGCTTGTATTTTTGAAGTCTGCACCAGCCGTGTAAGCATAGAAGTATGATGATAAAGATCTTTTTTTCCGTTTTAAAGATCAGAAGCCAGCTTCATAAGATAATATTTTCAGGTTGACGAATTCATATTTGTGGAAATTTTTGTAAATTGCCAGTATAAAAATTGTCAGGACTAAATGAAATGTCCTGTATATACATGTGTATACATATATACATATTTTTAGAATGCCACAGAACTTTCATTTTTAACCAACGTAACTGTCATAAACTACTAAGACAATTGTAGCAATTTGAAATGAAATCAATCACATTTTTTCAATCTCTTAAATTTTTAAAATAATTATGTTACAGCCCATATGTTTAATACTTTAAAAAAAAAAAAGTGTCGCCTAAGGTGTTTTTCTTACCTCCTGCCAAGCTACATATGTGAGTTGTGTCAAAAAATGAACAGTAGGTGGCAGTCAAACCACTAAACTGCTTCAAGACTTCATTAACCAGACTGTTGTTAAGAGTAATAGGAAAGTAGTATATTTTTCCATTTTAAAGAATTCATTTTATAATTAATCTTGAAATGCATTTCTAAGGTCCCAAGCTGCTGAAATAGTGAGTTGATTGCATCCTTAAGTGAATGAGCCCAGATAAAAGTAATTTAATTCAAGAACACTTTCGGCTCTGTCTCCAAGACTTTTTTTTTTTTTTCATTTCTCTGTTATTACTGTTTTAATGTGGGTCTTTATGCAGTTTTGTAGTCATAGACGTGATCAGCACATTCTTGGTCCTGAGCCCAGGACTATATAAGTCATGCTTGTGTATCTTTGTGCAGATTTTAAATAACCTGAAGAAGTTTTTCCTTCCCCTGATCCTATGGACTGGGTGTGTATAATCCCTTTCTGTGCCTCAGAAAATAAACTTGTTTATATGGAGAAGGTTCCAGACAAGTAGCTGAAACACAGAAGGAAGATCCTTGAAAGCAGAGAATTGTAGACAACTGAAAATCTAAACAGTGTGAGTGAAAAGTAACTTTGCTTAAGAAGCATGTCATCTCCAGAAGAGGAAGAGCCTATGTGTTGGGATCACTACGGTGTCCCCACAGTTGAGAATGGGGTGCCAGGCACACGGTCGATGCTCAATGAATATTTGCTGAATGGATCAGCAAGTGACCAAAATCCAAGTCCTATTCATTTCTCAGAGCTCTATCCTAGAAGTTTTTGCTTTTGTCTTAGTTCTTCTCAGTGATAGGGCTACTTCTCACTCCCCACCAGTGTCCCTCCCCCAAACGTTACGGTTAATTAGTGTCACTGGGAATTGATATGGCATCATGAAGACAACACAGCAGAACAGGACTCCGGTCTAGTCAATTTGGAGTGTGGATGATGCCTCTCCTATGAGCTTTGGCGACAGTTGCTTCTAAAAATCTAAGCTCATAACAGAAAAAGCAAACTATGTAAGTAGCATTGGCCTAAAGCCGAGGCAACTCGATTAATTTCCTTACCTCCTTGTGCCTCAGTTTCCTTGCCTGAAAAGTGAGGATAGTGGTGCCTACTACGTATAGGGTTGTTGTAAGAGCGAAAGTAGTTGGTACACATAAAAAAACTTACTCTTGTTGGGCACAGAGTGAGTCCTCAATAAATATCACTTACTGTTACTACATTTTATTCTTATATTTGTTATTAATACCATTATTATTTACCACTGGCCCATGCTCATACATAACACTTTACCAGGCAGTTTTTGTTCACCCATATCTGTGCACTTCAATGAGAATCCCCGCTACGGTAAATGCACATGGTAACGTAAGGAAAGGTCTACCCAATAGAACCTATAACAATGAAGTATGACATGAAAAGCAGTATGTTTTAAGTTGACCAAAAGCTTGATTTTCTTTCTCTCTCTCTCTCTCTCTTTTTTTTTTTTTTTTTTTGCACCCAGCTTTAGGTACAGCCGGGAAATCATGAACACTCCTCACCTCTCACACTCCCGCTCTGCACTTCCTCACGTCCCGTCCAACTGAGCTCCGAAAACATTTTCCAAACATTCAAAGCCCACCTCAAACCAAAGACTCAGAAATTCCCACCAATTTAGAATTTTTCCTCACATCTATACCTGAGTTCATTAAAATGACCACTTTAGGGACAATTAGGTTAAGAAGGAGATATTACAAGGTGATTTCTTTTTAACCCTTGTTGAAACAGGGAGCTGCCTTTTGTCAAAACTAAATTCAGATCCCAAGAGGACTGAAGTTTCGTTCAAACGTCAGAAAGGAGGCAACTCAAGCTGTGTTTACAATCTGGCAGTTTACTTCCCTTTTACTATAGATAGCAGTGGGCAAGCCCTATTGATCAGATTTTAAGATAGCAGTCATACGTATTTTCTAATCTTTCTGGGAAATGTTTAGGAAAATAAAACCCTTGACTTCAACCTATCTATCCATTCCTTTTGTTCTATGGCAAAATCCCTTCCATATTTTAGTAAAGTAGAACTAGTCAACTCTAAAAAAATAATGAGTAATTTGATAACTTTCTGAGAGAGAGGTTTTCTTTTTTTCCAGAATCTTCTATTCTCTTAGGTGACTCTTTGAAAAAGGAGGTCAAAATATTGAGTTTGAACAATTTAAATAAAAGACATTGAGTAATTTAAAAATGAGATGTTCAGTACAAGACCCATTCATTTAAATTACGTGAAAATCCAAGGTAGACTGTGTATAATTAGGAGCCATGTAAGTCCTCAGGCAATTTCAGTGGAGGTTAGGAGATTGCTTTAATAGAATATGACAAGGTTCCTTTTGTTTTTCATAAAATATTGTATTCCCCCTTGAAATGTAACACATCTTTAATGAAATCACAGCCCCTTTATTATTAGCAAATACGTTTTATGTTCTGAGAGATCAACAATGTGAAAACAATTACTGCAAATTAGTGACAGATGAACCTCAAAAGACTCAGAGGTGAGTTAGTTCAAACATATAAGTCTCATGTGAACCAGCCTATCTGAAGGTTCTGGTCAAAATCCTACCAGATAAGGTGGTCTGATGAGAGAGACAAGGGCCAATGCAATGCAGGGTTGCTCTGGGGAGAAAATACTGGGTAAGGAGAGAGGAAATCTGACTTTTACTCCTTCTGTTATTTACTTCCTGGATCATTCCAAAGAAATAAGTAGGAGTCTCTGGACATGCTTTTCTATTTGATTTTCTCTCTTTTCCTTGTTGGGGATCATATATTTATAAAGAGAAATAGATATATTCTATGGAGAACTGGACTTTTGAGGAAAAAGGAGAGTATTTTCACAGGTTATAATTGTAAATGGAACTCATAGTTGGATTAATAATAACTAGTTTCTGCTAAACCAGAAATACACACTTTCATTTGGCCCTCAACTAGTGAAATTGTATGTCTGGCCAAGTCCATAAGCCAAATTATGGCAGTAGCTGTGCGTATTATAGCCAATGCCACATGTATTTAATGTGATTTATTAATAGCTGGGAGAATTGAGGAAGGAGCAAACCAAAAATGTGCTTTATAAATAAGTCATGCCAAACTAATCTCCTTCCCTTGTGCTAATATATGAATACTTAATGGTAAGTGAATACAGAATCCTTGCAAGGTGGATATCTTGATTTTGGACAAACATGAAATTAAATAGCTTATACTATCATGGACTAGATAAGTAAGTGTAGGCTGGATGATGACATAATTGTTCCAGTCTTACTTGGCTTCCTTTTTTCAATAATAAGGTAGAAGTCACAAAAGGCATGCCTATCAAACCCCCAGAGAACAAAAAAAGATGGGAAGGGAGACTTGCTATGTAGGATGACACCACCAAGATTAAAAAAACTTAGGGAGCCTGGGTGGCTCAGTAGGTTAAGCAGCTGCCTTTGGCTTGGGTCATGGTCCCAGGGTCCTGGGATCGAGCCCGACGTCGGGCTCCCTGCTCAGCGGGGAGCCTGTTTCTCCCTCTCCTTCTGCCTGCCTCTCTGCCTACTTGTGCTCTCTATCTCTCTGGCATATAAACAAATAAAATACTTAAAAAAAAAAGATTGAAAAAACTTAAGCTGGAAGATACACTAACATAAATCAGATGAATTTTAACAGGGATGGAGTCCTTCATGTAGGTCCAAATACACTCACGTACAAACTGTACACACACATATATATATGAGAGAAGGGATATTGATTTTTAGTGGTTTGTACATAAACGGCCATGGTCTTCAGTTAACTAAAAGTTCAGAATGTACGAAAATGTGGCATGACTGCCAAAAATATAAATGTAATGACAGCTCACACATAGACTTATGTGTCAGGCACTGTTCCAAACTACTCACAAGCATTATTTATTCCTAGCATCATCAGTTTATAGATGGAAAAACAGAAGTAGACAAAAGGTAGGTAACTTACCTTGGGACAGCGTCAGGATAACGTTACCATCCTCTTCCTCTGGAGATTCTTTGAATCTCCCCTTACACAGGGCTTTCAACTCTGGGAAAGTAACTTCCCATTGTTCTCTGGGTTGGAGTCTGGCTCTCAGTACCCTGTACATCTTAAGAGGGACAGGGACAAAATGCAATATAAACATAGAGAGGCAAAGCTGTAGGAAATAAAAGAGAAACTGCTGGAGGGGAGCAAACTTGGTGAAGTCATGATAGGTGTTATCACAAGTCTAGACTAGAGATTGTCAAGGCAAGGTTACACCTGTCTATGTATTCCCATACGATACAGAAGTCACAGGAAGGCAAATTTCAATCCAATATACATTCTTAGAGCACAAACGATCCAAACTAGGATATGCTGCCTTGTGAGATACAAGCATCTCATCTGTGAAATGATCAAGAGAAAGCCAGATCAAGGAGTGGTGCCATGTGGTGGTGGGAAGTTGATCCAGATGACTCCTAGGGTGCCTTCCAAGATACAGTGGTTTGGATAATCAGGGAAAGATTTGAAGTAGAAACACCTGTGAACTGCTTTACTCCCCTCACCGCCCCCCCCCACACACACACCACACACTTTCCTCTGTCTCCATCTACATCCTTATATGGCAGCAACTACACTGGGTTTGCAGCTAATAGATTTCAATTCTAAAGATTTTACTTAAAGATCTCTGCCCCTTTAGTTTCTCTTTCTGTGAATAATAAAGAAGAAAATAAAGAAGAAAGGAAGGGAGGGAGGAAGGAAGGGGGCAGAGGAGGGAGGAAGGAGAAAATGAAAAAATAAAGAAAAACATATTTAGTCATGCTTCTCTCTTCATACCTTTCTAGACTTTTGTGAAACCATCAGGAGATAATAGATTAGCAATAGTTTGGGGGGAGAGAATGATATATATTTAAAGCACTCTGTAAATTCAAAGCACTGAAGGATTATTTGTCTGCAGCGGTTTGGTTCAGGGTCCTGTGTAAATCCGAGGGCATAGGTTTGATCCGTACGACCTGGTTAATTGCATTCTGTCCTCAGACCACATGCTCTGTGCCTAAGTCAAATCTGGCGCCTGGTGAATGACTCCTCTGGATTGTATCAGGGACTCCGTACAAAGCTGCCTCCACCACCAAGAGACAACTCAAAATGAAATTTTTTATCATGGTGCACAGTGGTATCATCTCAGTACATAAGGGGCCACACTTTCAGCAATGGGATACTTTTTTGCAAGTGTGGAGTTTTTTTCACATTTAGACCAAAGACAGCTAAAATGGAAAATATACACCTACACACATACGTATGCACGTGTGCAGTGTAGTGTATGTGTGTGGGTGATACAAAAATCTCAGAATATGGAACTGAAAAAAAAATAAATGGCCAAGACAATGACCCAGTTTTTATGTATTTCCAACAAATGAAGCATATGAAGCCTTATTACTGGTCATCAGTGTCTAGCATCTACCCCTTTTTACTCACACCAACTTCAAAATGAAGCCACCGAAATCATAGGAGATTATACAATAAAACAACAAAAGAATCTTGTGAACAGTTTTATAAGGCAATTTTAAACTTTACAAATCAAATTCTACTGTTTGTGTGTCAAGAATGAAAATATAAGCAAGTCAATTATAAACGGAATACCCTCACGGAGTTTGATATTATGTTATATCCATAAGTAAGATAACAGATGTGGTATAAATGTAAAAAGTGGAAATGAGATGGGGTATTTTTCAATTTCCCTAGATTTACATTAAGGAAGTACAATTGACCTTGAAAGCATAGTTATAATATAGAGGTTAAAAGGCATTCAACAGAACTAAAGCCCTTTGTGAAGGTATGGTTTTGGGCAGGAAATATTACATATTGCACAAAAGCAAACTTAAGAGAAATAATGTATCAACCAGAGTTGGGGTAAAACTATCAAGAATGATAAAAATTCAATGAAAGCATTTAGGTAAGCTGTCAGCATGAGTTTTCCATCTTGGAATTTCTCATGCTGCAGATTATTATAGCACTCTTTTTTTTTTTTTTAAAGTAAGCTCTACACCCAACGTGGGGCTTGAACTCACAACCCTGAGATCGAAAGTCACATGCTCTGTAGACTGAGCCAACCAGGCACCCCTATTATAGTACTCTTTAAAGTGATAGCTTGAATATCATTCTAGAAAAATGTCTTGATCTGCTCTGCAATTACTTGGAAAGTTATGAATCTCTAAATAAAGTGCTAAATATCCTGGTTTACACCTGTAATGGAAAACTCTTATGGCCATGGGGAGATGGCTAGCAGTCCACCAAAAGTTGTTCTTGCCTCCTTCCTAGGCTTGTAGCTCAATTACATTTCTCAGCTTCCCTTGCAGCTAGATGTGGTCATGTGACCAATTTCTCACCAATACACTATAAGCAGAACTGATGGGAGCAATTCTCATTGCTTAAGAGGAAATTTCAGGCCCTGGACTTGCACTCACAACCCCTTCCTTCAGGCCCTAATGGCCAGAACTTGGAAAACCACTTGATGCTAATGGCAGGGCTGCCATCAGCTGAGTCCTTGATGGAGTTGACAGAGAAGCCTTAACCATCTGAACCGCTCACCTTGGAATGTTGTGTGTGAGACAATAAACATCTTTGTTTTGCAAGCTACCTTGTTATCGTGTCTCTTGTTAGAGCTGCTTAACATTTATCTAATTAATACATGAGCTTTCAGAGTTATTTTCATGATCCTCTTGTACACAAAAATGTTGGGCTTTAGGGATAGACTTAGATTTAAGTATTTTAATGAAACTTTCTGTACAAGAAACATAAAATAATGTTTTGCTATAATATCTCTAAATGTTAGATTCTTCCTTTTAGATTTTTGTTTCATTTTTGTTATTTTCATTTCAATTCATCATACAACGGTGAGCTTTTATAGGAGCTGAGTAAATTATCTGCGTTCAGAGAGTTTGAATGAGAACTTTCATCTCAGAAATGCTGGCCTAAGTGTGAAAATAACATTACCAAATTTTCCTGAGGTATTTTTATATCCACATTGTTTAAACAGGTGACTAGGGAAAAAAAAGATTGAAGCTTACTGAGCAGAAAAGAATTAACATAGCAGCCTTGGACTCTTGATACATGCTAGGCAGAGGGAGCCTATGTGATCAGCCCCAGTAAGAACCTGGGGCAATGAGTCTCTATGAAGCTTCCCTGGTAGATAACATCTCACATGTGGTGTTATAATTTGATTTTGGAGGGAGTACACGTAGCCTGTGTGACTCCACAGGGAGAGGATCCTTAGAAGCTTGTGCCTGGTTTCCTCTAGTCCTTGCCCCATGCACCTTTGCCCTGTGCTGATTTTGCTTTGTCCCTTTTCACTATAATCATGTGATGAGTCCTGTGAGTGTGTGTGAGTGCTCTTAGTGAGTTACCAAACCTAGAGGTGGTCTCGGGGACCCCCTACCCGCTCACCAAATAGGATTTAAAGTCAAAATGACTAACAGAGAAGTAAGAAAAATGGGAATATCTTAACCCACTAGGAAAGCTGGGTACACGGTACAAAATTCTTGAGTATCAGAAAGCACTCATTAGACATAAACTTTTCCAAAAGAAATAAAATATTCCAAGACTGAGAGTACTACCATGAGTGACTGCAAAATAACACCACTAGATATTTATATAAGATCTCTGGTTTTCTGGTTCTTAACAGCCCTAGGAGGTTGGAAGACCACCTGTCATCATCATCATCTCCACCATCTTTCAGAGTAAGGGGCTGACATGCAAACTTCCCCAAGGCCATCAAGCTGGCTAGAATTAGTATAAAGACACAAATTCTACTGATTTTTCTTGTTATTGTTTGAAAACCACCGAATTACATCATTTGGTCCCTTGTAGGAAAAATTGAAAATCAATGCAAAAAACTCAGTTTTTTAGTTTTCACAGATATTAGCAAATGACTCTAAGGTAGATTCGTACTAAATCAGCCGGAATTGTGCATGGTGGCGGCATACATCTTTGATTCTGCTCATATACAGCACATGCCTGTTGGTTCCTCTGCTACTCCCTTTGTCTTAGACGTCCCTCTGGATTCCCCACTACTCTCCTTGCTAGCACTCTGGATGCTTCTATTTCTTCCATACACACTAAAACTAAACCTGAGATAGCTACAAGATCTGCCCTGATTCAGTTGTACCAGGCCACTAAAGGGCAAAAGAAGATTAGTCGTGACAAATCTACTATGTACACAGGTATAGACCCTCTTTGCCAGTCATTCCCACCAAATGTCCTGGCTGATGTAGAGAACTTGGGAGCTGGAGCCATGCAGAGCTGGAAATCAAATCCTGAGTTCACCATTCTCTAGCTGGTGTGGCCTCAGGTAAATCAGTTGACCTTTCTAAGCCTGCATATATTGGCAAAATTGTACTAACAGCACCCGTGTTGAAAGCATTAAAAGAAATAGCGTCAAACCCACAGGGGTCACTGTTAGGATTATGCAGCCCTACCAAAGTCATGATCTAGCTAAGCCTCCCCCAGACGCGGGGTACTTTTCCATTATAAGTGCTTCAGCTGTCTGTTTACTCACAAAGGAAAGGGAAAGGTTTAGCCTCTTAAGACAAGAGGTATGCAAAATGTTGAGAGCTCCAGGGCTGTGGCTGAGAAATATCTTAGGGTGAATTAAAGTTTTCCATCAGAGAGGAAGTGAGAAGGAAGAGAATGGTTCAGAGAAGAGCAGAGGGACCAGGTGCTTCCAGTGAGTTCTGCGCTCATGCAGACAACCGGCGCCAGCCGGGAAAGAGAGTCACAGAGGTTTAGGTAGGCAGGAAGAGACTGAAGAAGCATGATCTCATAATCATCTTTTCTATTTTGGATTCATATAAACAATGACAAAAGCTGCAGATTCAAGTTGTAGACTGAGGCTCAAGGAGAAGACACCAATTTTGTGCCACATGGGACATTTCTTTACATCATGTATCAAATGCCAACATATCTACCTCTGAAATACAAGGGTGGGTGGTAAGTGTTTAATTAATTATTTATACCATAGTAATAAAGTTTTAAAACTGAATACAGTGTTCTCCCCCTTATCTGCAGGGGAATATGTTCCAAGACCCACAGCGGATGCCTGAAACCATGAATAGTACCAAGCCCTTTATGGACTCTTTTTCTAATACATACATAATTATGATAAAATTTAATTTGCAAATTAGGCAGAGTGAGAAATTAACAACAATAACTAATAATAAAATAGAACAATGGTAAAAAAAATTACTCTGATAAAAATCACATGAATGGGGTCTCCCTCGCTCTCTCAAAATAATTTATTGTACTCACCCATCTTGTGTTGATGTGAGGTGATAAAATGGCTATGTGATGAGATGAAGTGAGGTACATGATGTAGGCACTCTGACGTCGTGTTAGGCTACTACTGACCCTCTGACGATAGATCAGAAGGAGATCACCTGCTTCCAGACCACCATTGACGGTGAGTAACTGAAACCATGGAAAGCAAAACCATGAATAAGGGTACTACTGTATTCAAATATAAAAACTTGAGTTTTATTTGGTTTCCAGCAGAGTGTCTAAAAGCCTCCAGGACTATCATAGTGCCCTTTATTCCCTATTCAGAAACACACCCTTTGCTTCATTACCCAATACCCTAGGTATTATCCCAGAGTCTTGTCCTCTTGGAAATATCTCCCCTTAACTCAGCGTAGAGTCACCTGGCTTCTCTTGCCGACTCAAATGATTCGCACAGCAGCCAGCCAGCAGCAGCTTTGAACCTCACTGACCACTGGTGATAGTTTGGACAGTTACAAAGCCATGACAGCAATTAGCCAGAATGTGGCCGTAGTGATGGTCTGAAGAGCTTGGCCCTTTTTGAAAGTGAGCTTTTGTCACCCATCTCACGATTAGTGGACCGTCTCCACTGCCTGTGAGTGGAGTCTGCTCTGTTGCGTGTGTCTGTCCTACCAGCTCTCGATCTATATAGTATATAAAATGGTATGGAGTTTATTTAAAATGTAGTTTTCTGAACCCCTCTCCAACAAATTCTGATTCAATAAATAAAGATTGGGCTCAAGAATCAGCTTTTTGAACAAGCATACCAGAGGGTTCTGTTGCAGGTTATCCTGGGACGACATTTTAAAAACTGCATTATCTCTCTCCCTTTCACCTGGAGCCCCTGATACACAATTTTTAATTCTACTATGAGAAATTCACGAGTTTCCATCCCGAGGGAAGAAATAAAATAAGTAAAAAGCCCTTAATAACTATAATGCTTGCAAGGAGTTTCTCTTTTCTTGACTTCTCAGATACTGTTGGGGGCTTAGCTAAGGGTTCATACAGAGGACATGGCCAGCTGATGAACTCTACAGGGGAAACGGTTCCCAGGTATAAAAGTTGGTTGTATTCAGGAGCGTTCTGGAAGAGTTGAAAAGTGCGATGTTGAAGGTGAGCAGGTGTATCTTGTTACAATGATAAGTTTCATCTGTGCCTTACACACCTGGAAGGGATGTAAAGGACAAGCCAAGCTCTTTCCCTAACTCCCACCTTCCTAGACTTGAAGTATCCTCCAGGCTGTGATGAAAGCTCATCTAGTAACTTCCAGTTCTAGGAGCATTTATTCCCCACTGTCTTCATTCTGTGCTAGACATCTGTACCTATATGCTTAGTGCTCCATAAACATGCGTATGCTCATGCTACAATATGTGTGAGCATGATCATTTGTGTGCAATCCAATGAACCAGAAAAATAGGCATCTGTATGTATTCCATCTTTAACCAGCTAGGTTCCTAGTCCCTCCAGTGGTTGCAGCCTCATCTTCAAGTGCTCCATGGCAATTTCCTTCACTGATGGAGATCTAAAACTTATAGATAGCTACTTCTTATCCTGATGAAGTATACATACTCTGCATCATGCACTACGCTAGGTTCTGTACATTTAAAACAATGAGTAAGACAGAATCTCTGTCCTTGAGAAGCTCACAGTCTAGTGAGCAAGACAGATACATACAATTACTGACAACAGAATTTGACAAGTGCTCAAATAACGCCATGGTATAATGGAAGCATAAGGAGAAGGTGCAGTGGATGCAGGGAGGAGAGCTTGGGATCAGAGGGAGGCTTTAGAGATAAGGTAACACTTAAGTAGACTTTTGAAGCAGGGGCCGGTGGTGTGATGAAGAAGAAGAAGGCATTGCAGGCACGGCAGACAGCATGAGCAAAGATTCGGTGTTGTGAGTAACTATTGTGTCCAGAGCAAAAGGAGGGTGGGGCCGTTGAGGGTGGCAGCAATTATGGCCAGGGAAATAGAACAAGATCAGATTACGAAGGGTCGGTCCTGCCGGCGGGTCTGAATCGTCTTCTACTGGAAGTAAGTTCAGGGGGACATTTTAATCCAGAAATACAACGTGTTGACACCATGCAGGAGAGATGGGAGAAGATGAGAACTGGAAGAGTAAATGAGGAAATTTGCAAATCTCTAGGTCAGGGCGGGTGAGAGCCGGACCTGAAGCTCAGACGGCAGTGATGAAGACCTGATGGCATGCGTCTGAGAATATTGCACAGGTCAAAGCCACAGTCCTCGCTAATGCATTGGCCATAAGGAGAAAGAGCATGACCTTGGACAAGGGTAGCTAGGATAACCCTATCAGGATGCCACATGCCGCATGTGGCATATAGATCAGGGAGAGGCCTGATGAAAAACGTAACCGTTTGTGCAGCTATTATCCAGACGTGTCCTATCCCCGACCAGTTTAGGATTGCCAGACAAAATACAGAATGTCCAGTTAAATGTAAATTTCAGAGAAGCAGCAAAAATAAATTCTGGGTGGCTCAGTTGGTTAAGCGACTGCCTTCGGCTCAGGTCATGATCCTGGAGTCCTGGGATCGAGTCCCGCATCGGGCTCCCTGCTCAGCAGGGAGTCTGCTTCTCCCTCTAACCCTCCCCCCTCTCATGTGCTCTCTCTCTCTCATTCTCACTCTCTCAAAAATAAATAAATAAATCTTAAAAAAATAAATAAATAAATAAATTCTAGTATAAGTATGCCCCAACTGTTGCACGGGACACACTCTGTACTAAAAACAATGTTGTTTATCTGAACATAAAATGTCACTAATAATCCCGTGTATCCTTTTTGCCTTTCCCCGGCCTCCAGAGCGGGCAACCGTACACTCGTCTGAGTGACATTGTAACAGCTCATCTCTCAATGCACTAGATGGATAATTTGCCTACCCCCGAAAGGGTAAGAACTCGGATTTTTCCCAGCATGGAGATCGTTTCCTCTAATTTCTGTAACTTGTCTGGGCTCTGCCTTCCCCCTGCTGATTGATCATTCCTCCATCATCACTCTGCTCCCCAGTTCAGTGCCGTCTGCTCTCCTGCCCCCTATGGGGCTTGTTACCGAATGACTCTCATCTAGGGCTGCTCTAGCCCCACGGGGCACTTACTTTGCTGTTGCCGCTGACTGGAATCTCTCACCGTCAAATCTTCCTCCATGTCGCACATCTTTGCATTTCCTTCGGTCAAATAGGGAAAGCCCTTCCCCACCATCTTATCTATTGTTTGATGAGGAAGTAAGGTCTTTCCAGTAGGTATGTGGGCCCTTGTGATGCCATTTCCCCCCCTCACCCCAGCTTTATAACACCACCCGGGGAGTCAGATCAGTCCTCCAGAGAATTTCCAGGACATTCAAGTATAACCTCACTTGGAGAGGCCCTGTTACTAAAGCTGGCCCTCACCCCAGACACGCCCGTTCTGACTGAGCCACTCTACAACTGAGTCAATATTTCTTGCCTTAACTATGGTGTCATTCTAGCTCCCACGGTCTTATTCACTTTAATAGGGACCATCCCTAAAGTATCTCTTCTCTGGATTCTCTTCTAAATCAGTTATAACATCCGTGCTCCCTCCTTGATTCATGAGTTGAGGAAAATCTTTGACATGTATATATTGTATAACTGTGGGAGAGTCCTAATTTAACCATTTTTGAGAATTATATTTTACACAGGGCCAAGAAATGATTCCTCTGCCAGTAAGAGCCACACAACTTGATTCTGTTGTAGCTGCTACCACCATCTGCAAAGCCCTTCTCGGAATTTCTAGGCTGCAATGTATTTTCCCCATCGCTTTTATCTGACACTGGTTAATCTGAGGTTTTTGCACAGATGCGGAGAGTTAATAAAGAGTAGTTATTAACTGCTCTGGTAAGTTAATAACTTCTAAATTGGAGGGACATTATATGATAATCTGAACAAATTAATCATTTAAAAAGCAGCAGCACCTTCGTCCTTTTCCAGTTTGCAAAAACACTACGTTTAGGTAACTCGAGCAGGCACCGAGAGCGGAAACACAGCAACAGGGTACCTGTTGTGGGTACCTGTCCCGCTTCCCAAGCCTGTCCTGAGAAACCCCGTCTGCCTCTCTCTCTTCTGGTTCGGTCATACAGCCAGTTACTCGTCCACTCAGCTACTCTGTCTGTGTTTATCGAGGACCCATTCCATGGCCCTGAAATGCCAAGATGGATGGACAGAGCCCCACAGACGGACAAACCATTCCAACGAGGGTGGTGAGGACTACAGCATGGGACAGACAGACCAGAAATGACAGGCCTCTTGCCTTTGCTTGCGGGTCACAAAGGCACTTATGTTAAGACCTGAGAGATGCAATGCAGCTAACCGGATGAAGGAGTGGGAATTCGAGGTTCTCAGGGAATTGGACGTGCAAAGGCCGAGGCGCGACAGAGAGAGTGCACGGTGGACTCAGAGACTGCAAGCCATCTGGAACACAGATGCAATAAATGATAGTGTGGACGACGGCAAGAGCCAGGTTGCTGTTTGCTCTATCAAACCGGGAGGCAAAAAAATCCAACAATAACATCCAGCATTTCTTAGAGGCTTACTAGATACCAGGGATTATACTAAACATTTTACAAATATTGTTGTGTTGAATCCTCACCAAATGTCTGAAGTTTTCCTCTCTGTGTTGTGTCTTAATTCCAAAACTAATATATGCACGTTGTAACACATTAAACAATCTCGAACACGTAACCCCTAGCAAAAGTGACATTTTGGCTTATATTCTTTCGCATACGTTTCAGGGCTCACCCCAGCAAATATAAACATACAACACCTAGGTATTTGTATGAAGATGGGTTTGTCCTCTTATACTCTTTTGGCAATGGCTTCTCTAAGGTAACAATATAGCGCTTTCTTTCCGCGCCAACAGCGCTCTTGCAAACATGGGGAAGGTTTCTCAAACCCGCTGGACTTGCCAGCAAGAAGTGTGGCAAGCACCAACCCCACAAAGTGACATAGCCCAAGAAAGGCAAAGATTCTCTTCATGGCCAGGGAAAGCAGTGTTATGACAGGAAGCAGAGTGGCCATGGCTGGCAGACAGCCGATTTTACGGAAAAAGGCTGAAACCACAACAAGATAGTGTTGAGGCTTGAATGTGTTGAGCCCAACAGCAGATCCAAGAGAACACTATTGAGAGAGGCAAGCAGACAGAACTGGGAGAAGATAAGAAGAGAAAGGGCCAAGTGATCCAGTTCTAAGCTTCATATTTTGTTATATAATGAAGGCAATAAAATCTTGAGGTTATGTTCAAAAACAAAACAATATACGTGTACATCTTTCCAAGTCAATATACACAGATCTAAATCATTCTTTTAAGCATACACCTCACAGTTAACAGGAAGAATGTGCCAGAATTTATTCAACTATTACTCTACTAATAGACATTCAAGGGCTTTCCCCCTCTGTAAACAATGCTGAAATAATGTGAATGTATCTTTATATACTGATGTTTTCACTTTTGTAGCATAGATTCCCCCAAAGTGGGTATGTACAATGAAAATTTTAGAGATACTGTAACACTAAATTGTTAATGGTCTTTATAACCCATTCATTTTTATACCTCTGCATAGTTGCAGAAAATAAATTGTTTCTCCAGGCACCTCCTTGAGCTTTGTGCAGAATGATGAGGTCCTCAGGTTTCTTTTATGGTCAACCTGAAGGCTTTAGACTAAATTTTACATACTTGGACAATGAGACCAAAAAATATATTGAATGATAAAACATCTCTCTATGCCCACATCCCTTCATTTACTGTGGAGGGACTCCTCGCTCACTGCTGGGGTTGCGCAGGTGCTGGGCTGTCAGGCTGCCAGATTCTAGGTGGAGAAGTCATCAAATTATGAATGAATGCCTGTCATCATGGTCACATGACACACTCCTTCTGACTGAGCCACTCTGCAATCGAGTCAAAATTTATTGCCATAACTATGACTTCATTTTTAGAAATGTAAGAAGACATATTCTTAGAACTATTTGCTACATATGTTTTAAATATTTGTTTGCATTATTTCTAACTAGGTTTGGAGAACATGGCAAAAACGGCACTTTAAGAAAGACAAAGATAGAGGGGAAAAATCTTAAGTCCAAAGCTAAAGCATAAACCTTATTCTAAAACTGAGCAATTTGTTCTCCTTATTTTGACATAACAACACTGGCCTTTAACTAGTGGATGTGGAAGAACCTAAAGGCTCTACTTTTCAAATATTTAGCAGCATCACTACGAGCATCCTTGAAGTTCCCTTTGTCCTTAGTAACTCAGGCAGCATCATAAGCATGTGCGAAAGTACTCCTTGTTGCGGGGGTGGGGGGGTCATGCGGTTTGGCTTCCTCGCTCCTTTCAAAGCCCCTGGCACTCAAGTTTGGGGGCTCCCCTGCCCTTTACGAGTCCTGGTCAGAGAGAGACTACCTATCCCCCAAGGTGCCAGATATGTGCCTTTCCAGTCCCTGGCACTGGGGAACATCTGGCCTCATCCATTGCATGCACTGCTGCTACACTTTACCGTGGAAGCTCGTGAGCCAAGAAGGAGGCATTTAAAAAAAAAGGAGGAGCAGGAGGTGGGGAAGGAAGAGGGGGAAAGAGCGGGGAGGAGGGGGAGGGGGGAAGAAGAAGAAGAAGAAGAAGAAGAAGAAGAAGAAGAAGAAGAAGA
>NW_027397064.1:55074015-55091007 GCF_003265705.2 Callorhinus ursinus | reverse complement strand
GAAGAAGAAGAAGAAGAAGAAGAAGAAGAAGAAGAAGAAGAAGAAGAAGAAGAAGGAGAATATGGCGGATTTTCTAGACTCCATTTTGGTGAAGGTGGATGCAATTTTCAGAGGCAATTTGGCAGTTCTGGTGGAATCATTTAGCACCAAAATCAGCAGTGTTGGCCGTGCCTAGTATAGTATCTGTGCTCTAAGTGAAAGCAGAAGGGTTCTCACTAGACCACTTCTGCTGTGTGATTTTGGTCATCATCCCTGGCTCTAGACAGAGACTCCGTGCCTGGTTCACAAGCCCTCCTGGAGATTCTATGTGCTGCTGAATATCCTTTAATGAACTCCTTTTCTGCTTACATTAACCAGAACTGGATTCTGCTGTCTGCCACTAAGAAGTCCTTTAAATGGCCCCTCAAAATTATTATGGTAAATCTTTGTGGTTTTAAAGTATTTAATAAGCTAAAGATTTAGATTCGTCACTTGAAAAATCGTCAGAACTCCACAGCATCTCCAATTTGCCCCTGATACGACATCATCTTTTGGGGTAACTGTGCCACGAGTCCCCTTCGGGATTACTGCTGTGTTGCCCCATGCGCTCCTAGGGCTCCCTCCCCACGATCTCCTCCTCTCCCACTTCCCTCCATGTCTCACCACAACCCACCCTCAGGAAAGCTGCACGGGCCTGCTAGCATGGCTAGGTTTAAGTGACTTACGAGACTATCCTGCACGTGGTAGAAAAAGCATTTTAAAAAAGGAATAAGTCTCTAGCCGTGGTACTCCAAACATCAGCAAACAAGTAAAGAGATGTAAGTGGGGTTGGGCTCTGGAGGGATCTGGAGCACCAAGACCACCACTTCTTCCACGTTAGCATAAGGCCATTTCTGGACCAATAAATACTGTCCCATGAATCACCCGTATTCCAGTTAGACAAATCCGGACTTATCTTGCTAAAAAAGCAAATGTGTCGTTGTGGATAGCACTATCTGGCTTACAAATCTTGGCTGACTCTGCACCCTACCAGGACGGTCCAAGCCCCAACCCTTGGGCCTCATCACGGCCCCCACTTGTGCTCCTATTGAGGAACCCCTTGTGTCTTCCCCCTCTATGCCCTGAAACACCCCCTCCCCACTGACTCAGCAGTGAAGTTCTAGTCATCTTTTCGCCTCTGCACAGTCAGTACCTCCTCTGGGAAATCTTCCCCAGTCCCTGGCCTGGCTCCCCGACTCTGACCTCTACTCTCAGGGCTGTCAGCTTGGGTCCTCGTTACGTCTTCGGGTCAGGCTCTCCCAACGCCACCGTGTTCCCAGAGAGCAGGGGCTGTCTCAGTCAAGACCGCAGTTCTTTGGGACCCAGCAAATAGCCCTCAGTAGACATTTCTGAAGCGCGTGCAGGCCTAAGAGTTTCTCCAAAGCGACAGAGGGGAGGTCCAAGGACCCTAGTCCTACATCACACTTTGTTTCCAAACTCCCCCAGATAACGCTTTTGGGTGAATATCAGTTTGCCGAAGCCTTGTGTTAAGAGAGAAGCCTCCGTGCAGCTCTCATATGCCCGGTCCTGGCAAGGCAAAGCCATTTTTCTGGCTCAGTGTACTCACCGACAACCACATAAGGCTCGGCTTGGAGACAAGGCTGTCTGTTCACACCCCAGTTCTGCTGCTTCGGGGCTAGCTGCGTGATATCGGACTGTGTTACTGAACCTTTCTGTCCCTCAATTTCCTCAACTGTAAAATGGGTATGATAACAGGACCTATTTCCTAGAGCTGTTGTGAGGACCAATTACATTATTATATAAAATGTTTAGAGCCATGTCTGACATATAATGCTTCCCTTAATGTTAGCTATTATGATCATTATTAAATCTGAAATCATTTAATGTCCTTGAACATTATTCAAATTTATATTATGCAAATTCCACTAATGTATGCTCAATGATGCCAACATTAATCATATCAGAATTTGCCCCATAAGCATATTTTGAGCATAGGCTAACGTGCCCGTGTGCAGAGGATTTCAACCGCCACTGTTTCTCAGACTAGCTGTGAGAATGTTTTTCAGTGAACTTTGCCCTGGCAGTTAACAAATGATAAGAAAGTTCATTCAGTAGGATTTTAAAGGCAGCTAGATTGCCCCAAGTTTGGACTACCTGAAGCTGGTATGGCAGGGCTCACCCTGGCAGCCAGGGCACCGAATCCGTGACCCCTGCTAGTTAATATGAAGGAGGGGTGCCTAAGAAAGAGGAGACACTCATGAACAGAGAATGTGGAATGAAAGAGAGAGCAGTGCTCTGACACGCTGAAGAGTTCTCTCGGGAAAAACCTTCGAGCCGGTCAAACATGAGTTGGAAGAAGAGTTGTCGGTCCGTTTAAGCATTCTGTTTTCCACCTATACAATTCCTTCTGCATTACTCAGTCATTATGACTCTTTAGGATGATTACCACAGCTTACTAACAAGCCAAGCTGACTCAGAAGCATCTCAGAGGAACTCATTTTTCTATCCTAACGAAAGTATCTTCCTGTTTATTTCCAAAGACCAAAATTTCAAAGACATATTTTTTTCCATTTACCGTGGCATTAAGCGGCCCTCAACTCAGGACCAAATGTGTTTCCGACGGATCATAAGGTTGTTTTCCAGCACCCCCATTTGCCAAGCTCTCTACATTCATTTGGGGAAACTCTCTTTAAAACAGGGCCCATTTCCTTTTGCATTACTTTTATCTGGATCCAGTTTCAATCAGCCAACTTCCTGCCCAAAAATATTCATTCAGTTGTAACTTCACTGTTAAAATAAAATCGAATACGTTTTTACTCCAAACAATGTGTTAAAATAAAGTTAGCATGTAACTATCTTTGGCTCCACGACTATTTAAGAGAGTTTCAAGAGGGACAAGAAAATTAGAAAGTAGTAATATTCCAGATTACATAGCTGTTGCTGGCTGAACTGTGTTCTCCCCAAAATTCACATGGGGAAGCCCTAACCCCCAGCACCTCAGAGTGTAACTACCTGGAGATAAGGCCTTTAAAGAGGTGATTTAAGTTAAAATGAGGTCTGTGGGGTAGGGCCCTACTCCAATCTGTGTACTGTCTTTAGAAGGAGACATCGGGACCCACTGAGAGACACCAGGGGTATATGCACACAGAGGGACAACCATGTGAGGAGGCAGCAAGTCGGCCGCCATCTGCAAACCAACGAGAGAGGTCTCAGAGGAGACTAAACCTTTCAGCACCTTGAACTTGGACTTCCAGGCTCCAGACCTGTGAGACAATAAATTTCTCCGGTTTAAGCCACCCAGTCTGTGGTATTTTGTTCTGGCAGCCCTAGCAGACTAACACTAAGAATTCAGGTATAGCCATTAATTCTCTATGATGTGACAAATCACATTCTTCAACTCTGTGTCAGATCAACAATATAATCGTAAGGAATCATTGCCAAGTCCTCATCTTTGGTCCCCCAACCCTCCCTTGTCCCCTTTGACCGGTGCCCTTGGTCTGCATGGGAGCAGGTTTCCAGCGGTCCTCCTGCAGGTGTTCTCAAACATCTGCCCAATGCCCCAGAATCACTGGAAGCCTTGGGAAAGCAGGCCCCACTCCCAGAGTTTCTAATCCAGTAGACCCGAGATGGGGCCCAAGAATTTGCATTTCTCACAAGTTGCAAGTGATATTGAAGCTTTGAGAACGACTGCCCTGGCCGTCTCCCCACCTCAGGTGTACCTGCAGTCAAATCAGTGCCATATATCTGGAGGGCCCTGCATGGACCTGGCAGGCGAAGCTTAGAACTTAATTTATGCTAATGTAAAGAAATATATTACCCCTCCCAGGGTATTTGATTTTATACGGTCATTTAGAGAGAGTATTAATGATGGCTGGAAAGATCCTGCTCTAAGTCATAAGCAGCCTGTATCATTTAGGGTGGGCTAATTGCTATTACAAAGAACCCCAAACCTCAGGGGCTTAACATAGTAAGAGTTTATGTTTCACTCACAGTCCAATGCAGGTTGGGATGTGGGATGGTTACTCTGCTCCATGCAGTCATACAGAGACCCAGGTTCCCCCTCTTCATCAGCCTTAGAGTCCTTCTGATCTTCTATCTTGGCAGCAGATGAGGAAAGAGAGGAGGGTTTGTGGGAGATTCTTAGAGGCTAGGCTTTTCACCCACTTTCCACATTCCCATCATTTCCATTCATCTTCTATTGGCCAGAACTCAGTCCCATGATCATTGAACTCTAAGGGAGACTGGGGAATATAGTCTGGCTAAGAGGAAAAGAAAGAGGTTGATGAACTACTGGCCCATCTCTGCCACATGAAACTACCATGGAGCCCTGAAATCATGAAACCATGGCAATTTCAAAAAGCCAACCATGCTGATTTAGGTCATTTGGCAGTACTGGAGGAGAGCTGTGCCATCGTGCTGATCATCCTGGCTCCCTTGTGCCTGGCCATGAAAATAAAGTATGTGGGTATCCCTACCATCTCAGGGAAATAAAATGATATTCAAGCTGAGTAGATCAAAATGGCCAATGTCCATGTGTCCAAACCAGTTAATCTGGAAGCAAGCATTTGTGGGAGAAGAAGATGGGATGGAGGAGGAGATATCTTTTGCCAAGAACAGAGCTACATAGTATACATAAATTGTACCACTTCATCTTGATGACCCCATAGAGTATGTTCTATTATTTTGATTTTACAAATGAACAAAATAAGGTTCAGGGGAAGTAGGGATTAACCCAGTAAGGCTCAGTGGGATCAGGATTTGGGCCCAGGACTACCTGACTACAAAGTCCAGTCTGTTTTGCCTCTTTACCACACTGCTTTAACTTCGGCAATACAAGTTGATTAACTTTTTTTTTTAAGTTGATTAGCTTTTAATTCATTAACTTTAATCAACTAAATTTATCACAGATTGTTATTTGTCCCCAGATACCTATCAACTGCCCCCTGAACTCCTAAGGCACTAACTTTGGAAAGAGAGTGTCCCACTTTCATTAGCTGGGTCCTTCACACCTTGGACTCTCTGAGCCTCAGTGACCATATCCAGAAACTGGGAATCATGTCAGTGCCTTGTGAGGGCACCCAAGGCATGTCAGAGCACCTGGGACCTTCTCACTTCTCTGCAGGTGCCAGTTTCTGCCTGATATTTTCATTTGATGTCAGCAGGAGGTGGCTGCTATGACCCAGCATGGACAAGGGGAAGGGCTGGGCGACGAGAGCTATTAGTATTTTTGGACCTGTTCTGAGCCTAATGACGAGCACTTTGTGCACCTGTGGGCACTGAGGAATGGTGGGGGGCAGGGAAGTGATGATAAAAATGAAAGCAAATGTAACACGCGGACAAAGTTGTATTGCTTCTTCTCCGGGAGTGCAAGATACATCCCAAGTTTTGTCCTAGCTTATCCAATTCTGCCTGATAACTGGTACTGGCCAGGATCACATCGAGGACAAGGCCTGACCTAGGATAATAGCCGCTTGGTCCTTCAGCTTCCTTATCATGGACTCCTGTAGTGCATACCCAGGGCCCACCTGGCCCATCCTGCCCCCTCGCCCAGCCTTCCCTGCAGCACTGCTCAGGAACTTGCCGCCACCTGCTTCCCCAGGCTTACACCCTCCCTCACACTATGCCTCAAAGCCCAAGAGGCAGCCAGGAGCTATCCCTCTCCACTGGCCAGGGCCCTCAGAAACTGCATCTTCTCACGGTACTTCATAATCCTGTCCATTGCACTGGAGAGGAGCGAGCAAGCTCCCACAGAGGCAGCATGCTAAAGGAAAGAAGGGAAGGTTTTGTGTCACAGAGTACTGTCACTTCCCAAATGGCTGACTCCAAGTCAGTCACTTCCTCTCCCTTGGCCTCCATGTCCTCATCTGTCGAATGAAAGTAACAATACTGACCTCATGGGGTTCTCATGAGGGTGAAGCAACTTAGCCCCATGCCTGGCACACGGTGAGTACTCAATCAAGCGATAGGCTCCTTTGCCCTCCTCCTCCGTGCCTGCTTGCAGAATTCTCGAGGGCAAAATGTCCCTAATTCACCCTCGTGCCACCAGCACTCCGTGCAGAGAGGGTGTCCAATGAGCATAGAAGAAAAGAATGAATGTACTCAGAGCGCAGAGTCATTTACTGAACATGAATGAATAGATTAACTGCTTTGTGTTTTCTTGAATGTTTCTCTCTTGTCTTTCTTCTCAAAAGATGATTAAGAGGACATGGCCTCTCAAGTTCTTCAGAGAGAAAAATTAAACCAGTCAGAATTGCCCACTAATTTTCCAAGGCTCATCCAAGCTTGGGCTGGCCCTCAGGGAGACATTATGGTAGGCCCAAGGGAGGCAAGGGCAGCTGCCACTCAGCCGGCCACTCCTGTCTGTATTCTGTATTCTGTGATGCAGGGGCTGGCTACGGGCTGCTCTGGAGAGGGGTCTGACCTGTTGCTCCAAAAGTGGCCGCATGGATGCTGGTGGCAGTCGCCACAAAGAACAGCTGGAGTGGGACTCTCCAACCCAGCAAGGCTAGACACTTCAGATTTCTGCAGGCAGTCCCGGTGTTGGAGCCTCCCTCTCTGCCTAAGGAGACTCATGCTTGTGGCTAATGGGTCTGGAATTTTGGCTCAGAATATAAGGTTCCCACAACCTGTTTCCTAGAGCATGAAGTAGGACCAAATATGGTTTAATCTCTTCTGGATTTCCTGGGAAGATTCAAACCAGGGAGCCACTGGAGATGCTCAGGAGGCCCTGCAGAGCTCACTCCAAAGCAGCTACAAGGTTTGGATGGGGCTGTGAAGGCTCTGAGACAGAGAGAGAGAGAGAGAGAGAGAGAAAGATCAAGAACATGAGGAAAGTTCTAGAACTCACACCATGAGCTGCCAGAGCTAGAGACATCTGGGATTGTAGTAATCATGAGATTAATAAGTAAAATGTACCGAATACCCAATAAATATGGGCAAGGCTTTGCCTGTACTATCTCCTTCGAGTTTCCCAACTACCTTATGAAGCAGACCCAACCATTTCAGAATCAAGGAAACCAAGGCACAGAGAGATATTCATTTGTCCAAGGCCGCCTAGCTGGCAATTGTCAGAGTTTGAACTATTACTTTGTACTGCCTTTCATATTATTTTACTCGACACTGCCTTTTTATTCTAGTTCAAGGCTTCTCATATCTTAGAGTGCACTAGAATCACCTTGAACCCTTGTAAGGATACAGATCTCTGGGCCCATCCCTAGAGATTCTGATTCCTTAAGCCCAGAGGGGGGCCCACCGCTTTGCAGGTGAGGCTAATGTTGCTGGTCTGGGGACCCCGCGCTTAAAAGCAAGGTCGAGAACAAACTTGCACCTGCCAGATCTCAACCACAACAGCCCAGGAGATAGAAAATCAAGAAGATTAAGCCTTCCCAAGAAAACCAAAGGAATTTGTATGGATGTCAACCTTCCGTTCCACGGAGCAGGAACTATCTTCTTTACTAGAGGGCCACTACTCAATTTTTCTCAAGACTTTTGTCCACATCACACAAACTTTTACCTGACCATGTTAAAAAATAGGAAAACAGTTTAATATGGAATTCAAATAACTCTGGAATCCCATTTTAGTTTCTTGTCTCCCTGTTTGATTGGTTGGGGTGATTTTAGAATCCCTTTTACACAAGGTCAGAATGGACCTGAATGCCTCAGGTGTGCTAGAGGTTATAACAGAAAAGCATTCCTGAAAGCTCAGAGAACTGGATCTAACTGCCACCTCCAGCTGGGTGACCCTGGACAAGTCATTTCACCTTGCTGGGTGACACCATATGGGCTGTCAGTTCCCCTCTTGCTCTAGCTTCCTCCTTCCAACCTAAAGCGATGGTGGCCATGGGCTAATCTTGGGGGCTGGGACCTGGAGAATGACATGGGCTGGGGCCTACCGACAATGGACACTGAGCTCACTCCACATCTCCCAGCCAGCTCTGGGATCCCAGCTTAGTCCCCGACCTCCAGGATTTGAACCCTTGCTTTTTCTTCCGAATGCTACCATGGCTTCCCCTCCAGGTCTCAGCACTCCAGGCAGCACTGTTGCCAAGAGGCTCCAGGTCCTGGCCCCAGCTCCCTGGGTGCCAGAATCTTCCCCGAGAAATCTCCAGATTCCTGGGAAGAGTGTGGAGGGAGTCTTGTCAATAGTGAAACTCAAGCTAGGACCCAAAGCCCTGTTTCCTCTCCTGCCCTCTTCCCATTACTTCCTGTGACCCCTAAGAAAGACCGCTAGGCCATGGCATGCTTTAGCAGAATATGTTTTAGTTGAGCAGTTTTGCAATAGTGAGACTGGGGTTCCACAACTTGGCTGGTTTTCCTTCACCAGGAAGGAAATGAGTAAGTGCAACAGGATGAGCAAGTACATCATAGTAATAATGATATTTTAGCTAATCTTCCTGTAATTATGACCCTTGTTTTAATTAACTAGCCAATAGCCAAGTGACTTAAACTAGGTAGGGGCGCCTGGGTGGCTCAGTTGGTTGAGCATCCGACTCTTGGTTTCAGCTCAGGTCTTGATCTCATGGGTCATGGGATCAAGCCCCGTATGGGGCTCCCCGCTCAGCAGGGAGTCTGTCTGAGTTTCTCGCTCCCTCTGCCCTTTCTCCCACTTCCACATGCTCTCTCTCTCTCTCTCAAATAAATAAATCTTAATATATGAACTAGAGATATTTCCTGGGATTTAAACATGACCCTGCCCTCACAATCCACACCTCTAGGGCAATGCAGTAGGTAAATGACCCAGTTATAATGTTCTTTTAGTGCTTCCAGGGTGAGGGGTCTTTGGGTAACTACACTTGCCTAATCCTCAACACTTTTCTCTACACAGAGCCCAGTGAGCTTGTTTCTCCTATGACCGGGAAAGCTGCATGAATGGTGACGTTTAATGGAACTCTTTTCTATTTTAATTTGAGGGAGATGAGCCAGAAGAAAGAGATTGTAGGTGCCATCTGAGAACAAGACTGGGAGAGGGAGGAAAGTCACAGCTGAGTGTGGAGAAGTGGAAGGGGATCCGAGTCCCAGGAGCAGGGCTGGAGAGCAGCTCCACTGTCCCTGCCATAGCCAGGAGCTCCTGCCACCTGCCAGGCCCACCTCTCTCTGGTCTACAGCCAGGTACACACCTGTCCACATCCAGCAGAATTCATAAAACCAGGGCAGAGGGCAAAATTTGTGTCTAGGATTAGTGTTTACAAGGCTCCCCTTGGGTCATGTAGAGCAAGTCATTTGGAAAGCCCTTGGGTCTCTTGGGTCTGGTGTGCCCATGTGGCCTACTACTATTTCCTCTGCACTTGCTGGTTGCCTTGCCTCCTGATCCAGCTTTCTACTTCTGATCCTGCTGGCCATTTGTGTATTGTGTCTGTATTGAGTTCTTAGAATCTGGACTCACTCGACTTACTTGGAGTTAGAGTACTTATTACAGAGACCCTTGAGAGACAAGGCCCAGATATCTGGTAGTTACCACCCCAGCCCATCCATACCCATACCTCTACATGACACATGCAGATTCTCATTGCTGGCCTCACATTACATTGCCACCCAAAACCTTTCTTGCCAGAGAGAGACAGAGAGAGAGAGAGAGACAGAGACAGAGACAGAGAGATGAGGGGGAGAGAAAGCCACCTATGCAGGAAACAACAGCACCTTGTCCTCTTACCTCCCCCACCCTAAGCCCTCCCATGATGGCTCTATCTAAAAAAGATTTATATTTCAAATGATAAAATATGCATTTAAAATTCCCCAGCTTTCTGCCAGTCCACCTCTGACACTACCTTCTGCTACCAATTGAGTAAACTCCAACAAGTAAATAGGAGTGATATTATTCTTAAAATTTCATTTTTGAGAAAAAGAAATACACATTCATGGGAAGACAAACAAAAGTCCACCAGTAGGAACTCCCTTACTCATTTAACATGAATTAACAGTGAAGACACAATTACAACAGCATAAACCAAACCAGGCAGTAAGTGGGCAATTTCCCTTCTGTTCCAATATGCCCCAATTAACACAAACTGAGGAAGGAATAAATTCAAGCAGGAACAGCTTATCAACATACAATTAGCACTCAATAATTTATCCCTGTAATGCCAGATCAAATAAAAACTTGGTGTCATAAATCACTTACTCAAGTAAACCACCGACCCATGTGCTGAAATGATCTTTTGGTAGATTTGCTTCCTAGTCACCACCCTTCTGCTACAAAAGGGATTTTTTTCCCTTTCTCAGATCCAAGACAGCGAGACAGCTGCAGTGGCATTTGCTACTCTCCAGAGTTCAAGGTGATCCTAAGCCACAAACAGAATTATAGCGAGGGCCAGCTCAGACCTCACTGAGCAGGCACCTATCTCTGGCTAGGCCAGCCACCGAATAACTGCAAATAAATTGGTGCCTGGCCTTTAACATTTCTGAGGAAGGGAATTCCTCATTCTTCCTTTCTTAGGTATTTTTAGATCTCTCAATTTTTACAGGTAGCAGAGTTTTCATGAATCTTCCATACAACACCTAAAAAACAAATAATCCAATTTAAAAATGGGCAGAACACATGAACAGACATTTCTCCAAAGAAGACATCCAGGTGGCCAACAGGTATATGAAAAGATGTCCAACATCAATCACCATCAGGGAAAGGCAAATCAAAACCACGACGAGATGTCACCTCACCAGTCAGAATGGCTATTATCAAAAAGACAAGAAATAACAAGTGTTGGCAAGGATGTGGAGAAAAGGAAACCCAGTGCAGCCACTGTGGAAAACAGTGCAGAGGTTCCTCAAAAAATAAAAATAGAACTACCCCACAATCCAGTAATTGCACTTCTGGTTATTTATGCCCCAAATACAAAAACACTAATTCAAAGGGATACATGCACCCCTATGTTTATTGCAGCATTGTCTGCACTAGCCAAATTATGGAGGCAGCCCAAGTATCCATTGATGGATGAATGGATAAAGGAGAAGTGGTGTGTGTGTGTGTGTGTGTGTGTGTGTGTATAAAAATATGTACAATGGTATATTACTTGACCATAAAAAAGAATAACATCTTGACATTTGCAATGATATGGATGGAGCTAGAGAATATTATGCTAAGTGCAATAAGTCAGTCAGAGAAAGACAAATACTACGTGATTTCACTCATATGTGGAATTTAAGAAACCACACAAATGAGCAAAGGGGAAAAAAGAGAGAGAGAGAGAGAGAGACAAACCAAGCAACAGACTCAACTATAGAGAACAAACCGCTGGTTACCAGAGGGGAGATGGGGGGAAATGGGTGAAATAGGTGATGGGGATTAAGGAGGGCACTTGTGATGAGCACCGGGTGTTGTATGGAAGTGTTGAATCACTCTATTGTACACCTGAAACTAATATAACACTGTATGTTAACTATACTGGAAATAAAATTAAAAACTTAATAAAAATGTTTAAAAAAAGAATCTTCCATCCAGTGCTTTTATTTGCATTTAAATCAATTTATACTTGTTTTATGAAAATTAAAAACAACCTGTCATCTTCTCTGTAAGGCCCATAAATCTAAAGGCAGTCATTAAGTCCTTGAATGTTTCCCATTCATTCTCTCACTGCCAAATCTTAGTTCTTTAAACTTTTTGTGGTGTGCCTCGCCTCTTTGAAATCAGATGTGTTCTCCATCCTCCTCCGGCCCACTCCGTTTCCCAGACTCTCTTGCAACTGATTTAGCTACAGAGAACCCTGGTAGAAGACCAGAACGTAGGAGATGGGAAGAACCCAGGCTATTATTCCATCTCTGTCTTGGCAAGTGCAGTCAAGCCTCACTATTCAGGAATTCCAAATTTGCAAATTTGCCTACTTACTAAAATTTATTTGTAATCCCCAAATCAATATTTGCGCACTTCCGTGGTCATTTGCAGACACGCACAGAACAGTGAAAAATTTGAATTGCCTGACATATGTCTCCAGCTGAGGTCAGACCAGGCAACACTCTGCCTCATTTCAATTCTTATGCTATAAGTAAGGGTCCTTTTGACAGTATTGTGTCCTATTTTTCTCGGGTATGTGCTTTTTGTTGGTGATGTCACTGTTTAAAATGGCCCACACACATACTGCTGAAGTGCTGTCTTGTGTTCCTGAACACAAGATGGCTGTGGTGTATCTTAGGGAGAAAATACACATGTTAGATAAGCTTCATTCAGTCATGACTTACAGTGCTGTTGGCCATGAGTTCAATGTTAATGAAGCAATAATATATTTTAGGTAAGGTGCTTTAAACAGAAACACATAAAACAGGTTATAGATTGATGGATTGAGGAAAATGCTGTGACCAGAGGCTCACAGGAACCTAACCCTATATTTTCTCTAGGAGCAATGGTTCAGTATTTGTTAATTCAGTGTTTGTGGTGACTTTATAAAACACAAGTACCACAGATAACGAGAACATACTGTATTTCCCAGTGATGTCCATGTCTCCCCTGGGAGTCCAGCTTCCCACCAGATAGTCCATACCTCCTTGCTCCCAACTTCCACTGGGAAGTCTCCACCATGATTGTTACAAAATCACCCCAGCTCCTGAATCCTGGTAAAACCACCTCCTTCCTGTGCCCCCCTCCCATCTTAGAAATGATGGTAGCTTCTGCTATCGCTAAACTCTGGGGTACTGCACCATCCTTTGACTTGTCAGATCTTCCATCTCTCATGTAGCGAATTCTCTGTATTAAATGTCCTCTGTTTAAAGTATTAGAAGGGTTCCTATATCCTGGTTGAATCCTGACTGATATACCTTCCCTTATTAATCTTGTTTTCTAACTTCTTTATCTCTTTGTGGTAGGCAGAATAATGGCTCCCCAAAGATATTCACATCCTAATCCCCAGAACTTTTGAATATGTTACCTTACATGACAAAAAAGACTTTGTGGGTGTGATTAAGTTAAGAATTTTGAGATGATTTATCCAGGTGAGACCAATGTCATCACAAGGATTCTTGTAAGTGAAAGAGAAAAGCAGCAGAGTCAGAGGACAAATTTGAGAACAGAAGCAGAGATCAGAGTGATGGAGACATGGGCCTAAGAAATGGAGGCAGCCTCCAGGAGATGGAAAAAGTGAAGAACAAATCCCCCCCACCTGTGCACCAGAGCCTCTAGAAGGAACACAACCTTGCTGACACCTGATTTGAGCTTAGTGAACCTCATTTTGGACTTCTGACCTCCAGAACTGTAAGATAAAATAAATTTGTGTTGTTTTAAGCCACCTCCTTTGTTGTAATTTGTTACAGCAGCAACTGGAAACATATTCTTTTTGTGGCTACTAGCTGTCCATACCTTTCAAGCTGAAGGGCACTTAGTTGGTTCTAAAATGTGTTTAAGTTCTGATGTAGTCTCTGTGCCTGGAAATAGCCAGAGAACTCACAGTAGGCAGCAACCACTGACAGCTGAATGCATTTAATTTCCTGAAATCAGAAAACTAAGATCTATTTACACCTCTCTGGGTTTTTTCTGCTTTTTCATTATAGAAAATTCCTAAAATCATATAAAACTGGAGAGAGTAATATCATAAGCCTCCATATACCTATTATCCAGCTTCAAAAATTACCAACTCATGGCCAATTTTGATTTGTATGCATCTTTATAATTCCCCCTTTCCTGTATTATTTTGAAGCAAATTCCAGGTATCCTTTCTTCACAGACACTTCAGTACATATCTGTGAAAGATAAAGACTCTTTTAAAACACGACCACAAAATTATTACTGAACCAAAACAAAATTAATTTTATATAATTAATTATAGTCAGTGTTGAATTATCTCTGTCTTCTGATTTTGTTTGCATCAGCAACCAGTAGGATTCTACACTGCAATTATTTGACATTTCTTAAGTCCCTTTTGACCTATAGGTTCCCCTCTATTACTTCTTTCCTGTTCTTATAATTTATACATGTCAATATCCACATTATATATTACGTGTCAAAACCCACAGTTTAGGTTTTGTGGACTTCATTCCATGATGTTGTTTAACATTTTTCTCTGTTCTCTGTAATTTGGTTGTTAATTCTAGTGGATTTATTAGACTTAGGTTCAATTTTTTTAACCAAGAGTACGTTGGAGATAGTGTGGCATATTTTAACATTCTAGCTGGTTCACTCTCTTTTTATAATGTTAGCCGTCATTGATGTGTACAGCCTAAATCCATTAATTTATTAGGGATTACAGAAAGGTGATATTCTAATTCTATCCTTCCTTCCTTTACTATCTGGAATCCTTTATAAAGAGGAATTTTCTCTAATCAATTATTTGATTACTGTGCAATACAGCTCCTATAAGAAAGGCAGAATAAAACATTATTTATCCACTATATGCGTTGGCTCTGTGGCATCTTCCAAAGGTGGCCAATGATGTTTCTTGTTTAAATTATTAAAATCTCATGTATTTAAGCACATTTTATGTGCTTTAATCCATTAGAGTTATTACTCTTACTGATGTTCAAATTGACCCATATTTAGCCAATGGGAAATTCTTCAACTTGGCACCTGAGTCTCTTTGATGCAACACCACTGGTCTCTGATAGCTTTCTTCCTTCAGGACATGGCAAGATATTCTAGAATCATCTTGTACATTTCCTGACCCAAGCCTAGAATCACACATTTCTCCAAAAAGCCCTGATTCTTTAAATTGGGAAATAAGGGAGGAGCAAGATGGCAGAGGAGTAGGAGACCTAAATTTCATCTTGTCCCAGGAATTCAGCTAGCTAGTTATCAAACCATTCTGAACACCTACGAACTCAACAGTAGATTGAAGAAGAGAACAGAAGCAACTTTCTGAACAGAAAAGCGACCACTCTCAGGAAGGTAGGATGTGCGGAGACGCGAATCCGAGGTGATATTCGGGAAGATAGACCACAGTGGGAGGGACCCTCCATCAGCCGCTACTGGCAAGTGATAGAGCAGCAGAGCACAAAATTGGAACTTTTAGAAGTCTGCTCTGCTGAGGGACGTTGCTCTAGTGGCTAAGCAGGGGGTGAAAACCTCACTGGGACAGTATGGTCTCAGGACCCTCGGGGTCACAGAAAGGCTGGGGGTGCCTGAGTGTGGCAGAGCTCCCAGGGATTGGAGCAGGGAAGCTGGCTGCAAAAATGGAGTGGAGGAGTGGGCTCTCAGCCCGGGGTTGCCATAAACCATGATCTGCGGCACAGTTGGGCCACTGCTTTTCCAGCAGGGACCCAACAAGCAGCAGATCTTGGAAGACTCCCCTTCCTCCCCTGGGAGGAGCGGTGTGGGAGTGCACCTCAGGAATCTGCTGGGTTTGGAGATTCCAAACGGGGTCCTGTGCCAGAGAGAGAAATGCTCAGTCACAGGCCGGTGAGCACGGAGTGTGGCCAGAGACCAGAGAGACAGGAGTGATTGACTGCTTTTCTCTGGGGGCTCACTGAAGAGTGGGGCCCTGAGTTCTCAGCTTCTCAGGGGCCGGAGATTGGGAGGCTGCCATTTTTCACTCTCATCCTCCAAAGCTGTAAGGAAAGCTTGCAGGGAACAAAAGCAAACCCAAGCAGATTACTTAGCCCAGCCCCCAGCAAGGGTGGGGCAATTCTGCACCGGGCAAAGACATTTGGGAACCACCGCAACAGCCCCCCCCCCAGAAGATCGACAAGAACAGCCAGCCAAGACCAAGTTTACCAATCAATGAGAACGGCAGAACTCCAGCGCTAGGGGAATACAGCAGATAGAATTCATGGCTTTTTTCCCATGATTCTTTAGTCTTTCAATTTTTTTAATTTTCTTTTTTTTCTTTTTTATTTCTTTTTCTTAATTTTTCTTTTTTCCTTTTTCAACCAACATCTTATCAATTCCTTTTTTAAAATCTTTTTTAATTTGCATTTTACAGTCATATTCTTTTTATTTTTTTCCATCGTGCTGTATGACCTTTAATTAAGTATATATAATGTCTTCCAATCACGTCACCTAGGGACCATTTTACCCGCTGCTCTGTTTGGCAGCCAGTCTCTTGTCTCTCTCTTCAGTGATGGTGAGGTGGATACCCTTTCCACGGGGAAGAGAAATCCACGGTTTGTTGCCTTTGCCAATAACAAAAATGTTGGAGAGTCGGGTGGCAAAGCTGTTGCCATTGGCATCTTTCACGTGAACCACATCAAACGAAACAGGATGTCTCTCTCTGTTGGTGATCACACCAATTCTTCCCAGGTTGGCACCCCCAGTCACCATACACAGATTACCAGTATCAAACTTGATGAAATCAGTAATCTTTCCAGTCTCCAAATCAATCTGAATGGTATCATTCACCTTGATGAGGGGATCAGGATGGCGGACGGTGCGTGCATCATGAGTCACCAGATGAGGGATTCCTTTTGTCCCCACAAAGATCTTTCACACTTTGCACAACTTATACTTGGCCTCCTCAGGTGTTATCTGATGAACAGCAAAGCGACCCTTAGTGTCATAGATCAGAAGGAAATTCTCCCCAGTCTTGTCAATGCTGATGACATCCATAAAACCAGCAGGGTAGGTTATATCAGTTCGGACCTTGCCATCAATCTTAATAAAACACTGCATACAGATCTTCTTGACTTCATCTCCTGTTAGGGCATACCTAAGTCTGTTCCTTAGGAAAATGATGAGAGGGAGACATTCTCTCAACTTACGGGGACCAGTAGATGGGCGAGGAGCAAACACACGAGTCAGTTTATCCAGCATCCAATGCTTTGGAGCTGCTACACGCTTCAGATGCTTCTTGGGACCACGAGCCATGGCTGCGCTGGGAACGAAAAGAGCTTTACAGTCATATTCTATCCCTTCATTGTATTTAACCTTATTTTTGTATATATATGTTTTTCTTTCTTTAAAATTTTGGGATACAGTTTCTTCTAACAGACCAAAATATACCCTAAATCTAGTGTGTGGCTTTGTTCTACTCTCCCACATGATCACATTCTCTCCTTTTTTTTTTTTTTAATTTTCTTCTTTCTTTTTTCAACCAACTTCCTATCAATTCCTTTTTTAAAATCTTTTTTAATTTTCATCTTTACAGTCACATTCCATCCCTTCAT
>NW_027397064.1:55068785-55073915 GCF_003265705.2 Callorhinus ursinus | reverse complement strand
TGTGTGTGTGTATATATATATATATATATATATATATATATATATATATATATATAAGTTTTTCTTTCTTTAAAATTCTGGGATGCAGTTTCTTCTAACAGACCAAAATATACCCCAAATCTAGTGTTGGGATTGTTCTATTCACCAGCCTGATCATATTCTTTTTTCTTTCTTTCTTTCTTTTCCCTTTGGTTTCAGGTCTCTTCTGATTTGTTTAGTGTATATTTCTCTGGGGCCGTTGTTACCCTTTTAGCATTTTGTTCTCTCATTCATCTATTCTCCTCTGGACAAAATGACAAGACGGAAAATCTCACCTCAGAAAAAAGAACAAGAGTCAGTACCGACTGCCAGGGACATAATCGATACGGACATTAGTAAAATGTCAGAACTAGAGTTCAGAATGACGATTATAAAGATACTAGCAGGGCTTGAAAAAAGCATGGGAGATACTAGAGAATCCCTTTCTGGAGAAATAAAAGAACTAAAATCTAACCAAGTCGAAATCAAAAAGGTTATTAATGAGGTGCAATCAAAAATGGAGTCTCTAACTGCTAGGGTAAATGAGGCAGAAGAGAGAATTGGTGATAACCAAATGATGGAGAATAAAGAACCTGAGAAAAAGAGAGATAAACAACTACTGAATCACGAGGGCAGAATTCGAGAGATAAGTGATACCATAAGATGGAACAGTATCAGAATAATTGAGATCCCAGAAGAAGAAGAAAGAGGGGGCAGAAGGTATATTGGAGCAAATTATAGCAGAGAACTTCCCTAATTTGGGGAAGGAAACAGACATCAAAATCCAGGAGGCACAGAGAACCCCCCTCAAAATCAATAAAAATAGGTCAACACCTCAACATCTAATAGTAAAACTTACAGGTCTCAGAGACAAAGAGAAAATCCTGAAAGCAGCTCGGGACAAGAGGTCTGTAACCTACAATGGTAGAAATATTAGATTGGCAGCAGACCTATCCACAGAGACCTGGCAGGCCAGAAAGGACTGGCATGATATATTCGGGGCAATAAATGAGAAAAATATGCAGCCAAGAATACTATATCCAGCTAGGCTGTCATTGAAAATAGGAGAGATCAAAACCTTCCAGGACAAACAAAAACTAAAAGAATTTGCAAACACCAAACCAGCCCTACAAGAAATATAGAAAGGGGTCCTCTAAGCAAAAAGAGAGCCTAAAAGTAACAGAGAGCAGAAAGGAACAGAGACAATATACAGTAACAGTCTCCTTACAGACAATACAATGGCACTAAATTCATATCTTTAAATAGTTATCCTGAATGTAAAAATGGGCTAAATGCCCCAATCAAAAGACACAGGGTATCAGATTGGATAAAAAAACAAGACTCTTCAATATGCTGTCTGCAAGAGACTCATTTTAGACACAAAGACACCTCCAGATTGAAAGTGAGGGGCATGCTAATGGACACCAAAAGAAAGCAGGGGTGGCAATCCTTATATCAGACAAATTAGATTCTAAACCAAAGACTATAATAAGAGACTGTGTAGACTGATAACAACTTCAACATATGTAAATCAAAGTTGGATTAATTTAATTATTCATGAAAGTCCATGTGCCATTCACCTTTATTCAGGCAGAATGAAAAGGAATATATTTGATAGAAAATAAAACAAAGTTGGCAAAAAAATAAAATAAATAAATTGGGAAATGATATTTAGAAATGGCAATCTGGGCACAGAAGATGTTAATTGTTAATGGATTGGTTGTTTTTAGTCCTTTTGGGTGGATAGGAAATACATTATTAAAGATAAGATACCTCATGTCCTTGCTGCTGTGGACTCTTGGCCACCAGGGTCAGTGAAGGATCTCAAGATGGCTGCGCGAAAACTTGCTCTAAAAACCATTCACTGGGTAGCTTTTGGGGAGATCATACCCCAAAACCAGAAGGCCATTGCCAACTCCCTGAAATCCTGGAATGAGACACTTACCTCCAGGTTGGCTACTCTCCCTGAGAAACCAGCTGCTATCGACTGGGCTTACTACAAGGCCAATGTGGCGAAGGCTGGTTTGGTAGATGACTTTGAGAAGAAGTTTAATGCCCTGAAGGTTCCTGTGCCAGAGGATAAATATACTGTTCAGGTGGATGCTGAAGAAAAAGAAGATGTGAAAAGTTGCGCCGAGTTTTTGTCTCTCTCAAAGGCCAGGATTGAGGAATATGAAAAAGAGCTGGAGAAGATGAGGAACATAATTCCATTTGATCAGATGACCATTGAGGATCTGAATGAAGTCTTCCCAGAAACCAGATTAAACAAGAAGAAGTATCCCCATTGGCCTCACAAGCCAATTGAGAATTTATAAACTTGAGTTGGGGAGAAAGCTCTGGCCCTCGGATTGTAAATGCTGGACATTAAAAATAATGATATGGTGAAAAAAAAAAAAGATAAGATACCTCAAGAGGTTTTTAAAATGCTAATTCCAATTGCAGTTCAAGACCACAGAGTTTTTTGTTTTGTTTTCTTTTGTTTTTTAAGACCACAGAGTTTTTTGTTTTGTTTTCTTTTGTTTTTAAGACCACAGAGTTTTGTTTTTTAAGACCACGGAGTTTTTAATGTAACCTCATGAATCTTACATCTGTATCTCTTTTTCCATTTTGAAAAACATACACAGTGACATCAATATAATTATTTGTTTTATCACATAGTGCTCTAGAAGAATCTCAGAAAACAATACCAACACTTCTACCTACATATTATAAGTAAAAATAGTTTAAGAGCCTTTTATCCTTTTTGTTTTGTTTGCTTGCTTGCTTGTTTTGTTGCAATCCTTTTTGTTCTCAGGATATAATCCACTGGAGCTAGATATGTGTGCCTACTTACCATTTACTGTGTATAAACTATCTTTAATTTCTTTTCATGCTACAATAAATAAAATCAGCCAGCAGATCAAATTTATCTTTTATCTGTGACAATGATGCTATTGGCTCTTATAAATTTCCCCCTACTTATTTTCAAGTTGGTGTCTATGCCAGAAAATAGAAACCACTTCATTTCAAAGTGGTTTGAAATGCAATGTGATACAGAAAATTGATTACAAACATATCGGAAGGGCTAGAGGTGCAAATAAGGAAAGGCACAAGGTTTCACAAAGATAAGTAACTATAAGAAAATGCCGGGGCTGAAGAAGTGAAAGGGAAAAAAAGCTAAGTTGCTCAGAGCATGAATCACACTGGCCAGAAATGCTGCTGCTGGGGAAAAACCACGAGCCCGTTTTCCCATCGACATTGCTGCCGGATGCAGAACCCTCCTACCTTCCAATCTCACCTGAGGGCTTCTCATTGGTAGAACCCAACAGAACCCAGCTGACAAGGGGGTCTGAGTAACGGAGGAAGTAGGTTTCTAGTCCTAGAAATATGAGGGAATAGAAAGTCTGGGAGGAGCCGAGTACCAACTGACAACACGTGGCTCATCTACTCAGGGTCCAACATTTAGGGAATGTTTTTCAGTAGAAACGGTGGATTCATCTTCTCCCCTGGTCCTTCTGAAAATCAACAGTTCAGGACCAAGATTAAGGGCATCATCTGTGGTAAAAGCATAAAGAAAAGCTTACATGAAATAATTTAAAACCATGGCACTGGCCTTGTTAGTATAAACCATAGTCATCCACACTTCTCTGCTCCAGGCCATAAAGATAAGGAAAACAAGGGTCACATGTTTGGAAACAGATACCTAGGCTCAGAGAAACCGAGTGACTTGCTATTAAATTTTATTCTTTTCGGTTCTCTGATTAGGAATAATTTGCCAATTAAGTAGGACAGCAGCCAAAGTAAAAAGAGACATACACTGAAATCTGTTAGCATCGACTGTTAAGAGTCATTCTTCTCCCAATGACATATTGTTGCTATATATAGTTTAGATATGAGTAATGAGAAAGTGATTGTGAGCCAATATTTAGGGAAATGCTAGGCCTACCATGACCACAACTCTGTTGGAATGTCTTGGTGATGGATTTAGTCTCACACTTTCGTACTTTCTCAATTTATTTTTCTCTGGGATGCTTTTCTATTTAGGGCATTAAATGAGTTACATTTGATGGACAGAGAAGGACACTTATTAATTATGAAATCCTAGGCAAGTTATTTAACCTTTCCAAGATTTCTTATCTATGAAATGGGGATAATAATAGCATCTACCTCACATGGTTATTTATGACAGTTACATGAAACAATATGCATAGAGAACTCAGAATTGTGCCTGATACACAACAAGTCCTCAGGAAAGTGGGCTGTTTGTATTCTTGCTAGAGAAATAGCTAAGAAATAAAAGGTCATTTAAAAATAATCTCATTTGAACATTTCTTCTTGATAATCAAGCTGATACTAGATCCAGGAGAAGTTAATGCTGCCAAGAAAGGAATCAGAAGAAATCTTATATAAAGAAAGGGTTAATGGCATCCTTGGATAATGTGGAGGTCTTCATTCTCTGGAGTCCAAGAACTTCTACTCCTCTGAGACTAATGGGGATGATAATCATAAATTTAAGCAACTTTAAATGTGAAAAATGACCTAGGGAACAGTTGTGGAGACCTAGTCCTCATAATCTTGATACTTCACAGGAGCAGGTGATACGCTTGGAGATGGAAAATAGGGAGATGTGTGAACATGCCCAGCATGGGTCAAAGGAGAGAGAGCCAAAAGAAGAGAATCTCTCTCTTACTGAGTTGGAGAAACCCTTGTTCCCCTCCTTCAACAGCAGAGTGTCCTGATTTACTCTCTGGTTGAAGAGGAAGGTCTGGCTCCACATAAAGAAATGTACAAATGTTCACATTCCCTAAGGAGAAATGTAAACTCACAGTGGACCACATAGCTAAAGGTGATAATATTTCACTACAAAATATTACTCTTTGATGAAAACCTTAGTGCTTCTTCATGATTCAAGATAGTGATAAAAATTGGAGACCTATATTGAGACTCTGGTCTTTCTACTCTAGCCACAAACAGATATATATGTATATACACACAGAATTATCATGAATGTCACTACTCCAGTGCACACAAACACAAACTGCATCATGGCAGCTCATATTGGCAATTGATACCAGCAACATCAGTTAACATGATTTTCTGAAATGAAAAATTCTTGGTAAATTTCCAAACAAA
>NW_027397064.1:55063225-55068775 GCF_003265705.2 Callorhinus ursinus | reverse complement strand
ATCACCATATATTACATCATTAGTTTCTGATGAAGTGTTCCATGATTCATTGTTTGTGCATAACACCCAGTGCTCTATGCAGAACGTGCCCCCTTGAATACCCATCACAAAGCTAACCCACCCGCCCACCCTCCTCCCCTCTAGAACCTCAGTTTGTTTTTCAGAGTCCATCGTCTCTCATGGTTCATTTCCCCCTCTGACTTACTCCCCCTCATTCTTCCCCTCCTGCTATTTTCTTCTTTTTCTTTTTTCTTAACATATGTTGCATTATTTGTCGCAGAAGTACAGATCTGCGACTCAGCCGTCTTGCACAATTCACAGCGCTCACCATAGCACATACCCTCCCCAGTGTCTATCACCCAGCCACCCCATCCTTCCCACCCCCCACCATGCCAGCAACACTCAGTTTGTTTCCTGAGATTAAGAATTCCTCATATCAGTGAGGTCATATGATACATTTCTCTGATTGACTTATTTCACTCAGCATAACACCCTCCAGTTCCATCCACGTCGTTGCAAATGGCAAGATCTCATTCCTTTTGATGGCTGGATAATATTCCATTGTGTATATATACCACTTCTTCTTTATCCATTCATCTGTCGATGGACATCTTAGCTCTTTCCACAGTTTGGCTATTGTGGACATTGCTGCTATCAACATTGGGGTGCACGTACCCCTTTGGATCCCTACATTTGTATCTTTGTGGTAAATACCCAGTAGTGCAATTGCTGGATCATATGGTAGGTCTATTTTCAACTGTTTGAGGAACCTCCATACTGTTTTCCAGAGTGGTTGCACCAGCTTGCATTCCCACCAACAGTGTAGGAGGGTTTCCCCTTTCTCCACATCCCCGCCAACATCTGTCGTTTCCTGACTTGTTAATTTTAGCGATTCTGACGGGTGTGAGGTGGTATCTCATTGAGGTTTTGATTTGGATTTCCCTGATGCCAAGCGATGTTGAGCACTTTTTCATGTGTCGGTTGGCCATTTGGGTGTCTTCTTTGGAAAAATGTCTGTTCATGTCTTCTGCCCATTTCTTGATTGGATTATTTGTTCTTTGGGTGTTGAGTTTGATACGTTCTTTATAGATTTTGGATACTAGCCCTTTATCTGATATGTCATTTGCAAATATTTTCTCCCATTCTGTCGGTTGTCTTTTGGTTTTGTGGACTGTTTCTTTTGCTGTACAAAAGCTTTTTATCTTGATGAAATCCCAATAGTTCATTTTTGCCCTTGCTTCCCTTGCCTTTGGCGATGTTTCTAGGAAGAAGTTGCTGTGGCTGAGGTCGAAGAGGTTGCTGCCTGTGCTCTCCTTTAGGATTTTGATGGACTCCTGTTTCACGTTTAGGTCTTTCAACCATTTGGAGTCTATTTTTGTGTGTGGTGTAAGGAAATGGTCCAGTTTCATTCTTCTGCATGTGGCTGTCCAATTTTCCCAACACCATTTGTGGAAGAGACTGTCTTTTTGCCATTGGACATTCTTTCCTGCTTTGTCAAAGATTAGTTGACCATAGAGTTGAGGGTCCATTTCTGGGCTCTCGATTCTGTTCCATTGATCTATGTGTCTGTTTTTGTGCCAGTACCATACTGTCTTGATGATGACAGCTTTGTAATAGAGCTGGAAGTCCGGAATTGTGATGCCGCCAGCTTTGCTTTTCTTTTTCAATATTCCTCTGGCTATTCGGGGTCTCTTCTGGTTCCATAAAATTTTAGGATTATTTGTTCCATTTCTTTGAAAAAAGTGGATGGTATTTTGATGGGGATTGCATTGAATGTGTAGACTGCTCTAGGTAGCATTGACATCTTCACAGTGTTTGTTCTTCCAATCCATGAGCATGGAACGTTTTTCCATTTCTTTGTGTCTTCTTCAATTTCTTTCATGAGTATTTTATAGTTTTCTGAGTACAGATCCTTTGCCTCTTTGGTTAAATTTATTCCTAGGTATCTTATGGTTTTGGGTGCAATTGTAAATGGGATCGACTCCTTCATTTGTCTCTCTTCTGTCTTGTTGTTGGTGTATAGGAATGTCACTGATTTCTGTGCATTGATTTTATATGCTGCTACCTTACTGAATTCCTGTATGAGTTCTAGCAGTTTTGGGGTGGAGTCTTTTGTGTTCTCCACATACAGTATCATATCATCTGCAAAGAGTGAGAGTTTGACTTCCTCTTTGCCGATTTGGATGCCTTTGATTTCTTTTTGTTGTCTGATTGCTGTGGCTAGGACTTCTAATACTATGTTGAATAGCAGTGGTGAGAGTGGACATCCCTGCCGCGTTCCTGACCTTAGGGGAAAAGCTGAGAGCTTTTCCCCATTGAGAATGATATTCGCTGTAGGTTTTTCATAGATGGCTTTTATGATATTAGGTATGTACCCTCTATCCCTATACTCTGAAGAGTTTTGATCAAGAAAGGATGCTGGACTTTGTCAAATGCTTTTTCTGCATCTATTGAGAGGATCATATGATTCTTGTTCTTTCTTTTGTTAATATATTGTATCATGTTGATTGATTTGCGGATGTTGAACCAGCCTTGCAGCCCAGGGATAAATCCCACTTGGTCATGGTGAATAATCCTTTTAATGTACTGTTGGATCCTATTGGCTAGAATTTTGGTGAGAATTTTTGCATCCATGTTCATCAAGGATATTGGTCTGTAATTCTCCTTTTTGATGGGGTCTTTGTCTGGTTTTGGGATCAAGGTAATGGTGGCCTCATAAAATGAGTTTGGAAGTTTTCCTTCTATTTCTATTTTTTGGAACAGTTTCAGGAGAATAGGTATTAATTCTTCTTTAAATGTCTGATAGAACTCCCCTGGGAAGCCATCTAGCCCTGGGCTTTTGTTTGTTGGGAGATTTTTGATGACTGCTTCAATTTCCTTAGTGGCTATAGGTCTGTTCAGGTTTTCTATTTCTTCCTGGTTCAATTTTGGTAGTTGATACATCTCTAGGAATGCACCCATTTCTTCCAGGTTATCTAATTTGCTGGCATAGAGTTGCTCATAATATGTTCTTATAATTGTTTGTATTTCTTTGGTGTTGGTTGTGATCTCTCCTCTTTCATTCATGATTTTGTTGATTTGGGTCATTTCTCTTTTCTTTTTGATTAAGTCTGGCCAGGGGTTTATCAATCTTGTTAATTCTTTCAAAGAACCAGCTCCTAGTTTCGTTGATCTGTTCTACTGTTCTTTTGGTTTCTAGTTCATTGATTTCTGCTCTGATCTTTATTATTTCTCTTCTCCTGCTGGGTTTAGGCTTTCTTTGCTGTTCTTTCTCCAGCTCCTTTAGGTGTAGGGTTAGGTTGTGTATTTGAGACCTTTCTTGTTTCTTGAGAAAGGCTTGTATTGCTATATACTTTCCTCTCAGGACTGCCTTTGCTGTATCCCAAAGATTTTGAACAGTTGTGTTTTCATTTTCATTGGTTTCCATGAATTTTTTTAATTTTTCAATTTCCTGGTTGACCCATTCATTCTTTAGTAGGATGCTCTTTAGCCTCCATGTATTTGAGTTCTTTCCGACTTTCCTCTTATGATTGAGTTCTAGTTTCAAAGCATTGTGGTCTGAAAACATGCAGGGAATGATCCCAATCTTTTGGTACCGGTTGAGACCTGATTTGTGACCTAGGATGTGATCAATTCTGGAGAATGTTCCATGGGCACTAGAGAAGAATGTGTATTCTGTTGCTTTGGGATGGAATGTTCTGAATATGTCTGTGAAGTCCATTTGGTCCAGTGTGTCATTTAAAGTCTTTATTTCCTTGTTGATCTTTTGCTTAGATGGTCTGTCCATTTCAGTCAGGGGTGTGTTAAAGTCCCCCACTATTATTGTATTGTTGTCAATGTGTTTCTTCGCTTTTGTTATTAATTGCCATATATAATTGGCTGCTTCTACATTAGGGGCATAGATATTTACAATTGTTAGATCTTCTTGTTGGATAGACCCTTTAAGTAGGATATAGTGTCCTTCCTCATCTCTTATTACAGTCTTTGTTTTAAAATCTAATCTGTCTGATACAAGGATTGCCACCCCAGCTTTCTTTTGGTGTCCATTAGCATGGTAAATGGTTTTCCACCCTCTCACTTTCAATCTGGGGGTGTCTTTGGGTCTAAAATGAGTCTCTTGCAGACAGCATATTGTTGGGTCTTGTTTTTTAATCCAATCTGATAGCCTGTGTCTTTTGATTGGGGCATTGAGCCCATTTACATTCAGGGTAACTATTGAAAGGTATGAATTTAGTGCCATTGTATTGCCTGTAAGGTAACTGTGACTGTATATTGTCTGTGTTCCTTTCTGATCTATGCTGCTTTTAGGGTCTCTCTTTGCTTAGAGGACCCCTTTCAATATTTCTTGGAGGGCTGGTTTCGTGTTTGCAAATTCCTTTAGTTTTTGTTTGTCCTGGAAGGTTTTGATCTCTCCTTCTATTTTCAAGGACAGCCTAGCTGGATATAGTATTCTTGGCTGCATATTTTTCTCGTTTAGTGCTCTGAAGATATCTTGCCAGTCCTTTCTGGTCTGCCAGGTCTCTGTGGATAGGTCTGTTGCCAATCTAATGTTTCTACCATTGTAGGTTACATATCTCTTCTCCCGAGCTGCTTTCAGGATTTTCTCTTTGTCTCTGAGACTCGTAAGTTTTACTATTAGATGTTGGGGTGTTGACCTATTATTATTGATTTTGAGAGGGGTTCTCTGTGCCTCCTGGATTTTGATGCCTGTTTCCTTCCTCACATTAGGGAAGTTCTCTGCTATTATTTGCTCCAATATACCCTCTGCCCCTCTCTCTCTTTCTTCTTCTTCTGGGATCCCAATTATTCTAATGTTGTTTCGTCTTATCGTATCACTTATCTCTCGAATTCTGCCCTCGTGATCCTGTAGTTGTTTCTCTCTCTTTTTCTCAGCCTCTTTATTTTCCATCATTTGGTGTTCTATATCGCTGATTCTCTCTTCTGCCTCATTTATCCTAGCAGTTAGTGCCCCCATTTTTGATTGCACCTCATCAATAGCCTTTTTTTTTTGACTTGGTTAGATTTTAGTTCTTTTATTTCTCCAGAAAGGGTTTCTTGAATAACTTCCACACTTTTTTCAAGCCCAGCTAGTATCTTTAAAGTCATGATTCTGAACTCTAGGTCCGACATCGTACTAATGTCCATATTGAGTAGGTCCCTGGCTGACGGTACTATCTCTTGTTTTTTTTGCTGAGGTGATTTTTTTCGTCTTGTCATTTTGTCCAGAGGAGAATATATGAATGAGAGAACAAAATGCTAACAGGTTAACAACTTCCCCAGCAAATATACTGTATACAAATCAGAAAAGACCTGAAACCAGGGGAAAAGAAAGGGAAAGAAAGAAAAAAGAAAGAGAAAAAGAAAGAAAAAAGAAAAAAAGATAAAAACAAAAACAGAACAATACAAAAAAAGCAGAATATGATCAAATATGATCAGGCTAGTGCATAGATCAGTGCCACACACTAGCTTTTGGGCGTATTTTGGTCTGTTAGAAAAAAGTGCCTCCTAAAATTTTAAAGGAAGAAAGACATATATGTACAAAATAAGGGT
>NW_027397064.1:54935741-55062825 GCF_003265705.2 Callorhinus ursinus | reverse complement strand
CGGAGGCCCCTCCCCCGCCGTCTATCCTCCCGAATATCGCCTCGGATTCACTTCTCCGCATGTCCTACCTTCCAGTAAGTGGTCGCTTTTCTGTTCAGAGCGTTGTTACTCTTCTTATCTTCGATCTCCTGTTGAGTTCGTAGGTGTTCAGAATGGTTTGATCCCTATTCAGCTGAATTCCTGAGACCAGACGAAATCCAGGTCTGCTACTCCTCCGCCATCTTGCTCCGCCCCAAGTTCAGATAATTTTAAATAGATCTTGTGAGACATTCAAAATTCACGTGGATCATGGCACAAATCTTCAGTATCTAGCATCCCTGGCCCCTGATCATAAATGCCAGTAGTGTTCTTCAATCATGTTTCAGTCAAAATTGGCCCCCGCCACATCTTCAATATGCCTCCCCACCCAGAGGCAATACAACCACCGTTAAGGTGCCCTGCTTTTATAGATCCATGTTTTTGAAGGGGAAATGGCAATTGTCCAGGTGAATAAACACTATTGCCAGGAAATATCCTCATAGCACAAAACATGAGCATATGCATTCACTATGGAGGCCAAATTGGTCTCCCCCCAGGGTGACAACTATTGTAGACTCTGCCAAAGAGACACTAAATGACCCCAGAACATCCACACCTGAAGAGATATACACACATCTGTCCTTTGGCCGCATCTGAATTCCCATAGCAAGGCTATCCTAGGCAGCATGTCACAAACCCATAGCAGGCATCCACCCTACTCCTCACTAGCAGACCTGGACGTCCCTATTCACAGAGAAGCCCTACGGATAATGTACTGGCAACAATGCCTGCTCTTCTGCGGGAATTGCTGCCTTAAAATACCTCAGACAGGACAGTCCTTATAATTCAGTCAGAATTCTATTCACCTTGTGTGTGCAGGGTATCTGGTAGAAAGGCAGCCACTTCGGAAGGCCCACTAGGTTGAATGGAATAGGTGTTTATTACAGGGCTCAAAGAAGGGTCTTTCTAGCTACACCAAGTACAGAAACTCAAACGATACTGATCCTCCTTGAAGCTGACTTTGGATCCCAGAAAGCCCTGGAGACCTCCGTGGCAGGAGGTTCTCAACCACAACTCCCCTCTCTTAGTTGCTACCAACAAGTCGCTTCCCACTGTGTCATTAAGATCAAATTCCCAGGGAGGAGTGTTATTGATCTGGCTATCCTTTTGATTCAGGCTGCAACTTATGGGCCACCAACTGACTTAGAGATGGGCCCTTTCTTCTCAGGTCAGTGTTCACACCGTGGAGAGAGTGAAAAGCAGGGACATATGGCCCACTGCTCACTCGGCAGAGTCTGTGGGCAGGGGTCGATTATCTGAGAAAGTAGAATGGCAAGAAAGCATTCAGAAATATGTCTGATATGCCTGAAGACGAAAGGAGATTTCCAAAAAGGGACAAGACAAATGCTTCTTGGGTTGTCTGAGGTAAGAGAAAGACAGAATAAAGAGGCAGGGCAGTGTGATGACATATTGATGAGCCACAATGACTTCACTCAATTCCCACAAGCTGGTGGCCTAGAACCACTGGACAAAGATGTATCTGTCCCAGAAAATAGGGAATCTAGGTTCTTGTACCTCATGACATCGTAGGCAAGTAATTTCAGTGTGACCAGAGATAAATAATTTACATTTTGTGAACCTTAGTTGCCTCCTTTTTTTTAATGGATAAAAATTCTCCATACCTTTTTCACAAAGATGGTAGATTAAGTGGGCCTGTTGTGGCTCTCAGACCCATGATTCTATGACAATAATGAGATTGAGATCACGTGAATAATACGAGATTGAGTTTCTCTGAGAAGTCAGAACAGAAGGTGCTAGAGATATTTGGGAGGATCATAAATAGGCATCAAGAGCCAGCACCCCCCACACACACCCTTTGGAAATTTTGGATATATTTGTGTATTTCCTGGGTTGTGGTTCTCAGACCAGGATCAATTTTGTCCCCCAGGGGATGTTGGCAATATCTGGAGACAGTGGTGCCACAACTGGGCAGGGGACAAAGTGGTGGTTCCTGGCTTCTAGTGGGCATAATCCAGCCATGCTGCTAAACATCCTACTGTACACAAGAAAGCCCCCATAACAAAGAACTATCTGGTCCAAAATGTCACTAGTTCAAGGTTGAGAAACCCTTTTCTGGAGTGAGGTTCCATAGCAAGCATTCATCACATTCCCAAAGGGTCCACAACCTAAATAGGTTGAGGAACTGTAGCTCTATACTTTGGCAAAAGGCGACAGATGATTCTGCTTGGCACCCTCCCTGCATATGTGGCTCTTCCACATGCACCAGGGTAAGCCCCCGCTCCCATTTCCTCTCTACACACACCTCTAGCTCTACTACTGCAGTCACTCATCTTGCAGAAAGAAGAATCCCTGTCCAAATGCCAACTCACCTTTGAACGAACCATCTCTCTAGTGACCTGCCTTTCAATTCTCTGGGCCAATTAGAAGTCCCTGGCATTTCACCCTCTGACACCCTCACAACCACAATACATATCACCACATGCAGAGAAAGCTGCAAAGTCCTTCTCAAGTACAGATGGCTACCCGGTGACTCTTGCTAAGTCAGTGAGAATTTCCCTGTTGCCAATAATCGACTGTCTTTTTGCCCAGCCTGCTGTAGACTGTTCCTCCATCTCTATCCCCCTCTCGCACTCTATATACAGACAATTCAGACTTTCTAAAAGGAATGACAAGGCAACAGACATCTTCTCCTCCGTAAGCCAAAGGGACCTCCGACTAAGGCTAATACTTGAATTGGGACACATTAGGGTCTACCTGTTAGCACCACCATAGCTTGGCTCTCGGAACTAAGAGAATTGAAGTCCTCTTCATGAGATGCACTTGGGTCTCTGTATGGAAGGGAGCCCTCCATGTGGATTAAAACACCAGCACAAAGTACAAATACACACATTAAGCTACTGCAATAAAACATAGCATAACATCACCCAACCCCCACTGCTACATGCTGTTAAATATTTAATTAAGAAGTCCTATGAAGCAGACCGTTATAACACAATAAAGAGAGAAGAAAGAAAAACAAAAATGCAGGTGTAGAACAGAGCCCAACCTGGTAGTAAGTACAATTTTCATTTGCTTTTACCCAGGGGCATTTGTAGGAGAGATTGTTTTGCCAAATATTTATCTTTTTCTTCATTTTCTTGAAGCATGTCTTTTCCAGAAAGAAAAGACATTTAACAAGTATTAAAAACATGTGTTTAAACCTTTTAGAAAGTTTAATTTTCTTTAAAAATGGTTTCCGGAGTTGAGGTCTTCTCCTAGTTTCTGGAGTTGAATTTTCACCTGATCATATGTCAGGTCTGACCTGAGTCACCCCACGTGGGCCTAAATGGATCCCATGGGATTTTCTGCCCCCTGCCGCACCTGAGAAGACCCACCATCCACTGGTATCTACAGTCATGGCAAAGCAAAAGCCAGTGAAAGACCTGGTCGGGTTGTCTGACATGAAGGGTTCGGTGTTCTAGGAGCTCGTTGCCTATCATTGTGAGGGTTATAAAGCAGACGTCTGGAAGCAGGCCGGGGAGTTTGGGAATACTGTCGTCCTGGGCGGCTCAGGCCCATAAACTTTCAAAGTCCGTATCAAGTTCATACCTCTGGCAGTAGTAACAAACAACACAAAACTTGGGAAAAGATGTGGACACCACTCAGAGAGGTTAACAAAACGTGAATGAAAGTAAACAAACGCCTCATGCGCCTTAAAGCACTTCTATGCAGGGCCCATCCTTCCAGCAGGAAATGGGGCTGAATGAAAGGGAGGGGCCAGCGCCCAGCAGCCCCAGGGCTGCTGGGCTTTGATAGCACCTGCCAAGTCCACAGAGGCAGAGAGCTCACAGTGGTTGAGGTTGCTGCCTTTGACTCATCTGAGTTGCTTTTCTGGAGCTGATAAACTCAGCTCAACCTGACCTTGAAGCTGGCAGCATTTGTGGGTGAGGGGTTAAGGGTAAATTGTTCTTGAACAATTTCCATAGGGTACAATATTGGAAGAAAAGAAAAACAGAGTTGTGCTCTTTCCACGGTGTCCTCCAGCTTCTTTATTCAGAAGGGAAAACAACCAGTGGACTTGGCACTAAATAAAGCATACTGCGTTTCCTTTAAAGGGATGGATTTTTGAGCATTAGATGGGGCAGTGGTCAACTCTTCAGTAACTGCCTGTCTCTCAGAAGGGCTGTCTTCATGATCCATGCAGGGGAGAAACTGGACTTTTCCATGTACCATCCCGGCCTTGAAGAGCATCCTGAACAGCAAGGCACTCTTGAGGACAGGAAGACCTATTTCCAGGGCAACAACATCAATGTCCTCCCAAGATCCCCCTAAACATTTTCTTCCAGAAACAGCAAGGAGTCTTGCAGGCGGAAAGCAGCTTTTTCTGAATATAATGTGACTAGATTTAGAGATTCTTCTTGATAAACAGATCTACAGAAGGTATTAAAAAAAAATTCCTCCGAAGGAGAGATTCAAGTCTTTGATCATGATTTTGCACACACCTGCATAGATATTGCTGAACTAGAAACAGTAATTACACTTTTTGCTCCTGTCAGGGTTGGGCAAAGATTTGAATCCTGAACTTATTTTAACATGACCAGTGTATGTTCACTTTAGTCTGCTGTTAACAATGACCTGGATAGGGGCACCTGGGTGGCTCAGTCGGTTAAGTGTCTGCCTTCGGCTCAGGTCATGATCTTGGGGTCCTGGGATGGAGTCCTGCATCAGGCTCCCTGCTCAGCGGGGAGCCTGTTTCTCCCTCTCCCTCTGCTCCACCCCCACTTGTGCTCACTCTCTCTCAAATAAATAAAATCTTAAAAACACACACACACACAAAACAATGACCTGGATAGATTCAGATTTAGCATATGAATATACAGGTTATAAATGTCACTGCACATTATGAAAATGGCTTTGGTGACCAGGAGGAAAAATGACATCCACGTAGCAATAAATGAGGGGATTAGTTTAGTCACAGGGTATTTGGAGTCAGCCTTGAGCTGGCTCAGCAATCCTACCTCCAGCAATTACACCAATGTCAGGCTTTCATCATTTTGCATTTTTGCACCTGAAGTGTATAAAAGCAGCTCAGTTCCAAATGACGTACAATTTTACACTCTAAGTCTCATTTGCTCCCAGGGATCCAAAACTAAACCAGCAATGAATGGTCCTCAGCTGCAAGAAGGAAAAAGCAAAGCAGGTCCTTAATGGCATATGGTGGCAAATTCATTACTTTAAAAAAAGTTTGGACACAGATTTCGTACACAATTTGAAAATACTTCAGTACTGTGTATTTATATAAAGTAAAACCACCAGAAATCAAATCACCAACAGTCAGAGGACACCAGACTTTTTTAAAGGAGGAGACAAAGAGATATGAAGACTAAAGAAGTTTAAGAACCATGAAAATCAATCCTTATGGAGGAGAAAAAGAGGAACATGTAAGCAGTGTAAAAATAGAAGGTGATAACTATCACTTGAGTAGTAAAAAAACATATTTTAAGTTCAACAAAAATCTGATTGTACTTTTGAAGTAGCAGGAGCAGGGAAGGGGGACCAAGGACAAACAAAAGCTCAGGATTGCTCAGTGAGAGGAACAAAGAATAATAGAACCAAGAAACATGCCAGATTTTTCTTTAAAATGGACAAGGGACCAGAAGAGTTTCTATGTGGCTGCAGACCAAGAAATGTTGGATTTTCTCATCTACAAAGTCAAAGACTGGGATAGAATTCAGGAGAAGAACAAAAGACCAAAATGCAAAAAATACATGGGTAGAGTAAATACAGATTTACCAAATTCTAGCAATTCTGGGAACTTTATGAAAGAATACAAAAATAAACTCATTTTTCTAAGAATAATTGTACACTTGTGTATTACATGTATATACACATATTCTTTAAGTAAATTTTTTAATTTTAAGTTGTTAAAATGGGAGTTTGTTGAAGAAAAACAAAGTTGTTCTACATACACTCCTACTGGTTGTGGCTAGCCTCCAAAACGCTGCTTAGGTGCTATGATTAGATCTATGGGGCAAGACCAATATTCTTAACTAAATGTGTGAGCTTTTAAAAAAGGATGAAAGAATAAATAACACCTCATTGATCAATATTGGTTCTTCACCCTGCAAAAATATATTAAAGTTCACTTTCCCTTAGCTACATAGCAAGGCACCACCTTGAGGAAAAGAGAATGTAGAGTTTCGAACTTGACATAATTTACACTTAGTGGGAAAGAAAAGAAAGAAAGAAAGAAAAGAAAGAAAGAAAGAAAGAAAGAAAGAAAGAAAGAAAATAGGGGGAATTATATTAAAGCTTCCCCACACCATGTTCCTTTTTGGGAGACCAACAGACATGTGAACCAGATGCCTTTTAAAAAAAAAACTCTAAAATTTTTCTATCAACATAAAAATGATCTTGTCTCCTGCCCTTAAACCTGCTATCCTAATTCAGTCATTTGCTCACACTTTCTTGCCTTGGCTTACCACCAAGCTTCAAGCTGTATCTGGGTTTTTGTCTGTACCACCAATCCAGAACCAAATGGGAGTGGAAAGAGCTAGAGTTTAGCAGATGACAGGCCATATGGAATAGATCTCTGAGTAAAGTTCCAAGCCTCAGCACTGAGGTCCAATCACCAAAACAGACTTGGAACAAAGATGAAGAAACCACCTGGCAAATGTAGGTGGGATCCAGAGAAAAAAACTGAGATGGTGCAATTCACCAGGAAACAATGCAGAATATTGATGCATTTCCTCCAGGAGTTCTCTCCTGCTGCCCTGTGTAGCCAAGAACAGTGGGTCTTGCGGGTTAGACAACTGCCCTAAAATGGACTTGGTGCAGGAAGAAACTCTGAGAAGGGGCACAGGGAGAAGGCACCCTGGGGCACACAGCCTTCTGCTAAACGGTGCCTCTTATAGTGCCTACCTTCCCCAAAACTGAGGTTCGAGAGGTAATAAAAACAACAGCAATGATCAACAACATGACCATGTCATGAGGCCACTCTGGGAATGAACAGGATTCCCATGACAAAGGAGCTGGGGGTGTAGGATGGAAAGGAGACATGCACTGAGGGCTCTGTGTTGTCATGAGCAAATCTTCATTCTTGGCTTTCTCAACAGGCTTTGAAGGAGTTTCAAAACATTGATGGTCAAGGTAGTTTCTTAGGCTCTATTTTAGGATTCCTTTAACTGTCACTTAAAAGCTGAGGGGTAGGAAGTCTCTCCTTTTTCTCATGGAGTCCATGAAGTTATGAGTCTCTTCTCTCTCTTGTGGCTTGCCTATCTTTCATAGACCACTCCAAGTCCAACTTCTTTACTTGAGAGCGTGCTTCCCTCCTTTTCTGCTCCTCAGATCTTTTTAAGATATCTAGATGAAGAGGCGCCTGGGTGGCTCAGTCAGTTAAGCATCCACTCTTGGTTTCGGCTCAGGTCATGATCTCATGGGTGGTGGGATAGAGCCCCGCAGTGGCTCCACACTCAGCAGGGTGTCTGCTTGAAGATTCTCTCCCTCTGCCCCTTCCCCCTCTCGCACATGTGCACGCTCTCTCTCACCCAAATAAATAAATCCTTTTTTTTAAAAAGATGCCTAAATAGATACAGATCCCTCCTTACCCTGCCATTCCTTCAGCATATCCAGTACTAAAGTGATCATGTAATCTATGCCATTGGCATTGGGTTGGCGGTTCTGGCATTCAGATGGGGTCTACGTGGTTCAGTCTTGCTTGAGACCCTGTAGAAAACCCTGAGACTTAGAATGAAATGATAATGTGGGTTACACAGGTATATCCATTTGTCAGAATGATACTGTTAAGACATTTTGATGTATGTAAACTTTATCTCAAAAAACTTAAAAATTATTGAGTAGAGGATCAGGGATGAGGTGGAGGTAGACATGAAGCAAGAAGGGCAGAATAATAATAGTGGTTGAAGCTGAGTAATTGGCACATGAGAGTTCATTTTACTATTCTGTTTACATTGTGTATGTTTAAAATTTTACATGATACAAAATGTATCATGCCACAGCCATGTATATACATATATTCATATATATGAGTGTATACACACACACTCACATCCATATTCCATCAGAGTGGAGGGATTTGTTTTAGAGCCATCTGGTCCTGATTTGATCACATGTGGTTGGTTCACTATCACCCAGGGAGGAAGAGAGGGCTTTGACGTCTGTCAGCCTATCCAACACTTTGCACGGGCTTGAGCATTTGGGTATGAAGTCATCTTTACTTTTTTCTGATCTCCAGAATGGGAGCTGGACCACTGGAGTATGTCTCCTCTGCACTGAGATTTTCAATAGCCCACTTTATATAATCCTCTCGATCCCTCGCCACCATCCAAAACATTCGTCTGCACTCTATTACTCGGGATGAAAATGGAATCTGCAATGTGATATCTCAGGGAATGGCTGGGTATGTGACTAAATACTTGCCCCTAAAACTCACTTCAACCAACAGTCCTCTTAGGGACACTGTTCTTCTCATTCTCGTCTGGTAGTTTATTTCCTTGTCACAGGTACATTCTTAAATTACCAAAATGCTGGATAATATATGGTTTCTCACCAACTCTCTCGCAGGTTTATTTCACCACTCGACAGGGGTTACTTCATTTCACCACTCGACATGGGTTCCTTCCCGTCCTGTTTATTTTTCTCACTTTTGCTGCCTCTTTCTTAATATAATCTCTTAAATTCTCTGGAATAAGTGTTGTAGCAAACATATTTAGTCCATTTCCTTGCACAGAAATTTATTCCCTTAAATAGGAAAGGCCACATCCCAGATCTCTTTAAAACTTGTCTGCTTATAAACAGACATTTTAGTGTAAGATAAAATATTTAATGATTTGGAGTAATGAGGGATAGCCTAGTCTGAATTATGGAGTATTTAAAAAGAAATATCCTATAAAATAAAAACTACTGCACCCAGTAAAGGCTTACAAATTATTGGAAGTAGGAATGCTTACAGACTTATTCTGATGAATAGACAATAATGCCTTTTAATTAGCATACTAATAACTTTTTGCGTAAGTTTTTGCTTCAAAAATACTGGAAACAGCATGCCTTCCTGATGAGGTTGTTCTGCAAGCCTGCTTCTCTTATTTATGTTTCACATATCCTTTCTTGTTCTTTAAATGTAAGATCAACCAGGAAGACCTCTGCCTCCATCTTCATAAATTGGAGAATCCAGAGTCCAAATTCATAAAGTTCAACTATCATATAATAAAGTGATGTTTCCAAGTAATCATAATCTGAGACTTTAACGTGGTCTGTAGCTATTCCTATTGTTTTTTATATCCACAGATCTCACCATTACCTCAGGTGACTTCATTGCAAAATGTAGAAAAGAAAATTTCCGAGTCCACTAAAACGAGGCACAAAGCAAATGATAGGAAATGTCTATTGAACGGCACTAATTTGAGGCCTGGCATCTTGGAGGCGGTTGGTATGGACACCCCTTGGTCGGCTGGGTTTGCACAGCCAGGCTGCCCACCACCCTCCATCCAACGAGTCCTCACCTCAGGTGCCGGGAGCCAGTCGCATTCTACTTTCCTACCAGTCCACGTGACTCCCTGCAAGCTGACAGCTCTCATACTGGGTAATCCTTGGCCCCACCATCATGTTTCTGGCACTTTCCCTTCAGCCAGAAGTGCTTCGACCTTTGTCTCAAGCTGTACATTGGGCCTTCTGCCAAAGTGTTTTAAAGCACCTTTATCACTGGAGCCCAGGGTGGCTCTGAGTCCTTGGACCCAGCTGTGGGGTTTGAGCCCAAGCAGAAGAAGGACCTTAACTAGGCTAATGGCTGTATCACCCCACACAAATAAAATGGTACTTAAAGTGAAGTGTAATGTCCTTGATGCACTAAAACTTGGGCATGCTTCCACATTTGGCTAAAGTGAAGAGTAATGGTTAGACCATAAATTTGCTGCTGCAATTCAGTCCTGAGCACATATGTAGGTATTTCATTAGTAAAAATGTGTCAGAAGTTCGGGTTAAAATGAACTTGATATTTGAGACCAAGAGAAGAGAAGGGAAACATCCAGAAATCCCCAGAGCCCTCTCTTTTCTCATCCAAGCTCTTCTTCATTAGCTACAAGTGGATTTTCCAGATTGTGGATTTTCAGAGACAAATTCCTCTTGTGTTTCCCTCTGTTACCCAGCTCAAACTAATTTGGATATGCCTGAGCAAAATACAATTAGGTAGAGGAATCTGCTAAAGGGAAGGGAAGAAGGGAAGGGAAGGGAAGGGAAAGGAAGGGAAGGGAAGGGAAGGGAAGGGAAAGGGAAGGAAGAAAAACACTATAGCTCCAGAGTATCATTAAAGTTAGTTTACATATTTATCTCTGGAATCTCTAAGTCAGTTTCCTAGGTAAATATCCAAGGCTGTTTCTGAAGACATTCCTAGAATTTCATACACACACACACACACACACACACACACACACACACCCCTGTGCTTTTGTATCTTTGTGGATTTGAAAACTCTCCCAAAGTTCCTGGCTACCTGAGCATGGGCACTTCAGGGAATGGGGTTATATTTATGCTCCAGTATCCAGAGTGGGTATTCCGGGTACAGGGACTGTACTTGAATCAAAGGGCTCAGCAAATTTGCCTTCTAATCTGAACCCAATGAAAAGAGATCCAAGAAGAGCTACAAATGAGACACTTGGGGGAGCAGAAAAGGAAGGGAACATGTTTCTAGCAACAACCAGGAACTACACATGGAGCTAAGCATTTCACATACATGATTGTAATAAATCCAACTTGCCCTCTCCAATCCTGACATCCGCCATTAAACAGAGAGAAAACCAGGGCTCAAACATGCAAAACAGTGAATAAGTGATGGAGCCTGGAGTCACATTCCAGCCGGCACTGTGGAGTCATGCGGATTTGCTTGTCTGGGCGACCCCATGAACACTAGGTTTCTAGTAATAGGTTAATGGCAGACTGCAAGGACATTTCAGAAAGTGTGCCACCAAACATTTCTTGGAAGATGTTTCCTGCTCCACTGTTTTAGTTTCTTGATCAAAGGTAAACTCACCTAATTGCCATATGCTTGTATACGGTACCTATGAGAAGGATACTAAATTACTAGGTGACTAAATCAGGGTTACAGAAAATACTCACAGGCTGGAGTAATGACCTGAATGAAATAAGATGAGGGAAATGTAAGGGCTATGTATAGGTTCAAAAAACCAGTTGTACACATACAGAAGAGGTGGTATATATATATATATATATACAATAGAATATTATTCAGACATTAAAAAAAGAATGAGATCTTGTCATTTGTGGCAACATGGACAGGGTATTATGCTAAGTGAGATTAAGTCAGACAGAGAAAGACCAATACCATATAATTTCACTTATATGTGGAATCTAAAAAACAAAACAAATGAACAAACAAACAACAGTAAAAATAGAAAGACTCCTATATAGAGAGAACAAACTGGTGTTTGCTGAAGGGGAGGGGGTGGGGGGATGGACAAAATAGGTGAAGAGAATTAAAAGGTACAAAGTTCCAGTTATAAAGTAAGTAACTCATGTGACTGAAAAGTACAGCATAGGGAATATAGTCAATAATATTGCAACAACTTTGTATAGTGGTAACTACATTTATGGTGGTAAGCATTTTATAATGTATAAAATTGTCAAATCACTATGTTGTACACCTGAAACTAATATGTCAGCTACACTTCAACTAAAAATTTAAAAAACTCAAATTCAAAATTTTTAAAAAACCAATTGTACAACAATACACAGGAGACGAAGTTTAAAAACAGCCACTACAGAAAAAGTTTTAGTCAACAATGGAGTCAGAACAAGTTCATAGGGTCATGTGGGTATATGCCTATGATTCTAAGCTGTATTAAAAGATGTACAAGATCTCCAATAAGGGTGATGATATCCTCATTGCAATGTGCACTGATCAGATTAGAGCCTTAAAAAACATTTTATTCATTCAGCAAATATTTATTGAATGCCTTCTAGGTACTAGATACTGTGCTGGGCCTCAGGGATCTGACAGGGAGCAAAACAGACACTGTCCCTGTCATCATGAAGCTTAACAGTCCAGCAAATGCAGGCAGAGTGAAGTACACTTAGAGAATAAAACAGAACTTAAAATGATGTCTTAGAGAACATAAAAAGAATGGAGAATTTTTAGCCTTGAGAAAAGTCTTCTTGTGAAGAGCCTTTGGAAGGTTGATGGGAAAAATGGAATCATGTTTTATGGTAGATTTTAAAATATTCCAAATACGTTCTTGCCCTCTCTGTGAAAGGATCATACATCCCTGGTCCACCGCTGTTAGGCTTGGCCATGAACTTGTGATGGTCCTCCCCCGCTCCCCAGGCGCCAAAGCTGTCCCGTGACTTGCTCTGGCCAATGAAATGCAGGCAGAAGTAGCTATGTAGAGAAAAGTTAGCTAACCAAATTAAAGCTGGCTGTTCCTCCTTGTTTGAGTGGGAAGATGATCCACTGAGTGGATTGGTTGCAAGCAGTAACAGAATGTTCAGTTTATAACCCAAAGAAAGAGCTCCTTTTACCAAACTTGTTACTTTGGCCAAAACCAGCAGTGAGGTTAAGTTTACTAATAAGTCCAATAGAAGTGTTCAAGGCTGCATTCTAATCGTTACTATTTCTCAAAATTAGGTGGCCCACCTATCATTAACACATATTAGGGTTGCCAATTTCACTCTAATTGTGGGCTTGATTCAACTTGTTCAAATCAATTTTATTGATATATAAGGACACCAACAATGTATCACATGTAGTTTCAGTTAAAAGTTTAGTGATGGGGCCGGAAATGAAAAATTGATGCTTGGCTTTATTACTAATGCTGTTTACTCTGGCACAGTAATCTGCTTCTACTTAAGTGTCCAGTATTAGGAAATGAGTTCTCATTGGTGACCTCGAAGTGAAATTATAAAGCTGTCAGATAACTTGGTGGATGACTTGTATGTGAAAAAGGAGGATAATGTGCTCCCTTTCCTTCATTCTGCTCAATACTTGGGCTTTTAGTATGCACTAAAGCCCCTTCGGAAACCCATTATATATTTCTTGCAATTAAGAACTTCTGCTTCTAAAAGAGACTATAGAGTGAACTTCAGTTAGGCTTCGCTTTCTGAGAGCAGGCTCTGCTAGCCACCCCCTTTCATTTACTCCTCATTCTCGCAGACAATTTAAATTAGGAATCATTTTATGACCACCTGAATAAGTTGTCTTTCTCCTTAGGAGAAGATACTGCCCCAGAAGTCCCTGCTGGGTTGGAGAGGTGTCTCAACTCCAGATCTCTCTACCTGCCAGGATGACAAGGGGTAAGGTGTCCCTTTTTTACATTATCACTGGCTAAGACTGAGTGTAAGCGGCAGACATCTCATGCTTGTTTTGAAAGCCTTCACAAAAGGATACTAGGATACTAGAAAACATGGTCTCCTATTTTATAGCCCAGTTGGAGAGATGAAACGAACATAAAAGATGTTTAAAAAAAGAAAGTCAAAGACAAAAGATTCTGATAATAGTTCAGGACAAAATAGTTGATCAGCCACTATTTTCAAATAACTTACAACAAAAATAATTGCATTCATGTTCAGAAGAGGATGTGCTTATAGTAAAACAGGGTGGTAATGGAGAGTTACCTGATAAAGATGGATCTTGAAAGGGGATTTGAGAGGACAGAAGAGGGTTCATTCCAGGGAGATAGAACACGAGTGAGAGGCAAGGGGCCCGGGCAGGACCAGGCATCCACTCTTCTGGTTGTGGCATCTAGCATGGCACCTCACCCACAGCAGAACCTGCAAAATGCTGGCTCACAAAGGGAGCACTTGGGGCGCCTGTGTGGCTCAGTCGGTTAAGCGTCTGCCTTCAGCTCAGGTCATGAGGGATCGAGCCCCGCATCGAGCTCCCTGCTCAGCGGGGAGTCTGCTTCTCCCTCTCCCACTCCCCCTGCTCGCTCTCTCTCTCAAATAAATAAATAAAATCTTTAAAAAAAAAAAAAAAAAGCCTGGGGGACACTCTTAGAAATGACACCAAAATGACTGGACTTGGCTCTAATTGTGAAGACTTTCATACCTAGGCTATGGAGTTTGGGCTTTATCTTTTGGAAAAGGGGGGATGTGTTCCGTCCCAGGGTCCAGGCAGGCAGCCTGTGTGGAGGTGTTTTCTCAGCCCAAGCTTATCAGTCTTCACACCTATCTGCCTTCTAAGGCTGCCATCGGCTGAAGTTACCTTACCTCCCCCAGACATCTCTGAGCATTTATTATCCGTAGAAATCATCAGGCAATTAACTAGGCACGATCTTTTATATGTCCTCGTGATGGTTAATTTTGTCAACCTGACTGGGCCACAACATGCCCAGATATTGGTCAAACACGTTTTGGGATGTTTCTGTTAAGAGTGTTTTGGGATGAGATTAACATTTGAATAGGTAGACTGAATAAAACAAATTGCCCTCCTTAACTTGTGTAAGCCTCTTCCCAAACAGTTAAAGGCCTGAATAGAACAAAAAGGCTGACCCTCCCCCAGTAATAGAGAATTCTTCTAGCCTGATGGCATTCTCACTGGAATATTGCCTCTTTCCTGCCTTGGACTTGAACTGAAACATCAGCTCTTCCTGCGTCTTGAGCCTGCTAGCCTTTGTACCAAACTATACCATCAGCTCTTCTGGGTCTCCAGCTTGCCAGCTCATCCTACAGATTGTGGGACTTGTCATACTCCCTAATCACATGAGCCAATTCCTTATAATAATCTTTCCTATATATATATATACACATATATATATACATATATATATATGACTATATCTCAATCTTATATATATGTATATGTTGGTTCTGTTTCTCTGGAGAACTCTAATATAGTCCTATTCTCTTGTCTTAAAACTGTTATATATATATATATACACATATATATATGACTATATCTCAATCTCATATATATGTATATGTTGGTTCTGTTTCTTTGGAGAACTCTAATATAGTTCTATTCTCTTGTCTTAAAACTGTTACTAAATCTCTTTTATGTTATTTAGGCTTTCTGCATGCTTTCATCCTGCCTTTCCCACCCGGTTGTAAACTTGCTGAGGTCGGAGACTGGTAGTCTGCACCCTCTGTAGCCCTGTTCGGGAGTGAATGGAGGCATGGGCATGGAGGGCCGCAGGTCTAGCACATACGGTTGTGCAGATTATGCCCTGCACAAGCTCTCAACCGAGAGGGCAAGTGAGGCAAAAATCCAGCACAGGTCTAGCTCCCAAGAGTTCTCCTGGAATAGGGCTGTGCCCAGCTGGAGGAACAGACCCTGTTCCTATTTCCCTGGCACCGAATGGGCTGGCGGAGGCCCCGGGCAGCAGTGTTTCGTGGAAGACCCAAGCACGGGCTATGTGAGCGTCCCAGAATCATGAAGATTGTCCACTCTGCCCAACATTCCACAGGACTCACCTAACTCTACCTTACAATGGCCAGGGCTATGTCTCAGAAACTGGCATAAAATTTTCATGAAATGCTCTAAACAAAAGTGTCCCTTCAGCTGATGTGGGATGAGGACTATACACGTTATACCAATGATCAAGTTCCCATCACTTCAATACAGATGGTCCCCAGCTTAGGACGTTTCGACTTCACTTTTTGACTTTATGATGGTACAAAAGCCAAAGCAACACACAGCAGTAGAAACTGTACTTCGAATTTTGAATTTTTTATCTTTTCTGGGGCTAGCAATATGGGGCACAATACTCTCTCTCGATGCGGCACGGTGGCAGCCACAGCTCCCAGTCAGCCACACCATCACAAGGGGGAAACGACCAACACATTTGCAACCACTCTGTACCCACATGACCATTTGGTTTTTCACTCTCAGTTCAGTATTCAATTACATGAGATAGTCAACACCTTATTATAAAATAGGCTTTGTGTTTGGTTATACTGCCCAACTGTAGACTAAAGTCAGTGTGCTGAGCAGGTTTAAGATAGGCTAAGCTAAACTGTGATGTTTGGTAAGTTACATGTATTGAACATGCTTTCAACTTACAATGTTTTCAATTTACAGTGGGTGTCATCAGGATGTAATCCCACCATAAGACCTATATGTAATTTATGAATTTATTTTCTGTATTGAACTTATTGAGTAGCTCACAGAATCACCCGAAAGACTAGAAAACACACTCAGAAAACAGGTAAGAAAGATGTATGTCCAGTAAGAGCCAGGACAAGAAGCAAAATGACACACTGAACCAGCCCAGCGAAGACATCCCTGCCTTAGCCGTTGAACACTGGATGCCTCCCCGTCCCCAGCCATTACCAGCACATTCCCTAAAATGGTTTCTCCACCACTCCTGCTTCTTTGTACCACTACCCCTGAATACCAGTTGTGTACAAGAAACTATTTAGTGTGTATAGAATGGAAAATCGTGGTCCTTTATTTCAACTTCGTCTAAACTCTTCAGTGGGAGATTCTGTGTTAAATATAAATGCTCTCAGCTCCCTAACCTCAGGCAAGAACCCACCACATACAGCATTTCATGGAGACTGAGCACCTCACAGAACTCAGATGAAAAGCATTAAATCGGGCTGAGTTCATACACAGGGAATAGGTGACTTCTCAAACAGGAAAACAGTTTTCAGCCAAAGTCTCCTTAATTCTGACAGGTCCTACGTTGCTAGAATCTGCATTAATAACAAATACAAAGCAATCATGAACACATATTTAGCAAACGGCTTCAAAAATACTCAAAAGTTTTCCCTGTCCTACCCTTCACAGGCATCATGATGATGAAGCTAGCAAGCACTTTTTAACAGAAGGAAAGAGCCCAGATCGTCTCGTTGGTTTCACTTTTGAACCTGTACCAAAGCGCATAGTACTTTTTGAAGTCTGAAATATATATAAAACACCAAGGGTATTTTCTGTCTTGAACTCTATTCTCACAAACGTAGAAGAAATTGTTAAGGCTCCTGCCCACTTTGTAGATTGCTAGCCACTAAACAGGAAGCCTCCATAAAGAATTGTTGACTGAATATGTAAATGAATAATAGTATCTCAACAATGATGTGTGGATAAAACAAGATAATATTAGTGAAAATATTGGGAATTCTTAAGAAAATGTGCTAAGTAAATTGAAGGCAAGAGTATTAAAGAGTACTTTTTAAACAAAATGATGGAGAGTAAAGAACACCATGAATCTTACAAATAACATTTCGTTTTTGTTTTAAAGGAGACATACCAATATCGATCTTGTTCTTATTTTCTAAAATCAGGAGAATGACTTCTGTTGTCTTAAGCCCTGTGCTTATCCTGGGGCAGTGGGTGAGAGCCTGGCTCTTACACTCCATGTTTTCATCATACCCCTGAGGTGAGCCATTAAAAGTGTTAAAATCCTTATTAATAAAACCAGCCCTAGATGGAAGTGTTCCTCAAGGACCTTTCTTTTTCTTTTTCTTCTTTGTCTCCTTCTGCTCCTTCTCCCCCGCCCCCCTTTTTTAAGAGAGGGACAGAGTGGGGAGGGGCAGAGGGAGAGGGAGTGAATCTTAAGCAAGCTTTACGTCCAACACGGAGCCTGACTGAGCCACCCGGGTGCCCCCCTCAGGGACATTTCCTCTCTGCTCTCTTTGCTCCTGGTGCCCGGATCTCTTGCTACTTGTGACCTTTCCCACCAGGCCTCTCTCTCAGTAAATCCCCAGAGCCTTCAGGGGCTAACAATTGCTGTATTGACCATCTCTGTGGGTTTTGATTTTCATTCTGAAAAGCCTTCAATATAGAGAAGAGATCCCTTGGAGCTAAAGGCAGCTGACATCACACCACCTATGCTACATTTTCCTAGGGTGCTACTAATAGATATTACAAGGTTGCCTTTCTGTCTAAACGAGTTCCAGCATGAAGGAGACTTGAAAATCAATTCAACCAGAGCAATGTCTCAAAGTGCCACCCTCCCAGGGGAAGAGGGATCCTAGAGATTCCTAGAGGAAAACCCCCAGGTTCTGATAGACTAGAACCTTCTGGGCAATTTTAAGGTAATGACCCCTCTGCCCTGAGAAGTCCTATGTACTTGTTTGTTTACTATAATCGGTCTATACTACTCAGAGTGTGGTCATTTGCCCATGTGTTATAGGTCAACGACAGGTAAGAACAGAAATAGAGAGCAAGCACTGAAAAATTTTTAAAGCAATTTGACAGAGCTGCTGAGTATAATAACAAATTGCCATTTACATTTTGTATGTCTTTTATTTTTCTACTGATTCATTTTTATTCTTATATTTTATTTTATGAAAGTGTGGATCTACAGAATATTGGAATTTTTTTAATGGTCCTTCACCACAGATTGATAAGCACTGATCTAAAAAAAAAAAAACTAAAATGAAAATGAATTACTTGCAGTGATACTCAAGAGTGCTATATTAATTTCTGATGATTTTTAAATAGAGATTTGCTTTAAATACATAGTAATAAATGGGTATATGTGTTTGTATGAAATGTATTGTCATCACTTGTATACTCATTACCTAGCAATACTAAAAGTATGAAACACATTCCAGGCCAACAAATACACTACAGAGAGGGGAGTTCTTTTCCAACTCTAAGGAAGATCTAAGAAGATGATAATAGTAATGGATGCCATTTGGACTCTGCCATTAAAAGAACAGAAACATCTGCCCTTTCGAGCTAGAAGCTGAGAATATTATTGTTTATTTGGCACTGAATGTTTCTTCATCGTGGCTCCGGGGAAGCTGTGCTCATCCCCTATGGCCTCTGGCTGGCTCTGGAAGGCCGTCTCAGCTTACAGTAAAGCATAAGAGGACATGTCAGATCTTGACCCTGCTTGTCTTCCCTTCCCCACACCTGTTACCAAGCTATTTTGTTGGCAGGAGAAAGATGGGGTGGTCCATGTAGAGGGCAAATAAAGTTACTGTCATCACTGTGGCTGAATAAGAAGTAGCAAAAGCTGGGCAGCATTTCCTAAACAATGCCTCAGTCCTCTCTTGTGATCACCTGCATTGAAGGGTTATGTCCTATGATTTGCAAACTTTCTCTGTCTCTCCCTCTCTTTTCTTTCCGATTTTCCATTTACTGTTAAGCTAAGAGCAGTCCTCATCACCTCTTGGCACAACTAGAGAAATCAAACCTATCCCATGCAATACAACCAAGAGTCACAAGCTTAGGAAGAGCAGGTACACAATCAGATGACTTCATGGATATTTCTGGCATCTGGATACATTTTTACTGATCTCTGTTCAAAAGAAAAATGGTTCACTGATCCACTCCTACACTGGCACCAAAAATTTCATCCCAGAAATGTGCTCAGAATTATGAGAATGAACTTAATTTTTTCCTTGGACTAGGCCATATTTAATAATTCTAGTAGAAATTCTATCGGATGATGTTAGATTTTTGGAGTAATTCAAGGTAATTCCTTGAATGAGTTGATGGTGTGATTGAGGAAGGGAACAGGGGTGTGACCTATTGCAAATATGTTTCATCAGTCTACCCTAATACACGAAATTCCACCATTAAAATATTTCCTTTTGCCTTAGTCAGCTCAGGCCACCATAATGAAATACCAGAGATGGGGTAGCTTAAACAACAGAACTTATTTCTCACACTTCTGGAGACTGGGAAGTCTAAGGTCAGGGTGCCCACAAGGTAGGTTTCATTCTGAGGCTTGTTCTCATGGCTAGCTGGTGGTAGGAATCTCCTCGTATGCTCACATGCACAGGGTATGTCTGTGGCGGGTGCCAGGGAGCTCTCTGGGGTCTCTCATAAGGGCACTAATCCCATGATAGGGGGCCCCACTCTCATGACCTCATCTAATCCTAATTATCTTCCAAAGACTTCAGATACCATCATATTGGAAGTTATAACTTCAAGATAGGAGTTTGGTGGGGGGGACTCCAACATTCAGTCCATAACACCTTTGAATTATGAAAATATATCCACAGTATCTTTTAAAATAAAACATTTGATTTATTTAATACCTAATTCTTATAAAGTTGAAAGGGCTTTTTTATTTGTTTTTCAACTATTATCACAGCATATGGGTCAGGGAATGGAGAAATAATATGCAACGGCAAAAAAGCATTAAATACCTAAGCTTGGAAGAAAAGGCAAAAAAGAAAAACAAAAAAATTGTGATTTAAAGGGCTCCTGGGTGGTTCAGGTGGCTGGGCATCTGCCTTTGGCTCAGGTCATGATCTCCGGGTCCTGGGATTGAGCCCCAAGTTGGGTTCACTGCTCAGTGGGAAGTCTGCCTCTCCCTCTGCCTCTCACTCTCCCTCCGTGCTCTCTTGCATGTGCTCTCTCGCTCTCTCTCAAATAAATAAAATCTTTTAAAAAAATGGTGATTTAAGAATTTTCCTGAGGCTGGCCCCCATAAGATGTTATTAAGCCATTCATTTACACTGTAGTAGCAAGCTGAACGCATTAGGGGCAAGCAGGTAATGAGCTGGGCGTGGGGGATTAAACCTGCAAGAAAAACCCCACCATAGCCGACTTTACGGACAATGAGTAAGTCAGACCTTTGAGCAAGTAAGATTCACGTGATGTTAGGGTGCTGTGCCAGAAGCAAGTCCAGGGTGGAGCAGGAGTACAATGAGAGGCCAAGTCTACACAGGGGCTCAGAAAATGCTCAGAGAGGGGACCAGACTTAAAGTGACTCCACATGAGAAAGGTGTCCTGCAGAGCAATGGAGATGGGAGAGAGGAAGGATCTAGAAGGTGGGCAATGGAGAAGCGGGGAGTAGAGAAATAGGGCACTGAACGCCAGACGAGGCAGAAAACAGAAATGCAGAAAGTTCCACATGAGTGGTGGGTACGGCCAGATCAGGGTGGATTTTGTGCGCCCTGCTGAGGAGTTCTGGCTTTGTCCACAATCACCGAGAGATTTTTCAGGAGCCACAAAGTAACAGAATCAAAGTTCCCATTGAGAGATCACATTCGGCAGTCAGGGTGAAGAGTAGTAAGTTGAGGAGTGAGACACTGACTTAAGAAGTGTGATAGGAGATTGTTGCAAAGGTCAAGGCTAAGAATGGAGGGTGGAGGATGAAACGAGGCAGGCCTGGTGGAAAGGGAGAGCGAGGCTGTGGAGGAGTGGCGAGACTGGGACAATCGGTACCCCCTGACTGAGGTAAGGAGTGCCAGGAGAAAGAGCAGATTTGAAGGCAACATGGAGAGTTCTGTTGAGGCATTTTCCACTGGAGATGCCCACAGGACAGCCCGAGGCAGTTGGAAACGAAAGCCAGGAGCTCTAGGAGGGGAGTTAGCTGCTCAGAGGAGAGCCACGTCCAAGCGCCGGCTTCCTGAGCCAGGAGCCTGGGCGACCCGAATGAACTCTGCGTATAAACCTGTCTTCACAGCCACGTAGTGAGCTCCTGAAGGGTCAAATCGACACAGTTCAGTTTTCCTCTCCTACAGCATTTTGCATATAGAAATTACTCTACAGAAGATACTAACCGCACTGGAAAATTGGTTCAGGCTCTGACATCAAGTCCACTATGCCCATCTTAAAGTACAGGAGAACTGTGCCCAGAAAGGTTTTAGAAACTCCAGCAAGAATGAAGTCTCCTGCACGTGCATTGCTCCTTGATGTCTTTCACTTACTAAATAACCCATCTTCAGAGTAAAACACTCTATCCTAATGACTCCAAAAATAGAATTGGCAAGTGGATTTGAAGCTTCCGGGGAAGGACCCGTGCTTTTGTGGAGGCAGTATTTGTAGAATTATTTCCTGAGGAGGCGTGGTCAGAATGAGAAGGGGGGCAAGGTGGGGCATCACCCCGTGACAGAAATGACAGTGCAACAAAACCGCTCTCCGCTGTCTGCTGTACTCGTTAAGGGGCCTTTATTGTTTTGGCCGAGAAAGGCCAATTAATCACCCAAAGTGTTATCTGACAGTAATTAACAATCAGCAGCAACAAAATATCCATAAGAGCTCAGAACAACAAAAGGTTTTGTTTGGTTGGGTTTTGTCTGTTTTCTCTTTCCATACACCATTGAAAAAGGAGTCATCAGCATGTCCTGTCTCCTTTTACTGCTTCATTCGTGATTTTTGGCCCTGAGGAAGGGGTGAGAAAAATAGAAGGGTAGGGCCGCTGCTGGCCTCAGCAGACCCACAGGTAATGAATACAGCCCCACTCCCCTGGCAGGATCACCTCTTAACAAGGCGCTCCAGTGTTTCTGGACAAATCCTGGTGAGAAATGACAGAAGAAAGGTAGGCAGCGTGGGCCATCCCGCTGCCTGAACGGGGCCTAACAAATCCCAAAATTGGTGAAGGGGGTAAAGGAGGGTTCCTAAGCTGAGGTCCCGTTCTGGGTGACAGGAAAATGTAACACCTGTGCCTGAGGTTCCCCCAAGTACTTCCCCACCCTGCAAGATTTAAAAACACACAAACTTATGTTCCTTTATTTAACGCAAGTTTTGGCATTAATGTTCCCACCACAAATATGAGGAGATTTTGCCAGTGTGTGGATCTCCCCCAAACAGAACTCTTAAGTGTTCCCAGAGACTCTGGTCCTTTTCTGCCTCCCACATGGCCCTCACCCACATCGTCTATAAGGAGGGCCTTGTGGCTAAGTCTTCATGTAAATCTGTCTACTCTGGTGAAACACAACCTTTTGGTACTGAGGTCTTCTCGGATCCTTCCCATGGAAGGTTCGTCCGGAGCCCCAGCCAGGCCCCCCAACCTGACTGCTACAGGGCTAGGGTTTTTATATCTGGTGCTTCCCTATGGGCAGCGATCTCTGGCTCTAGCCTCAACATTCTCTGTCCGCTGCATTGATAAACTGTAGGTCTCGAGTCCTCTTTGTGAGAAGGTCACATCTTGCTTGAAAGAAAAGATGAAAATGGGTTCCCTTCATGACGTAGAGAGGGTGCCCACCACTGAACACACCTGCTTCCTCAGCTGCAGGAGTTAAGGAGGCCACTATTTAACCACTTCCCCTGCAGTCTCGGTGGGTGAGGATCGTTGCAGGTTCTTGCGGTCTTGGGAATGCTGAACTGTCTGCCGCTTTCCTGCCCTTGAGTCAGTCAGTCTCACCTTCAGTAGTTCCAGGGACAGAAATCTCCGAAGGCCGCTCCTTCTCCTCTTGTTCTTGGCTCCAGAAGGATCTTCATGAAACAGAGTCAAAGTATGTTTCTGGAAGGTTCAGTCATTTGTTCCAGGACCGCCTTCTGGAATGACACATCATGAATCTATTTTCTTGTACGTCATGGTCCCCCTACAGGCCGGAAGACACTCCTTACAGCTCACTCTTCTCCTCCCCATCACACTCACCTTTTCCTCTCCAAGCCAAATACCCCTGGTCCCTTAAACTGTTCTATACTAAGACTTCCAGATTCTTCACCTCTGGGGGTAAATTTGCTCCCTTTGGGAACATTTCATGTTGTAAATTCCCACTGGGACAGGTTTTTCCAGAAGAGAACCCAATAGCCCAAGTGCAGTATGACCAGCACAGAGAGGTCACCACGATTCGACTCCTCCCTAACCTGGATGCTAGACCACAGGTGGCCCGAAGGTTTTACTCATCCCACAACTGTACCTCAGCTCTGTTGCATGCTGGGAAGAGCAGCTGCCTCTGAAGGATGGGGGAAGGGGGCCCCCAGTTTCTCTGGAAAAAGTCAGAGGAGCCGTCTGAAAGACAGAACAGGTGGCCATAGGACAGGGCTGACTTTCACTGCCCAGCCCCCCATGACTGGGGCGGGGGGGGGGGGGAGGGAGCAGCTGGAATGGAGGACAGATGTTGGTGGTTGGAGTCATGAAGGTAAGGAACAAGTCAGGAGACAGTGGCCAGGAAGCCTCGCTGCATCACCTGGGGAGTTTAAAAAAAATACAGACACCCAAGCACTCTTGCCAAAATGCTGACTGCTTGGGGCTCTGCTGTTCCATGTTTCTTGTTTTTTTAATTGTAAAATACATGTAACATAAGATTTTCCAACTGTGCCATTTTTAAACGTACAGTTCAGTGACATTAAGTGCATTCACACTGTTGCGCAACCATCACCACCATCGGCTCCAGAACTTTCTCATTCTCAACTGAAACTCTGTCCCATTAAATACTCACTCCCCATTCCCCTCCCACCCCCACCGCCCCTGGCCACCAGCATTCCACTATCTGTCTATGAATGGCCTTTCCCAGGGACCTCATTCCAGGCGCCTCAACACTGGTATTGTTCTAAAGCTTCCTTGATAATTCCAGTATGCAGCCACTGTTGAGAACTAGGGGGGTCCGACGCTGGCTGTTGCAGCCATGCAGATGCGAAGCGTCCCAGGGTCACGCTAGTCCTTGTGGAGAGGACGAAGATTGTGAGGCAGGGGGTCTTCAGTAAAGGTGCTGCTTGGGTGGGAAGGCGAGGTGACTAGGTGGTAGAAATCGGGTAGGGAAAAGGACCTCAGGGGCCTCAAAGAAGTCGGGTTTTTACACAAGGCTTGAGGCTAGGGATGGGAGTGTGAACCGAGATGGGGTAGAGATTTAAACCCAGGGCTGATGGCAAAAACCAGCCTTCTTCTGCTATGCTGGTGGTTCAACTCATTAATAAATACTTATTGAGTATCTGTGATGTGCTAAGCAATGCTCCAGGCATAAATTTCCTGCCCATGTGGAGTTTATATGCCATCAAGAAATCAGATAATATTCATGAAAACAAATAGGTAAAGAAGAAATTTTAGGTTGTAAAATGAAACAGGAACCAGGTAGCGAGTGAACTGGGATTGGCAGAAAGGCTTCTCTGAGGAGATTATCCTTAAGGAGAGGCCTGACTGATGAAACACAGGCTGTCGTGTCAGATGCAAAGCAATTCGGCAAGCACCAAGGCCCTGAGACAGAAACAAGCCTGGTGTGCTCAAAGGCTGCAAGAAAAAGCTGGGACAGCTCGCTCATAGGGAGGCAGAGAGTGAGCCGTGAACCAAAGTAGCCGAGAACCAGATTGAGGGCTTGCAGGCCAAGGCGAGAAATTTGGGATCAATTGTCCCACGTGACCGTAAGATGAGCCTGGCTACTCTAAGAAGAAAGAATGGGCCAGGAGTGGAGGCAGGGAGACCAGGGTGGTAATGGCAGTAGCCCGGAAGAGAGTGGTGTTGATTTAGACCAGGGTTAGCAGGGTGGCAGTGGTGAGAAGTAGTAGAATCATCATTTCCTTCTGAGGCAAAACCAATATAGGATTTGAGGGCAAGAGGAATGACTCCTAAATTTTGGACAAGCATCTAGATGGATGGTGGTATCCTTTACTGAAGGAAGAAGAGGAGATGGGGGGCGGGGGGAATAAAGTGTTCTATTTTAGGCCAATTATGTTTGAGATTCTTGTTAGACATTCAAGTGGAGAGGTTGAGGAGGCTGTTGGGTATACAAGTCCAGAGTCAGGAGAGAGGTCAGGTGTAAAGAGCAGACTTGTGGGGGGCTTGAGAATCACCTGGAGATCTGTTTCAAGTGGTGATTCCCAGGCCCCTCCCCTCAGTGATTCCCTAGGTCCAGCGTGGGTGGAATTTGCACCTCTAATTAGCTCCCCAGATGGTTCTGTAAAATCCCACACTCTACCATTCGACTTCCTCTGGTTGACACTAATCCATTAAGCAACTCTTTGGCCACTTAACTATATATTCTTTCATCTTGTTCAGATATTTTCAATCCTTTTCCATTAAAAATGTCATACTGAATTATTATATGTCAATATTATTATATATTGTTATCAATGATATATTCTAATGTAACATTATATAATATTTATTATGCGATATTTCTCTCTTAGTCTGCTCAGGCTGCTATAACAAAATACCGTAGGCTGGGTGGCTTAAACCACAAACACTTGTTTCTCACCATTCTGGAGGTCCCAGTTCCAAATTCCATCATACTAGGGGTTAGGCTTCAACATATGAATTTGGGTGGGGGCGGGACAGAAACATTCAGTCTATGGCAATAATCATATATTAGTATAATATGTAATATATTGACTATATAATAATGTTTTAATTTAATGATGTAATTATTATATATCAACATATTTCCCATACTTGTCCATATTTTTCACAAAAAAATATGAAAGAAATTAAATGCCCTTTAGGAAAGTAGGCATACTTTATCTCTGGAATTCCCTTCTCTGTTCAATTTCTAACTTAGAAGAAGAGAGGAGAAAGACGGGAGAAGGGAAGGAGAGCGACCAGAGGGGGGGAGGCGAGAGGGTTAGTTGCACTGAATTGAATTATTCTTATGAATCCATATCGTTCCCCAATAAACAAGACTTTTTCTACTTCTAAGGGCTCACACTCCATGTTAGAATCTGTTCTGAAATGAGGCAGAAGATCAGTAGTCTTTGTCTTCTGTATTTGTCAGAACTCTCCCTTTTGAAGTCAAGACAGACTTGTCTTCCCATTTTGCCACCTCTGCCATCCTCCACAACTTCTCAAAAATGCTTGACCAGTTCAGTTCCCCCCCCAACCCACACTTGCAAATTACTTCCCCTTCAGCTCTGGTGCATCGGCTGGGCCTGGACAACCTGATGGGCGCCCTTCCCTGAGGCAGCTTGCTGGTCTCCCAGGAGCACCAGTACCCCCACCGCCTCGTCCCTTCAGGGCCTTGCTGTGCGAAGCCCATTCTCCTTGAGAGAAACCCAGAAGGTCGTGGGACAAGCCGGTCTGCTCCACACCAGGGCTTCCCACTCAGCAGGTGCCCCTTTCATTTTGCTCCCCACTGACAAAAAAAAAAACCCTCCTTTTCATTGTGCTTTCTGGGTTCGTTTTCCTCACAAGGTGGGGGAGGGGGATACTTTGATTTCATTGGGCCTTTCTTTGCTTTGTGTTGTATTTGCAACCCCCAGCGTCGCCCGCCTGACACCATTCCCCTGGCATCACACCACATTCTTCTGTACATCTTTGACTGTAGACCCCTCTTTCCAGGTGGTGTGCATATCTTTTTAACGGCCCCTCTAACTTCCAGGCACCAACACATGTGAATTATCACCAAAGCACATGCCTGAAGGTATCCTGATTTCAGAGTGAAGGTTCAGAAACCATTATGGGACGATTGACAGGTCCAGCTTTTCCACACAGGCCTGGCCAGGAAGCCTTGCACAAGGTTGTCAGCATTATTCAACAGCCTCTGTCGCTGTTTAGATGACTGCTCAGGTGAGGTCAGGGGGAGACAGGACTCGGGTCCAGGGCGACTGACCTCAATATCTCCCTAAGGCTGGTTTAATGATGAAGATAAAAGGAGTTCTGGAAACAAAGTTCCGGGAGGTTTTGTGGTAAAATAAATGATGGCGGTGAATGGGGACATGCACTTGTCATTAAAAGTGGCATGTTTATGGGGTGCTGACACAGTTTACGGGGTGCATGCCTGCAAGTACCAGCCAGATCCATGCTTCGCCTGATGTTTTCAGCCTTTTCCCAGAGGTTTGGACAATACAGCCACGATGAAGCTGCCAGGGGTATTCCTCTAGTTGAGGGTGGTTGTTATATTTAACCACAGGTCCCGGCCACAGCTAGCATTCCAAGCATGAGAGGGCTTTCTGCTTCGTTGTGATCCTGGGGCAAGGACCACCACGTCACATGGTTCCAGGGGGCCTCACTCACATGGTGCTCTAGGTTGTGTCTCGGGGGCCACCATTCCCACCCGAGGGCATGGCACCCTTGGTGTTGTGCTATCCAGAGGCCCCTCCATGGGACCCTAGCCTTACCCTACATCTCTTATCCCACCTCTTCCCATTCCACGATCACACCTCAGTCAGCTACTGAGCTTACAAGCACCTTACCCCGGAGAGCACAGCATCATATTTCAAGCCCAAAAAGCGGCTATAACATTGACTTCCATGGAGATAGTATTTTACAGCCCACCAGGGGCACTCGGTCCCAGCACACATATCAAAAAATTCCTGTGTGGCAGGGACCGTAAAGCAGGCACAATTTTATCCACTGTTTTATTCAGAGAGCCCCAGCAATTCTCATTCAAAGCCATAGAGTTCCACAGCCTTGGGCCTGGCTTTCTCCATCTCTGTCCAGTTCTCTTTCCAACACCCCCAGCTGCCAAGTTTGGTCCAGTTGAACGCAGAACCCGGACTTCTATTTTTAGACCTAGACTGTGGAATCCCTGCTTTCTGGAATTCCACCAATGAGGTTACTCCTTTAATTTGGATGTTGGCTCTTTATTAATAAGGAAAGTCATGGCTTTGCCACTGTATCTTCCTTAGTCGCTATATTATTTAAGACCTCCAGAACTCTATGTAACACAAACCCAGTTTGAGCTCGCTCTTTTGCAAAAGGGGCCATTCCGGAGTATCTCACTGAGCTCAAAGTAGAGAATGCTGCTGGGTCTCAAACATAAGCTGGAAGGAAGAATCGGTCTCTGCTTTTTCTGTGTACATGTTTTATTCTTTCCTAAAGTATCTCGCTTTGCCCTGCCTCTCAGTCCTCATGATGAGGCACAATCCCCAAAACCTCTAGGGATTTCTGTTTTGAAATGCAGTTGCTTCAAGAAAGATCCACTCGCTCCTTCTGTCCCAATACCAACTCTCTTTGGTAAGTGAGTACATGGCCCAGCTTTGGTCAAGTGCCCACCACTGCACAACTCGGGTACAGCTTGACTGAGCAAGTTATGTTGCACACCTATAACCCTGTAGCGGGCCCCAGAAAATGGGAAGCAGGAAGGGGTGGAAGGCGGGGAGAGGAACTGACAAGGTCCTCATGGTCAGAAATATTCCTGACAAAAGCCCCTGATCTTCATATTCAGGCTGGTCCTATACCAGGCCTGTATCCCTGAGCAGAGCTCCATCCAAATTCCTACTCCAGTTTCTGGGCTAGACCCTCTTTCCTGCCCATATTACCCTGCCCCACCATACCCCATTAATCTTCATTCTCCCTATACTAATTGAACTCCATATTCTTTCTGGCCAAGCACTCAGACCATAGACAAAAGGACTCCACATTCAACTCTGCCTTCCCAGGCTCACCCTCCACCACGGGCTTTGTATCCCCAGAGCCACTGGGCCATTGCTCAGTGTGTTCTCTGCAGCCCCAGCCAACAGGAATGAGACTCTGGAGCCACTCCACCCCTCCAGCCCTGTCCTGCCTAGCCAGCCTTAGGTCACCGTTTTCATCTTGTTCTTCAAATCAATCCTTCTCCTCGGATTATTTCTCTTTCCTCTCTCTGTACTCACTTCCATCCATTCTCTACTCATTCTGTACTTACTTCCCTCTCCTCTATCCCTTTTCCCGTATCACTATTTCTTTGACTTATCTGTCACTTTCTAGTCCATGATAATGTTATCTTTCTCAAAACCCACAGTTCCAGCCCATATTATTTGTGTCTACCATCTTCACACATACATTTGGGGAGAGCAGTTATTGTTCACAACATGCTCAATAAGGGAAGACAGAGAAATGCCCTTAGAAGAAAATGACAATTCTCAAAATAAACTATGTTAATAAAAATTCCAAAAATTCCAATTTTAGTCAACCTTTACAAATTGATAATAAAATTACTTTGAAAGAGTAAGTGCATAAGATACCAGATACATTTTTGAAAATGAAATATAATGAGAGAATTTGTACTGCCAGATTCAAATATACATATATATATATTTTAAAGATAGTATTTATTTGAGACAGAGAGAGAGAGCACAAGGAGTGGGGAGGGGCAGAGGGGAGAGGGAGAAGCAGACTCCCCACTGAGCAAAGAGCCTGACGTGGGGCTTGATTCCAGGACCCTGAGATCATGACCTGAGCTGAAGGCAGATGCTTAACCGACTGAGCTACCCAGGTGCCCCCAGATTCAAATATATTTTAAAGGAACTGTGACTAAAACAACATGGTATTGGAGGGATAGATTAACAGAACAGAGAATACAGAAACAGGTCCATGAATACATAGGTGCTTACTGACTTAACTAAAGCCTTTAAATTTAGTAAGGAAAAGAGGGCTGACATTAAGTAATGTGGAGGCCATTAATAATCATTTGGAAAGAAACAATAAGTTACACTCTTACCTATTTTATTCTTACAAAATAATGATTTATTAAAGATTTCAACATTTTTTTAAAAACCAGATAATAACTGGAAGTAAATATAGGAGAATATGCTTATCGTCTTAGGTGGAAGACATCTTTCTTATTAGGAAACAAAGGCAAGAAATCATAAAAGACAAGATTGATAGACTTCACCCCCCAAAATATAAACCTTCTGTGTGATAGAGCACACCATAGGGTTAAAAAAATAAATAAAATGCTTAGAAAATTATTTCCAGCTTCTATCATGAACATAATACATAAAGTATTTTTCAATGAATAAGAAAAAGATAGAAAATAGGGCAAGGACATGAAAAAAACTCATGAAAAGAAAAAACACATATATCTAGATGAAAAGATTCCCCACATTATTACTAATTCAAGAATAGCAAATGCAACCAGCATGACAGTTTTATGTGAGCACCTAGCAAAGAGGAAAGGATGAGCTGAGACGCAATGAAATGACAAACCTCCTCCCCCATGTTGGGATGAGGAGAAACAGCACTCTCATGTATTATTGGTAAAACTGGAAAGAAGGACATAATTTAAGGCAACTTTCTATCACATATCAATCTTTGAATTTGATAATAACTGTAAACATTTCAATCCCATTTTTAGGAATTTACCCTGCTGAAATACTCTCATTGGCATCTACAGATACATGATGGACCAAGATATTCTTGAAAACATCATTTATTTATTTATTTATTTATTTTTATTTTGGGGTTTTTTTTTTAATTTTTTTTTAAGATTTTATTTATTCATTTGACAGGGAGAGCGAGAGAGAGAGCACAAGCAGGGGGAGTGGGAGAGGGAGAAGCAGGCTCCCCGCCGAGCAGGGAGCCCGATGTGGGGCTCGATCCCAGGACCCTGGGATCATGACCTGAGCCGAAGGCAGACGCCCAACGACAGAGCCACCCAGGCGCCCTGGGTTTTTTTTTTTTATTTACATATAATGTATTATTTGTTTCAGGGGTACAGGTCTGTGATTCATCAGTCTTATACAATTCACAGTGCTCACCGTAGCACATTATTTATAAGAAGAAAAAAATGATGACCATTTTAATACTCACCAGTAGGAGAACAGCAAATAAATTATGATCAACTATGCTATAGAATGCCATAGAAGAGTTAAAAAGATTGAAACAAATGTGTACTCACTTCCAAAGAAATGTATCCATGATATATTAAATTAAAAAGATAGCCATAAAACAGCATGTATAGTGTTATTCCATTTATGTGAAATAATAATGTATTTGAATATTACTAGCAAAGAGCCCTAAGCGATATACCCCAAGATGTTAACAGTGGTTATCTTTAGAGGGTGAAATTATGTATTTATTTTATACATCTCTATTGTTTGAATGTTACATGAGAAGCTTATATTCCGTCTCTATTCAGAAAAAAAAAAAAAGTGTTAAATACCCACTGGATCAGTGCCCCTGTCTCTGGCCAGAGCCTACCATGTCACCTGTCAGGATCTTAAATTCAGTGATATATGTGTGGAATCATCTTTCAATGGTGAAATCTGGGGTGTCCTTCAAATCTGCCAAATTCCACAAAGACGCAAAAATAACCACTCATTCAAATGATCTTTCTAGTGAACTTGAAAGATTTGCACTGTAAATAGCAAGACCAAATGACCAAGTGTTGCGTGGGATAATGCCAATACATTTTTTTCCTGCTTAGTTCAGAAATTGTTAAAAAACAGTGTGCCTGGGCGCCTGGGTGGCTCAGTCGGTTAAGCGTCTGCCTTCGGCTCAGGTCATGATCCTGGAGTCCCGGGATCGAGTCCCACATCGGGCTCCCTGCTCAGCGGGGAGTCTGCTTCTCCCTATGACCCTCCCCCCTCTCATGCTCTCTCTCTCTCTCATTCTCTCTCTCAAATAAATAAATAAAATCTTTAAAAAAAAAAAAAAACCAGTGTGCCTGTGTGTGTGTGTCTGTGTGTATTCTGAGCAGCCCTAAGAGGGTCTTTCTTTCATCGCTAAAAGTCAAAGATAGACTTCACAAGCCAAGAATCTAGTATCACGCACCTGAACTAACGTCTCAGGCCTGGGTCAAAAGGAAAATCGACTGATGGTTGGCATCCTTTCAAAGGCTTTTTCAAATGATGCCAAATAATTAGAAAGAGATCGTGTTAAAGGCACTCAGAATCTCCCTGGGGACAGTGGTTGGGGTAGGAGAGTGGGAGTGAAGACAAAGATCCTACCCTCTCTTCACCACCCCCACATTTGATTTTGTCATCAGTGGTTCCTTATTAGTGTGGGCTCTCTTTTTTTCCAAGGAAATTTATCTAATTTAATTGCAAAACACATGAGATGGGCCATCCATCTTGCCCCACCGCCCATATAAACAATACAGGAGGGTGGGCTGTTTTCTCTAGCTTCAACTCTGGGAGAGCCCTTCCACTTTCAAATTAAAGGAATTATAGGGTAAACAGGGTAACCACAATTAAGATATTTTTAGAAATATAAAATCCTCCGGAAAACATGACACTAATACTGGTATTATGATTAAAGTTAGGAATTATGGTTATTAGAAGCTTTGCAGTTTATGTGCCTCATAAATCTAATCGCCTCACACATCCACTGATGCTGTTGCTATATTTACTGCAGACATCTATGATGACAGACAGTACCTTTGAGAAGGGCCAGATAAACAAAATATTTTACATACTCCAGCTTCTCAGTGCCTAATGGATTCATATCATGGAGAGAAAAAGGCTTCATTAAAGGAACGGCACCAGATGCTGTGAAGCCGATTTACCACGGAGATTTGATCTGAGTTATGTGCTCCTGTTTAATGGGAATGTTCCTGCTCCACTCCTGGAATCCTGAGTACAGAATGGACAGGGAGGGGAGCCGATGAGTGTCAGGATGCAGGGGAGGAGATCGGTGAGCTGACAACTCTGTAGATACAAAACTTCCCCTGACCACTCAGAAACCTCTGGAAGAAATATTACGTAAAATCTGATGGCATGTGTGAGGTTCCAAGATTGTTAGGACCACCCATTGTTATTGGGAAGAGACCCTAGGGAGGAGCGAATTTCACAGCGACCCCCAAATTCTCCTCCCCATGATCTAGCTCTGCTTAGGGGCTCTGAGTGACCTTGAAGAGGAAAAGAAATGAGTAGGATGTTACACCCACCAGACCATCAGTACGGAGAGGAAACAATTTTAGCTTGCCTTGACCTTTGGGTGTTCCTTGAAATTATTTGAAACCCTCGCTATTGGAGTCCTAATCTCAAAAATTACAATTTATGCTTGAAATACGTATTATTATGTAGTAGATAGCAAATTAGTGGTAATAAGGCAATTAAAGGCCATGAGCAACTTCTGGTTTTTTTCCCCTAAAAAGAGCGTTAATGCAGAAATAGTGCCACAGTGGCTAAGACATGATTGGTGATTTTTCATTGCATTCCAACTCCCAAGCATCCCCCACAAAGATCTACTAGATTCTCTAGATTGACTGTGGGCAGACAACATAACTTTTTCTTAGATTCTTAATAGCCCCTAATAGAATGGGGACCTTTTACACTGTGGACACTCAATAAATGTGACTGATGGAAAAGGCTGGACAGGGGAACATGCCAGATAGGGAGCTCTGTCCCTTTAGCCACTTTACAATCCGGTTTAGGGGTGTGTGTGTGTGTGTGTGTGTGTGTGTGTGTGTGTGTGTGTAAGTAGGAGCAATGCTCGCCATGTGTGGATATGGAGTAATCTGGGAAAGAAATGATGATTTCTTGGGCCAGGAAATGGCAGTGGGGAGTAAATGCACAGAAGAGGGCAGATTTGAGGCATACTGAGAAAGTAGGATGGACGGGTCTTCGCTGTTGTCTGATGTATCAAGCAGAGCGAGGAATCAAAGATGACGCGCGGGCTCCTGGTTTGAGCAACTCACTGTCTGGGGGGGAAGAAGCTTGCAGAGGAAGGCAATGGATTTAGCTACAAACACTAAGTGGGAGATGCCTGTGGCTCTCCAGATGGAGAAGACCACCAGCCTCAAGGAGGTATAAAAACAGGCAGAATAAGAGTAAGAGAACAGAGTTGGGAAAGGTGACTGGGAAACGGACTTCACATATAGGAAGACTTGATGTTCTTTTCTTAGAGTTAAAATACCATTTGAAGAGAACAATTAAAAAAATTCCACAGAAGGGTGAATTCCTTGAGAGCATTCTTCGAGTGGCACGATTTTGCCATAATTCCCAACAAATAAGTGAGCTTTCGTTCTAGGCATCTTTAACAACAAGGATTCCATCCACTTAAAGAAATGGGATCCTGACATCTAACAAAACAAAACCACCACTCACAGAACAAGCAAAATCTAACGTATCCACAGGAAAAAAATCTTGTATTGTGAGATTACCCCAAACATTCTTCTGAAAAACTAAAGCCCCCAAATATTTTATGTCCTAATCCTTAAAAATAAGTTCTGTTGATAGCAGGAAAGAAGAATTCTTGACCTTATCTAAACATGTGGAATTCTGAAGGAAAAAATAAATGTGTGTGGAAGGCCAGGAGCATGAATTATGCATACCACATCATCACACTTTTTCCTCAGTATAGACCAGCAGCATGCTTTGCATGGAAAAAGAAATTAGAATAGAACAGATATTGAGCAATTTTCTCCATAACTGGTTCTTACTCACCTTAAATGTAAAATTTTATTTAGCTTATTTCAAAGGGAGACATCCTTATTAAGGGAACACATTTACTGGCGCCTGTTGGAGAGAATTTAATGCAAACAGCCTGAAATAATTGAAGGAAAAACATCTTCTGACTGTTCTCAGAAGAGCTTAGCAAAGAAGAGGATGGCAGGAAAGAATTACTTTATTATATTGATTTTCTTGGAGAAATCAAAGGAGGATAACTCAAATAGACCAATTCACTCTTGCCAAACTCAGTGGAAGCACGTAGAGCAGCCGTGAATTTATGTGTCAAAAACTGTTTGCAATCATTTAGTTGAACATGCAAATCAGGATTCGCACATTATTACTCTAATAAAATAGCTAATACAAAAGGATATCTGGGTTCGTTTGCACATATTCCCTGTTTTAAATGACTGCAAGTATAATGGGTGTAAGTTTTGTCTAACAAAATGTTTACAGTCCAATCAGATCATTAACCTGAAATATGAAAAGAGTGATGCATTCATGGTGGTGAGATAACAAAGACACTGGAGCACAGAGAAAGTAATTGGAATACAGTTCTCGTGAAGCTAAAATCTATTTTTCTGTTACAGGGAGCAAAACGTTTCACTTTTATAAAGACTGTCTCCCATAGTAGATAACATTGGTCATGCGTTTGGTGGTTTATGGTTGTTTGTGTAGATTTCCAAATAACGTCACAAAAATTATATTGTTCCTTAATAAAATAACTGTATGTTTACTTTTTTACTCTTTTTCTTACATTTACTCTTCAAGTGTTCTTTATGAGTATGCGTATTATTTAGTAATTTACAGAATTTGAATTCTCTCATTCATTCTTCTGTCCTCAGTTGGGCGCAGACTATAAGAATCCATTTCAGCGTTTCACAGATCATGTTCCACAGAACACTACTTCCACTGGGTGTCAAATATACGTTGCTCAAAGAAATGGGATTTTCTAGTTGAATGGGAATGGGAAATGCTGGGAAACAAAGGTAAAAAGAGTTCTCTATTACAAAACTTCCCAGGTCTTTCCCTGTGTTAATGCACATTGAAAATCTCCAAGGAAGTATATATAAAGGCTGTTGAGTTTACCAAATACTTTTCACCTCTGAAATGACCTTTCACCTTTTTCGATAAGCACTTTTCAGAATTGATCATCTAGGAGCTGATAGTTTGTGTATTTCCATTATCTGGACCAGGCAGCTTCAGTAATAAGCAAAGCAGACAGGGTTAAGTGACAACAGGGAGAGGGGTAGGGCACTCTAGAGAGCAGCATCCAACTAAGGGGGCAGCTATCCCTCAGTTTGGTCCACAAAAACTTCCCAAACTTTTAAGAAGAGGGGCAGGAAATATGGATTCTTTTGTGTGGCAGAATTCATTTTAAAACACTTTATGGGCCAGGCACATCTGTTACAAACATGGTCCTTGAGCTTCCTGATTCGGACTTATGTCCCCCAGGATAGTATTTTGTAACCCACTCTATAAAACTTTTGGCCCAGAGAAGTCATGCCTATTGTAAATTATCTTTCCGGTTATGATTTCAGGTCATTGTTATTGTAATGGCCCTGGTAATGATAGAAGTTTCTGGTCATGCTGCTGGATGCTCTTAAAAATCAAGTCTTGAGCTCACCTACATGAGATCATCTCCCTTCCTTGTGACCCACAAAACACTGCCCTCTTACAATGTAATCTATGAACATTAAAAGCATAATCAGTGTTCATTTGGGAAAAAACAAAATTAATACTAAATACCTTAGTTTGCTCAGACCACCATAACAAATACCGCAGACTGGGCGGCTTAAACAACAGAAATGTATTTCTTAAAAGTTTGGTTTTTTGTTGTTGTTTTTTTTAAAGATTTTATTTATTTATTTAACAGAGAGAGAGCGAGAGAGGGAACACAAGCAGGGGGAGTGGGAGAGGGAGAAGCAGGCTTCCCTGCAGAGCAAGGAGCCCGATGCGGGGCTCGATCCCAGGACCCTGAGATCATGACCTGAGCCGAAGGCAGATGCTTAACGACTGAGCCACCCAGGCGCCCCTGTTGTTTTTATTTTTAAGATTTTATTTATTTATTTATTTATTTATTGGGGTGGGGGGAGTAGAAGTGGAGGGAGAGGGTAGGGAGAGGGGGGAGAGAAAGGATCCCAAGCAGACTCCATGCTGAGCAAGGAGCCTGACCCAGGGCTCAATCTCACGACTCCGAGATCTTGATCTGAGCCAAAATCAGGAGTCTGACACTTAACTGACTGAGGCCCCCAGGTGCCCCTACTTCTTCCAAATTCTAAAGGCTAGAAGTCCAACATCAAGGTGTTGGCAGGGCTAATATTTTTCTGAGGGCTCTCCTAGGCTTGCAGATGATCGTTTTCTGCTTGGGTCTTCACGGCGTCTTCTCTCCGTGGGCACGTCTGTACCCTAATCTCTTCTTTTATGGACACAAGTCATATTGGATTAGGACCCACCCTGATGACTTTATTTTGTCTTAATTACCTCTCAAAGGGCCCTATCTCCAAATGCAATCACATTCTGAGGTCCTAGGAGTTAGGATTTCAATACATGAATTTTGAGGGGACACAATTCAGCCCATAACAGTAATTGACCTTACAACAACAAAAACTTAGTCTCTTCTTTTACTTGTATTTATTAAAAAAAAATCACCCAAGTTCATAAATAATAAACACGTAAAGCCTGCCACAGGAAGGCGAAGCCTCAAATTAAAATTGGTAGGAAAATGGTTGGAAGATGTTTCTGCAAAGCCAGGTGCTTTCACATCAACATGGCCTGCCCATACCCAGCATAGGGCTTCAAAGAACTACCTACCATAATGTCCAGGTCAAATAGGTAATACTTTGAGAATTTTTGGATAATGGGAGACCAGATGAGAGAGGTTGGTAGGGGATGCAAAGCATGCCCTGCAAATCACAGGGCTGAGTTATGCCAGAGAAAATATCGATTTCATGCCAAATTCCCAGAGGAGTAAGGGGCTGGCTGGTAGCTAATAAAGGGTTGGGAAGGATAAATCATATTAGATGGGGCTTTGGCTTTTTTTTTTAAGAGGACTGGCTTTTATAAAAAGTTAGGGAGAAAAGCCGAAAGAGGAACAGAAACAGTAAACATAGACTTTAGTGAGGCTGACAATTTTAGCACAAAAGCTTTTATGACATGGGGGGCACCTGGGTGGCTCAGTCGGTTAAGCGTCTGCCTTCGGCTCAGGTCATGATCCCAGGGTCCTGGGATGGAGTCCCACATGGGCTCCCTGCTCAGCAGGGAATCTGCTTCTGCCTCAGCCTCTGTGCTCACTCTCTTGCTCTCTTCCTCTCTCTCAGATAAATAAATAAAATCTTAAAAAAAAAAAACGCTTTTATGACATGGGAAGGACCCTACTGTTGGTTGTAGGGCTGTGCTCCAAAACATAATTCTAGTGCTTTGATGTCAGCATGAGGGCATTCCCAGAAAGCTAGACTTTGGTCTGACATCTTAACATTTTTTATCAGCAAGTACAATGATTCGATGAACACACTGACTGTGCCACTGACAATAATTTGAAGAAAAGAAGTTTATTTCATACGAGTTAGGGAAGCAGAGAGTATGGAAGTAGAATATCCATAAGGTTCTCTTAGATTGGGAGGGAGCTTAGGGAATTCTAGACCTACCACCTTGGACTGGAAACATAAGCATAAGTGAGCTCTTTAAATGCATGACATTTGTAATAAGAATTGAGGCTTTTTTTCCTTCAATCTACCTAAGAGACTTGAGCCAATTTCAACTGGATCGAGTGGTCTTATGGCCATGTCTTATATAGTTATATAACTTAATAAGCATCCAGGTCGGGTCCCAACCCAAGGCTGGTCCTTGCTTGGTGGATAAAGTGCCCTCTGTGTATCTTAATTTCATTGAACATCTGGGATGAAAGGAGTTGTTCCTATAATATTTCACATATAAAATGGCTTCAGTTAAGACCCCAAATACTTACACACCTATAAAGTTATTATTTTGGCTACAGGCTATGTGAGAACACTTCACATAAATAAGGTAGAGATGGATTCCTGGCCCACTTCAGCCTCAGATGTTGTTAATGTCATCAGAGTTCTGTGTTTATCCTACAACAGCTGAACTCATGGCTTGGTAGGTCAAACACCTTTCTGTACACTTTTCAACCCACACTGAAGTCCAATGTCTGGGATAACACTCAGGAAAATATTATTTCCATTTGCAAATTTCTTTATGCTCACATTGTTATTTTGGCAAAAGCAGGCAGAAATTAAATGTCTGTCAAATGCATACTACTGGCTTCACCAGCTAATGTATACTTCTGGCTTTGCCCTTTAATTTTCATTAGGGCAACAAAAATTGGTTTTAAATTTTTTTTTTAAGATCTATCTTCAGGAACCCTTATGGAAGATCGCAGGTGTCAGGCTTAACCTGTAGAATAAAACAAAAACAGTTGAACCTTATCAAAACTGAAGGTCTGCCCAGAAAAAGACATTCACCCAACATACAAATAATACTAATGTGTGTGTGTTTCAACTCGTGCCTCCCTCATTTAACCATTACGCGAGGTTTTCTTTATTTAATGAATATTTACTGAGCACCTACTAAGTGCTAGATGCTGTTAAGCATTAGGGAAGGCACAAAGATGAATTAGACAAGTTTCCTGTGCTCATAATCTGGGGACAAAAACCAGACACTGAAAAAAGCCATTTTAATTCAGTGTAAAGGTGGCTTTAAGAGAAGCAATTAATTGCTGCCCTGAGAATGCATTTCATGCCAAATTCCATTTGGGGAATGCACATACCTAACTCTCAGGATGGGGGGAAATAGCAGATTTCTGTCTCCTAAGAGCCCTCAGTTAACAATTCGTTGTCATACTCATGAAGGAGGGTTGGCAAACTATAGTCCACAGACCAAATCCAACCCACTGCATGTTTCTGTAAATAAAGTTTTACTAGAACACAGCCATGCCCATTTGCTTACATGTTGTCTCTGGCTACCTCCAACCTACAATGGCTAAGTTGAATGATTGCCCCCAAAGTGCTTGTGTCTTATTACCCACAACTTGTGAATGTTATTTTACATGACTCAAACTAATTGCATGAGTCCTTAAAAGTGGAGAATCCTTACCCAGCTGTGACCAATGAGAGAGATGGCAGCCTAAGAAGAATTGGATGCCCCCATCCTTATTCTGAAATGTAGGAGGCTGTGTGCAAGACATTCTGCCAGTCACTCCAATGAGTTAGGAAATGGATCCTTTCCTAGAGCCTCCAGAAAGGAATGCAGCCTTGGTCTTAGCCCAGTGAGACCTGTGTCAGACTTCCAACCTACCAAACTGTAAGATAAATTTCTTGTTTTAAGCTACCAAGTTTGTGGTAATTTGTTACAGCAGCAATAGAAAACTAATATAGACAGACCATATGGCCTCTAAACCCTCAAACATTTACTGTTTGCCCCTTTCCAGAACAAGTTTGCCAAACTCTGTTCTTGAATATGCCTGGCAAATATTCCAGGGACGTCTCAAAAGCTGTGGCAGAAACTACTAATTGTCCCCCTAGTATCCAGTCTCCTTCTCTTCTTTTTAGTGATAGAACCCTATGCACACACAACTTTTATTGGGGCTCATGGACACCCAACTAGAGACAACATTTCCCGGCCTCCTTTGCAGCTAGGCATATCCATGTTACAAAACTATTGTGAATAGAAGTGATGTGTGCAATTTCTATGTCACTTTCTTAAAATGAAGTTGTTTGGGGTGCCTGGGTGGTCAGTTGGTTAAGTGTCTGCTCAGGTCATGATCTCTAGGTACTGGGATCAAGTCCTGCATCGGGCTCCCTGCTCAGTGGGGAGTCTGCTTCTCCCTCTCCCTCTACTCCTTTCCCTGCTTGTGCTCTCTGTCAAATAAATAAAATCTTTAAAAAAATTAAAAAGGAAGTTTTTACCCTCCATTTTCTCTTCCCCTTGTGCTAGAATGCAAACCTGGTGATGATAAGCCACTTTTGACAACATGGAAGGGGATAACACCCTGAAGAACAATGAAACAACAAAATGAGAAAAAAAAAAATCTGGATCTCTGAATGACCTTGTATATCGAGCTGCCTAACTACCCTAGATCTCACTATGTACATCTGGGTATATTAGAGAAGAATAAACTTCTACCGTACCTGAGTCACTATACTCTGGGATGTCTCTGTTTCAACAGTGGAGGCTTTACCCTAACTAGTACAAGGGGGCAGTCCCACCCTAGGGTAGGATTAGAAAAGAAACGGATTACTTCATTACTTCATGAATGGGCTGCATAGTCACCATAGGTGCTGGGAGCTTTCCCAGACCACATGAAAGCTCATGTGGAAATTTAAAAACATGGCTGCAAATTCTATGACATTTCTCCCATCAAAAAGTGGGATCTCAGTCAAGAAATGGGCAGAAGACATGAACAGACTTTCTCCAGAGAAGACATACAGATGGCCAACAAACACATGAAAAAATGCTCAACATCACTTGGCATCAGGGAAATACAAATCAAAACTTCAATGAGATACCACCTCATACCAGTCAGAATGGCTAAAATTAACAAGTCAGGAAATGACAGATGTAGGCGAGGATGTGGAGAAAGGGGAACCCTCCTACACTGTTGGTGGGAATGCAAGCTGGTGCAGCCACTCTGGAAAACAGTATGGAGGTTCCTCAAAAAGTTAAAAATAGAGCTACCCTACGACCCGGCAACTGCACTACTGGGTATTTACCCCAAAGATACAAATGTAGTGATCCGAATGGACACCCGCACCCCAATATTTATAGCAGCAATATCCACAATAGCCAAACTATGGAAACAGCCCAGATGTCCATCAACAGATGAATGGATAAAGAAGATGTGGTATATATACACAATGGAATATTACTCAGCCATCAGAAAAAAAAGAAATCTTGCCATTCAACGACATTCATGGAACTAGAGGGTATTATGCTAAGCAAAATAAATCAACCAGAGAAAGACAATTATATGAACTCACTGATATGTGGAATTTAAGAAACAAAACAGAATCATAGGGGAAGAGAGGAAAAAAGAAAACAAGATGAAACTAGAGAGCGAGACAAACCATAAGAGAGTCTTAATCATAGACATGAAACTGAGGGTTGCAGGAGGGGAGGGAGGTGGGGGGATGGGGAAACTGGGTTATGGACATTAATGAGGGCATATGATGTAATGAGCACTGGGATTTATATTAGACTGATGAATCACTGGAAAAAAAAGATGGGATCTATATCTTCTCTCCTTGAATTGGGAAAGGCTTGTGTCTGCTTTGATTCATAAAGAATGACAAAAGTGATGCTAGTGACCTTAGAGACTAGGTCATAAAAGGCCATAGATGGAGCACTGGGTGTTATGAACAAACAATGAATCATGGAACAGTACACCAAAACAAATTATGTAATATATGGTGATTAACATAACAATAAAAAATTTTAAGAAAAGAAAAGGACAAAAAAAAAAAAAGGCCATAGAGCTTCCATGTTGTTTGCTGGAATAGTCATGATGGAACCCTGAGCCACCATGTTAGAAGCCCAACCACCTTGAGACCACCATATTGGAGAGGCAACATATAGATACTCAGGTCAATAGTCCCAGCTGAGGGATCCTTCAACCATCTTAGTTATGTGCCAGACATGTGAGTGAAAAAGCCATCTTTGAAGTGGACCCCCAACCCCCAGCCATTCCAGCCGCAACCATTTAGGACACTCCTAGTTCTCTGAGACATCTCAGACTTATGAAACAGGAAGAACCCTTTGGCCTTTCTCAATTCCTGACCTATACAATCCATGAACATAATAAAGTAGTTGTTATATTATGTCACTACGTTTTGAGGCATTCAGTTACACCTCTCTCTCCCTTAGAACGAAAGAGAGGAGGAGTTGATGACAGGCCATAAAATTACGCTGTCTTCCCAACCACCCAAAATCTAACCATTGGGATCCATCATGAGGAGGTGAATAAGATATCTCCAACCTAAGCTTCTTCTTAAGGTAATACAACCCGAAAGTATTCACTGGTTTCTGCCCATGCGTAGGGGTCCCGTGAGCCACTCCTGGGCTTGGAGTACGATAAGGCACAACACTAAGGGGCAGGACTGCTCAACTGTAATGACACTCAGAGGTGAACACCATTATGCTGATTTTATCTGAAGGGGGAAAAAAAAGCAATCTAGAAGGCCCCAGTGATGGACCAGGCTTGGTCCTTTTTACCAGATATCTGTATCTCACAGAGAGCCTAAAATAAACCTTTGTGAAAAAGGATGTCCTCCTACAGAGTATGTCAAATAATTCAGGAAATGTCACATAGAAATGCCAAGAGTCTTGGTAGCATCATTCTAATTACTATGGGGCAGCACTGCTACAACAAAATTTGATTAGTACTGGTGTTCCATTATGTAACTTGGATTTCTATGACATCTCGGTTCTTGGAAGTGTGCTGGTGTGCAATAACTTGGGGCTTACAATGAATTAAAGCCTGTGAACTTGCTGACATACACTGGCAGCCAGGACAGGATCAGTCCACAGGAAGAGAAAGAAAAACAAACCTCCCTCCCTGCTGTAAGTGATCCCTCTGCCACTGGGAACTCCTGAGTCTCTGTTAAACCATGTTTGCTATAGTGTCGGGCCAATCCTAGGGATAAGCCTACTAGTTAAAATCAAAACCGGTACCCTGTTTAACCATGAGCTAGTTTAGTCCTTGAAATGTTTGTACAACCATATTTTTTTTAGCAGTAAATTAATTTACCATAAAGATCACACTGAACCTGCTCGATGCTCGGAAAACTCTTGTAATGGCCTTTGGCCAAAAGCAATAAAAAATAAATCAAGGTTTACTGATGGAATGAGAAAGTAAGTTAGAAAAACTTTACCATTTACATAACTAGATTTCATTTAGACACGCTATATGTATAAAAACCATGGTCAGAGGACAGCTCCTTTTCCTGAAACTTGATTGACAGAATATACTTTTCCTGACCAACTGGTTGAAGTTTGAGCGCCCACCAGCTAGCTCTCCTTGGCACTGCCCCACCACCGCCACCCCACCTACCCCTTTGCCAGGAAGCATTTGTGTTTCTTCTTTTATTATTATTATTGTAAACCACATCCTTCACTATCAAGCTTTGGGACCCATTTAAGTATACTTATGAGCAAAGTTACTCTCTGAGAAATAGAGGCCCAGTGGGGATTTTTGAAGAGCCCTTCAGAGGTAACATATCCAAGGAACAGTTCATTGTTTCCTCAATGCATTGTGATACTTTCCAGGAGACAAAACCCACTAAAGAGACAGCAGGATGCACTGTGAAATACAGAGGTCTACATTATAGCTTCACAGGAAGTGGAAGCCTTTCAGTATGGTTGGACCTGATACTATCTAGAACTCCCAAGGAGTTTTGAAGTGATACAATCTGGCCCTCTGGCCCTAGTCTATTACTAAGTGTTATCTTGACCACTTAGACTGAGTGCCCCTGACACTGCGTCCCAAAAGTTCCCATGTGGGCTTTGTAATGCTAAGAGCTACAGAGAACACTTTGCCTTAAGGATACTTCTTAGAGTCCTAGATTCTCTTCCCAGGCATCCAGCTGAGTATAAATAAAGCAAGAACCCATTCGCCAATACCTCTTCCAAAGGAAAAAATGTATTTTCCAAAGAATCCTTCTAATTTTGTCAAATCACAGCTACTCTGGAAAAAAATCACTTTCTCCTGCTTAAAAATTAAAAAGAACACTCCCTTTAAATGTGTTTTATTATATGTGTGACACTTGAAATGTAAAGGGCAGAGTAGGTCAGTCCTGTGTGTGCTAGCTAACCCATGGCCATCTTCTGAATAAAAGCACCATTAGAGCAAAGGGTGATTCTTCTAAGACAGAAAGCTTGGGGAATAGGGTTTGCCCCTGAACTAGCTGACCTTGGGCAAGTCCCTTCACTGCCTTAGACCTCAGTTTCCTCATCTGTAACATTAAGGCTGAAATAGAGGATCTTGTGAGTTTTTTCTTTTCAATTCAATGGATGAGAAAAACATTAATTGTACCTGGGTATTTCTAGTTCTTTAACTCTTGCTCTTATGTGTGTATCATCCATCTAAGTGATTCGATAAACCATTGCTTATCGAGCCCCTACCAAGTAGAAGAAACGTGCTTGGCACTAGGAGTGATATCGAAGCGCAGACACAGAACTTTCCCTTGGAAAACTCCCAACTTAAGTTGAGAACATGGGACCAAGACACAAAGTTATATGGCGTCACAACACGGTATACAAGTTGTCACCGCTGTCAGTCCCCGACTGCCCCGCTGCATGTTTGGCAGAACATGCCAAATAGTTCAACCTTTCCAAACCCTGAGTCAGCAACATGTGAGAACACACACCCTCACTGGTCGGGTCTGCAGTCCTGAACCCCCTCCCCAGGCCCGGACACCCATATGCCCATCCAACTCCGGCCCTCACTCACATCCTGTGCACAAGCTGTTAGAGGGTTTTCCCTGCCCCGTTTTCTCATGGATTGTATTAGTGAGTGCACAGGCTAAGGTGCTGTATCAGAGTCCCCAAGACAACAGTGAGTTGTCTAAACTGGAAGTTTATTTATTTCTAATGTAACAACTGTCCAGAGGCGGATAAGATGGTTTTATTGTGCTCTACACCTGGCTTCCATTTCTGGATCCCAGAGAGCTGCTGGAGTGTTAAATATTGCTACAAACAGTGAGCAATCAATGGTAATGGAAGAATAATTTGGGTGCCAGAATCTTGAATGTTTAGGTGTTTAGGTGAGGGAATTACAAGGCCCTTGAATTTGTTTAAATATCCAAAATCAAGCCTATCCTTGCATTTCTCGAATGAGTTCTGTAATTTTGTAATCCAGAGTGTTTTCATAGGATCTGTCCCCAAGTTGCTTTGAGAATTTGTTATGCTGCTACTGAAGAACATTTAGGATGGAAAAACCTTACACTTCAAGATAGCAAAACGGGGGTGGGAGGGGATCAAAAGCAGAGTAAATGACATAACCAGACTGAAATGCAGCCAAGAAGTTTGCATTAAAAGATTTGCTACTGTTTGGGCAGATATAAGACTGATGTTTGCGTTTCGGCCTTCCTGATGTGCTGTGCAGTGGGATTGTTGCAAGCTTAAAAAGACTTTTACAGGTTGTTTCCAATGTGCAAACTTAAAACCCCAACTTTTGTTGGATTGGGTGGGGGAGGGAGGGCGACCATTTGTAGAGCAACATAAATAGACACTTCAAAGTTAATAACATTTACAGTCTCTAGTAAGTCAGGAGGGGAAATGTGGAGAGACCAGAGGTAGTCATCTGCAACATTCCAAGATCTGGGGAAATTGGGTCTAAATGAAATCATCCTGAGAGTGGAGTGCATCTTTTGAGGCCACCTCAGAGAAAGGACATTACACCTCACATCTCCAGCCTGAACACGTGTGATAATGAATTCATGAGCTTGAGAATGAGCCTATGACATTTCTTCTACGATAAGCTTAATGCTTCTATAAATGGGATTTTTTTTTCAGTCACAGGAGGGGAAGACAAGCAGCAGGAGCAAATAGAAACACTCTCTTACCCTACATATTTATATTTTCCTTTGTAAAATGGCAGAAAGTGTCCTCTTCCATAATTGAATTTATTCAGTCTTTTTAAAGCAAAGTATTCCTCAAATATTTATATGGAAAAAAATTGTGCTTATAACCAGTGGAATGTTATTCCAATCGGTTTTCTCCAAACACTAAGTCTTTCCAACACTGTTTCTTGTTCTAGTCATTAGAGTGACTACTGTTTTTTGTTAACCACACTAAATCTAAAAATTTTAAGAAAAAGGAAAAACACACACATACTTCTGTATTATCATTATCCTAATTCAGTTTGCTTGTTTAGAGATAAAACCAGATTGATCCATGTTAACACAAAATCTATGATCATTTGGGCCTCACCTTAGAAAACCAAAGACAGCTCATGAATATAAATTTATCTCAGTTCCTGACAGCTATGTCCAAAAGTTCTGGGTTGAACGTACTAGATTTTAAACAGTCTAACCGGGGGCGCCTGGGTGGCTCAGCCGTGAAGCGTCTGCCTTCGGCTCAGGTCATGATCCCGGGGTCCTGGGATGGAGCCCCACATCGGGCTCCCTGCTCAGCGGGAAGCCTGCTTCTCCCACTCCCCCTGCTTGTGTTCCCTCTCTTGCTGTGTCTCTGTCAAATAAATAAATAAAATCTTTAAAAATAAATAAACAAACAAACAGTCTAACTGAAGTCTGGGGTATAACATCTAGTGTGAATAGTCATGCCTAAAAACTGTACTTTCATACATAGGTTTCTTTTTTTAAATTACATGTGTTTTTATTTATTTGTTTTTCGATCTTAATTATTCCAACCACTAAAAAGAAATGATAATTATGTGATGTAATAGAGGTACTAATTATTGCTACAATGGCAATTGTATTATAATATATAAATATCAAACCAACATACTGTTCACCTTAAGTTTACACAACGCTGTATGTCAGATATATTTTAATTTTAAAAAAAAATTGTTTTTTTAAGTGGAGCCCGACGTGGGGCTTAAACTCATGACCCTGAGATCAAGACCTGAGCTGAGATCAAGTGTCGGATGCTTAACTGACTAAGCCACTCAGGCGCCCCTTAATTTAACATTTTTTTAAAACTGTACAGGTTCCTTGAAAGCAAGCTAGAGAGAAACTGACCTTCCGGCCTCCTCACTCTGAAGGCCATGTTTGAGACACCTGTCTGAGACAGTGGTGTGGAAGAGCCAACATGCCAAGATGCCAGCTCCCTTCTCTTTCCCTTCCTCCACCCAGTGTCTTCCTTTCGGCCTGAGAACCACTTCCCGAGAAAGTGCTTTGTTGCCTGAGCACCAGCATGAAACCACCTCGGGGCTCTGTGGCTGGCTGAGCCTCTCTAGACTTTTGCTTTTTATGTTGAAATCTTGTGATCAGGTAAAGGTGGACCCTACTCCATCAGGCCTTGGCTTCCAGAATATAAAGTTAATCGAGCTTCCTTTTCAAAGATCTACCTGATGCTCAGGCACTCAGACATTTAATAAATACTGCTTTAGTTCTGTGACTTTGTTCCCACAAACCTCCCCCAGATCGAGGCTTTTTCTCTCATTTTCACTTGACGAGAGCCTTATGTCTTCACCATTTACAAAACTTAGATGTGAAGATGCCATATGAGTAACCCAGGCTGTGATCCCTGCTTATATCCCTGAGAGCTCTTGCTGTTTACAGAGGGCGAGCTGTTTTTGTGCAATTCAAAGCATTACTAATTAAAACCTGTTACCTTCCTGAGAGTAGATATATTCTCCTCCAGAGCAGCATTTGTCTGTCCCATTAGCATTAATGGGAGTAACACAAGTGCATCGAGAGGAGAATGGTCCCCTTGGGTCTTTGAACTTAAGTCTACTTCAAAACTGAAACAGATATATACAACGGTATCATTGATGCCATTAAAAATCATTATACTTTACTGCAACTTTTATAAAAGTAATTGTAAGCTTCATGAAATATACTTGGCTCCTGGGAGTTGTGCATTATTAGGCCAAGACTGGACATGATAAAGTGAATTACACTATAATAGCTGAAAAATGTTTTGGCCAGGGGAATTTATTAGATCCAGTCAAGCTTGTGCAGAGGTCTGTGTTCATAAAGACAATTAGCTTGGGTAGATTTTAAAAGCATATGCAATTCCACACTAAAATTCAGAGAAGGATCTGGTAAAAGAATGTGACTCAGTGCAACCCACTATCTTTACAATGATACGTCTTAATGGGCTGCTATAAAATACCATCACCTTGTGTCTCTGTAATATCCTTCATTTGCATAGTCTTAAGTGTTTTACAGGCATTATATATCTGATGTTCCAATTATTTTCGAGGGAGAAGGAGGAGGGCATTTTTTTTTTTTTCCAGACCATGAAACTGAGGTTTAGAGAAGCGACGTGGTCATCAGGGTGAGGGATGGCTGCAAAGGAAGGGTTTCAGAGTGCCGACTTGAAACACCAAACTAAAGGATTCAATTGCTGGGGAGTCAGGGGGCAGTGATGCCCTCAATTTCCAATCTAGAGGTCCTTGCCTGCAAAATTTGCTGTTGCATTCACTGTCCTGGGAGCAGCTGAGTGTGACCTCATCAACCATATGACCATGAGCAAGTTTAACAATTTCCTCATAGGTAAAACCTAGTTTACAAAGTACCTACCTCAAGGGACTGTTTTGAAGATTAAATGACTTAATATACATCAAACCCTTTGAATAGTGCCTGGCACATAGTAAGCACTCAATAAATGTTAGTCATTATTACTAACCTTTAAGCCCCACTAGGGTGTGTTATCCCATAAGGAAACAGTGTCGGTGAAAGTTGATTGGCAGAGAGACCTACCCCCCCTTCCTTCCAATCTGCCCAAAAGGCCGTTCCATCATACTCTACTGCATCGTCAGAGTCCCATGGCTTAGCGCTTTGGCCTTTCTAAAAATACAAGTTGCCTGGGGAAAAAATATACCATTCCAAGTGTCTGGCACGCATGCCACAGCCCGCATAATTCCATTAGGTTCTTTCCGGAGCGAGGTGGGAGAGGCTGTGTTCCCTGCCCCCACGGAAGAAAGGGCAGACCAAAAAGCCAAGGTTGGCGTCAACAACCTAGCCTACAGCCCGCTGTGACCTCAGAGCGGTATCCTACCGCCTTACGGATAATGTGCCACTGATGCCTTTACTCGGAAGTTGTGTTCGCAATTTCTGAATCTGCTTCGTGCCGCCTGAACCAGACCTCCAGGGCTCTGAGGTCTTCTCAGTCAAGAACATTTGGCCACAGCTGCATAGCTGAGTGCACTGCGGGAGAGAATACCAGTGGTGCCGGAAATGCCTCTTGGCATTGTCTGTTCTGTGTGTGCTTGGCTTGGGCTGGGAAGAAGAGCACCCAGGGAGGGGGTCCGTCTGCCTGTTAAATCCCTTTTGCGACCCACAGGTTAGTTCCTCTCCTCTGTGCCCTCTCAGCACCCTACAGCTCTCCTTCCTCACACCTCTCCCATTTTACAGAAATCATCTATGGTTTTCTCCGCCAAGACAATGTTTTATTTATCACTGTACTAGTACAGTGCTCACATTAGTGGACACTCACATTTTTTACTAAATACAAAACTTCTGGGCAAAAGAGTTTGCCAAATCATTTCTTGGAACCCAGAGTTTTAAAAGCATTCTCTCAGTTAATTCAGCTTCTGGTGCTCTCCGTCGATTCCTCAGTGCTCTTGAAGGTGATTTGATTTGCTTCAAAGTTGCCTTCAGATTCCTTAGCTTTACCCCAATTACATAAATGCTAAATTGGACATTTTTTCTTATTTTTAAATGTCAGCAATAATAAACTAAGCCTGTATTTGCTTTTTAAATGTAATGAAAGTCAAATTAGACCACCAGATCGATTTTGCAGATTATTTTCATATCTTTGGGATTTAAGCCAAACGAACAAAACCTGTGGTCCCCAGAAAGCTTAAGAAACCACTGGCTTATTAAGCTTTTTATATATATATATAATATATATCTAGTTAGCATCTCAATAAACCTTATCAACCCTCTTTCATTCCGCTGGTAATTTTCTGACCTCCAAGTTGAAGACTTGAGCCCTGAATTCTGCTCATGGGTAAGTAATCACAGCAAGCCCCTAGCAGAACCTATCCCCAAACTACAAATATATCATCTTCAGCATTGTAAATCAAAGCCTCAAAGAGCATCATTTAGCCTGCAGCCAAAATTGCTTGTTTATCAGATGGTGCCTGGTTTAGCGTAGAGCGGTCCCTTGTAAATCTCTGGGACCTTTTACAGCATATACTTAAGCAAGCACATTGGCTCCTGGGAGGCTTTCTGAGAGCTTTAATGACTATGGGCTGCTCAGAGATCCAGGCCTGGGTTTAGTTAAAGTGGCTACGGGTACAGTTTGGCTCCATTTTGTAAACTCACAAAGATAAGGCGTCTGCTTTCTCCAGAGTGAGCAGGAGCATTTGTTTCTTAGGGAATCTTTCTATCTAAAGTGTTAATGTTCCTGTGGCTTTGGGCATTTTGACCTTTCGTCTGCTAATGTTTGATTTACTGAGGGAAAGGGTTCTTTCTCTAGGCTTTATTGCCATTGCGGAAAGACAATGAAAGGCATGTGACTCTTCAAAATTACACCGAAAAAAAAAGTTTTTTAATTAACAGCTGTACACATCACGCACAATTGTATTCTATTCTCCCCTCCACCCCCTCACCCTGCCAAATATAACACAAAACCCCTCTTTAGTTACATTTAAGAGTAAATATGTGCCATGCTTCTTCAATTAAAGTGTCTACTACATCCCTGCTGGATGCTTGTTCACCTCAGCACTTTCTCAGAAAGAGAACAGTTTATAGATTCTAGCTATGTAGCTAAAGGTAGCAAAGGGAAATTGTCCACCAAATTCCCATTGGTTTAAAAACCTAGCTACTTGCTAGAGTCATGAATAGCTTATTGACTGAATAGACCACCAAGGACCCGGGCAGCCCACAAACTACTTTACTGATAGACATTGGGAAAGACCTGATAAAATTCACTAATTAAAGAAATCTTTACACAGTTCTTTCTTATATACAGTCTCCTTGATACTAGTTAATTAAAGTACTCTTCAAAACCTTCACCTGCCTAGGGAAAAGTTCCCTAGAGAGTTGGAGGAGAAGCAAAGCATGTTTAAGGGGCTGGTGTCTTGTTTTCAGGCAATGATCCATTGTTTCCGTACTAATTTCACCGTTATCATGGTCTGCATTTTGAAAAGCAGCATCTTTTTCCTAAAACCAAGCCCTCTTTTCATTAGCCAAAGCTTAATCTTTCTGCCTTTGCTTCTATTAAGGGTAAAGAGTTTTGTGTTCTTTGTTTCAAGGGGTGGGGGTGGGGGGGTTTCTGCTGCTAGTTTTACTGTTCTCCAAATAAGCACACTGCTGTGGGTAAGCTCTTCCCCACTTGGCATCATTCAAGCCGAGGACTCCTGAGGATAAGTATACAATACTTGTCATAAAAGCTAAAAATATGTGCACCTGTTGCCTCCTGCTGAAATCACAACAAGCTGGCACAGCACTTGGGAAATAAAAACTTAACTGACTCATATGCTTCCTGAAAATAGACTTTATACACTTATCTTCCACAACCAGGTCTGAGACACAGTTTGTAATATTCAAGCAAATTAGAAGACAGATGATGCTGGTGAGACACTGAATGCTTGAAACCGCCCCCCCAGAAAAGGTGGGGAGATCACCCTCCCTCTTCCCATGTGTGCTCGGTGACTGCATTTTTAGCCCCCTTCACTACAACCCTCAAATGGCAAGAGCCTTCTCAGAATATGGATAACATTAATACACTACTTATTTCATATATTCATTCATGCAAGAAATATTATGGAGCACCTACTAGACACAGTTCTAGGCTCAGGGACACGATTTCCCTATTCTCAGTGGAGTCTATACCGAGGGAGCACATTCATTAATAAAATAATAACAAAAATGGAAAATTGCAACACAGGCAAGATCTTTGAGGGGGAGAGATCGAATACGATGAAAGTCTGAAAAGCAGAAGGCTTCTACCTGGTTTGGGAAGTCAGAGGCAACTCCTCTGAGAAAATGACATTGGGCTCAGAAGCCTAAGTCAGAGTTATCTAGGCAAAGAAGGAAAGGTGGCTCCTAACAGGTGGAGCAGCATGTGCAAACATGCTGTGGCCGGAGGTAGGGAGAAGTGGGGGCTGACTGAGGGGGGCAGGTCCCCAGGAGGAGCCTTATGCAAGGGTGGACCTTGTAGCCATCCTCAGTCCATATGAGTTTTGTGTTTATCATACAAGCAGTGGGAATCACTGAAGGATTATAAGCTGGGGCTAACACAATCAAGGCTGCATTTTGAAACTATCACAATGGCTGCAGGGTAGAAAAGAGATCGGGGATGGCCAAGACCCATCTCTGTGGGGAGTTGAGTTCAGGGCAGTTGCAGTAATTCAGGCAAAAGATAGTAAGAGCAAGATCAAAGGTGGTGATGGTGGAAATTCAGAGGGAAGTAGAGAGATTTGAGAAATATTTGAGGGGTAAATTCAAGTGATTGGGCATTTAAGATGTAAGAGAGGGTGGTATTGAGAAGGACTACCAAGCTTCTGAAGTGCCCAGCTGAATGCATGGTGGTATTATTTAGTGTCCCAGGGAAACTGGAAAAGGACCAGGCTGCACAGGGAAGAGTTTGGGACATAATGGATTTAAATAGCCAAACTGTGGAAGGAGCCGAGATGTCCTTTAACAGACAAATGGATAAAGAAGATGTGGTTTATATATACAGTGGAATATTACTCAACCATCAGAAAGGATGAATACCTGCCATTGACATCAATGTGAATGGAACTGGAGGGTATTACACTGAGCGAAATAAGCAGAGAAAGACAATTATCATATGGTTTCACTCATATGTGGAATATAAGGAATAGTGCAGAGGATCATAGGGGAAGGGAGGGTAAACTGAATGGGAAGTCAACAGAGAGGGAGACAAATCATGAGAGACTCTTGACTCAGGGAAACAAACAGCTGTGGAAAGGCAGGTGGGTACAGGGATGGGGTAACTGGGTGATGGGCATTAAGGAGGGCATGTGATGTGTTGAGCACTGAGTGTTATATGCAACTTATGAATCATTAAACTCTACATCTGAAACTAATGATGTACTATATGTTGGCCAATTGAACTTATATTAAAAAAATAATAAAGTGGCTCTAAAACCTCTGAAGATATCAGGTAGACAGCTGAACAAACAACTGGGAGCTTGCAGGGCTCTCCGGGCTAGAGGTACCATCTCTGAGACATTTATGTGGGGTTGGCCACTGAAGCCATGTGTATTCATTTCCCAGCACCGCCATCACAAATTACCACAAATGTGGTGCTTAAAACAAAAGAAATGTATTTTCTCTAGGAAATTTTTAAAGCCAGAAGTCTAAAATCAAGGTGTCAGCAGGGCCATGTTCCCTTGGAAGGCTCTAGAAAGAATCCTTCCTTGCTTCTCCCACTTCTGGTGGCTGCCAGCAATCCTTGGTATTCCTTGGCTTGTGGCCACATCACTCCAATCTCTGCCTGTCTTCACATCACTTTCTCCTCTTCTGTGTGTCTTCTCTTCTGTCTCTGCATTTCTTATAGAACACCTGTCATCATATTTAGGGCCCATCTAGATAATCCAGATGGTCTCATCACAAGATCCTTGATGTAATTACATCCACAAAGACCATTCTCCCAAATGAGGTCACATCCAGAGGTTCCAGGGGTGAGAATGTAGACATATATTTGGGGGCCACAATTCAACCCATTAGAGCATGTGTGTGTTATATGGATGAAATCACCCAAGAAGACAATAGTGAGAAAAGGGTCTATGCCTAGAACAATTCCAATACTTATTGTGTGCCACGTAGAATTCCATACACAGCAATTAAGTCCATTGATTAATAAGTTCCTTGGGAGTCTGAGATCATTATCAGTTAGAAATTATCAAAGTTTCCTATTCTTTCCTCATTCTCAACCATTACCTCCTTGCTCATGTAGACTCTCCTACAATCTTTTTTCAAATTCTTCTGCTCAATATACTCAGTGCTTAACTAGCACCTTCATTAACTGCTCTCTGAATGTTCCACATGCATTAGCCTTAGTGTGCTCCTTGAGGGCAGGCTTTGTGTATTCTATTTCTCTGGGACTTCTCCACAGCATTAGTGCTGGACCTGTGACAAATATCCCATAGACGCTTGTTGATTAATGAGTGCTGTATTAGTTTTCTATTATGATTTTTCCATCATTATTATTAGTTTTCTAGTATCTCTATTAAGCCACAAACTTAGTGGCTTAAAATAACACAGATTGAGTATTTCAGCATGGGTCTCACTGGGCTAAAATCAATGTGTCAGCAGGCTGCACTCCTTTCTGGAGGTTCTAGGGAATGACCCAGTCCCTTGCCTTTTCCAGCTTCTAGAGACTTGCTCCATTCCTTGGCTCATGGCTCCCTTTATCTTCAAAGGCAGTAACAGCAAGATGACTCCTGACATCACATCACTCTGGTGGCCTCTTCTGCCTTCCACTTCCACTTTTATGGACTCTTGTGATAATATTACATCTACCCAGGTAGTCCAAGATAAAATCTCTATTTTAAGGTCAGCTGATTATCAACCTCAATTCCATCTGCAACCTTAATTCCTTTTGCCAGGTAAGACACCACATTCACAGGCTCCAGGGATTAGGATACGGACATGTTGGGGGGTGAGGAGCTACATATTCGGCCTGTTCTAAATTTATGTATGCTTCTTCATTAAATTACATGGCCAAAATATTTGCCTTTGAACAGAGGCTCTCAGAAAACAGACTCTCCTTCCTGCTTCCCTGAGCAAGAAGACTACAAAACAAAAGGATGAAGAACTAGTGGTGGATAATGATGAGTCACCAAACAGTAGAGAAAAGACAAGTGCTACAAGCTGGCTCCCAGTCAAGAAGAGGGGTGTCTGGTAGGCCTCGGGATTTTGGAAACCCTGTGACATTCAAGGTTCTTCGACATTTACCATATAACTGCCTAATCAAGTGCCTGGTAAGTAGGGTGATCATATAGTTTATCATCTGAATTGGAACACAATGAAGAATAAAAGGGATATGGCAGGTATAAACTGGATGTGTGGTCACCCTAAAAGAGGTAGAGATTGCATCCAGATGAAGTCCTTTTTATCTGGTGGTTTTGGACTAGAAAGGGTGAAGACTATCCCATTTCCACGTGAGACAATTGTTATTTCTCCCTAGTCACTAGTTTGGGACCAACTCAAACACCTGTGGAGCACCAGGGTCCCAGCCAGCAATGGTTCTCAGAATTATCACCTTAATTTGCCTTGCCCACCAAAACTTCCACACATTCCAGAATGTTGCTCTGCATTTATATTGTGCCTTGTCCTGTCAAAGCACCAACACACATTCCTTCAGATCTTCATGATAGTTCTCTGACACAGGCCAGGAAAATGCAGCCCTGACCAGTCCATTTTGCCAAAGAGGAAGCTAGATGCAAAAGAGTCAAGTGGTTTTTCCTAAGCTCGCAGAACTGCTTAAACCAGGAACCCAAATCACCCAAACCTGGTCCTGGTCCAGGCCTCTTTTTCCCACACTGCCAGACTCGGAGTGGTTGTCAGTCACCATCCTATATTTATAACCATGTTAGTCAGAAGCTGGAGAGAACCAGCTAGCTTGCCACCACCTTCTCAAGGGCCCACTTGAGACTTTCACCCGAGTTTTGAAGGAAAGTGGTACAAATCCTGACATGTCCTCTCCAGCCTGATTTCCAAACAGCCCAAAGGAACATTTAAGGCATGTGTTCTTTGCCCTCCAACCGTTCTGGGCACAGTTGTTCCCAATGCCACTCTCTAGCGGGTGGCTGCAACAGCTTCTCTGAGTGAGGACAATGACACTTTTGATATATAAAATGTAATTTGCCTTTCTTTCATTAACAAACACTTTTCCAGAGAGGCAAAACTCCCAGCTCGGGCAAATGTGAAAGTATAGTCTGTCTGCCAGTGGATTAGATAAATCTACACTGGATCCTCCACCAGGAGGTGGTAAGAATTGATGGCTGTAAAGTGATACAAGATTAGTAGCACATTATAAATAAAGCCAACACTTTTTCATCATATAGGTTAAAAATTAGGAGAAAAAGCACAGGAAGAATTTTTATTCTGCCCTGAAGCAATCAAATATAGGTTTTTTAAAAAGCAGGGAGCATTTCCCTCCAAATAGTCCATTCTTTCTAAAAAGCAGCCAAGAGGGGCAGGTATGGGGCTGGGGCAGGGACTAACAGATTTCAGAATCAATAACTGAATTTTCAAGGGTTGTTTTACTGCAGTCTAGAGTTCAAATTGGGAGGGAGGGCATACGGGAGTAAAGCTGATGGTGTGTGTCAGTAAGAAAGCAAAATCAGACCAAACTTTGTAATATCTGTTCTCTATCAATGTTCTCACTCATTCACCTAAGATATAATCATCACGTGCCCACCATGTTCCAAACACCATTGTATGTCCTGAGCAAGAAAACAAGCAAAATACCCGGAGTTTCGGAAATAGGAGGAGTTCTGAAAAATCTCGTTGTGAAAAACACAACTTAATTCAAAATAAGAAAGTAAAAACAAAACAAAACAACAAAAATCCAGATTCTGAGCTATTTGAATAGAACTTTCACTGGAGAAAATTTGCCTATGAGAGAGGCTAGGAGAACAATGGTCAGAGCTCTGGGTTCAAGGCCAGCTCTGTCAAGTTCTCTGTGGCCTTTTCTGTAAAGGAGAATCTCTCCTCACAATCTCTCCAGGACACTCAAGCTGGAGTTTGAGGATCACAGGTAGTGCTGGCAGGTTCTAGTCATGGAAAATAGTGTTAGGGGAAATGTTAACTTACATGATATGGGATAAGAGAGGCTTTACTTAAAGACTCCAAGTAAAACGATAAGTTTGCTGGCTAAAATGTGTATTAACATATTTAGATGTATTTTAGGTGATTTTAAGGCTTAAGCATGCTGGCAGAACTATTATTTTAAACAGATTCATACTCAGTTCCAGCCCTAAGTATACACATAGCTCCCCCTCTTTATTTAAGGCTTTTTTTTTATTAGAGAGAGCGAGAGAGCACACGCATGCGTGGGCACACACATGAAGGGGGGGAGGGGCAGAGGGAGAAACAGATGCCCCCCCCCCACAAGCAGGGAGCCCAACATGGGGCTTGAACCCGGTGCCCCAGCTGAAGGCTGTCACATAACTGACTGAGCCACCCAGGCGCCCCTCTCCCTCTTTAAAAGCCCAAGTTGAAACCCTGCACCACAAGCTTGCTTCGATTTCTCCCCCTCTCCAGTTTGGCCCCTGTTCCTCCACAACAGGGAACTGCTCATGTGTGATGACAAGGACCTTTGAGCTCTGGTCCTATGTGTCTTCCCATTCCTGGTGCACCCTACATTCCAGCTGGATTCTGGACACTTCTGCTTTCACCTGGAGCCCATCTCCCCTTGCTTCCCTCCTGTCAGAGTCCTTCCTGAGCCCCACCATTCTTCAAGTCTTTCCTACCCCTCCAAACCAGAACAATCCCTTTGCCATATGCTCCCTTCCTTCTCTGTGATGGTCTCCTGTTGCTTCACTGGCTTTCGGTCCATCTTCCCACGAGACTAGAAGTTCCGTGAAGGTCAGTGCCTTCAACAAGTTCGGAGCCTGGTCTATACCGGCTGTGCAGATATCTGTGGAATGGATATGAACCTGTGATGGGTGAACTTCCTTTACAGCTCAGGAAACCCTGTACTTAACCCTATTATGGCATATGCACACCCCATTGTATAGTTGGTCTCTTATCTTTCCACTGAGGGGAGGGGAGGGGGCACTTTCATCTTTGTGTCCCCATTGCCTGCCCCAGTGGTAGACATAGAGTAGATTCCGAGAGGCCAACATTACTTTATAAAAACCATAATTCATTCTGTGTCTGTCATAAGCATTATCAGTCAGCTTAACTATCAGGTTTTCTGTCAGATGAAGCAGGTCAAACATAAACACCTCTACATTTTACCCTTAACATTTCAAAAGTTGGCACTTTTCTTAACAGCAAAGGACTCAAAGTGTGGTAAACAGTACCCTAATGATGAGGCATAGCAGGATTCCGGTCATGTCATGTTTCTTATGGTAACTGGGAGGCCTGCCACTGCCACTGTGTTTCATTCTTTACTCATCTAAGACTCTCATGAAGAGTGCATAAGCACCAAGGACTTTTTAGACATCTACTCTGTGCCCCGCATCATCCATACCCAGAAGAATAAATAGATGGTCTCCCAAGACAAGTTTTAAGTTTGGGATACAGGACTAACCCATAGTGACTCTCTGAAACACAACATAAAGTCCTTGGTACGAGGAAACAACCATCCTTCAAGTCATTAGTGTGGCTCTGTAAGGCCTCTGGGAGGACAAGAAATCACCTCCCCTCTACCACCAGGGAGAGTTTTTACAGAGGTTTTAAGCCAAAGGACTCCAGTTAATGCGCTAATAGCTCAGGCCCAGAGAATCAGATCCAAAGTATTTTCCTCCCCACACTGACTCCCACAGAATGAATTTGTTGACCTTTCCAATATAAACAAAATTTGGTTTTTAAAGTTACCTTTCTCAAGAGGCTGTGACTTACCTGCTTTTAAGAAATAAAAACATACATTTTTAAAAGAACAGTGATTTTGACAATATCAAACGTTAGCAAGGATATAGAGCAACTGGAACTCATATACATTGCAGGTAGGAATGCAAAATGGTATAACCACTTATGAAAACATATAAAGTTAAACATAAATGACCAACAATCCCACTCCTCAACATTTAACTAAGAGAAAAGAAAACAAAGACTTGTACATGAATGTTCATGTTAGGTTTATTCATAAAAGCTAAACTAAAAATAATCTAAATGTTCATCAACAGGTAAATGGATACATAAATTGTGGTACATACATCCATACAATGGAGTAATACTCAGCAGTAAAAAGAGACAAACCACTCAAATGTGTGACAAGATGGATGAATTGTGCAAACATGATTAGTGAAAGATTAGCCCCAAACACAATTTGGTACTAATTGTATGATTCTATTTATATAAAATTCCAGAAAAGGAAAATTAATCTGTAATGACAAAAAGCAAATCAGTGATTGCCTGGGGCCAGGGCTGGGTGTTGACTGGGAAGTGGACAGTGGAAATGTTTACGTCTTAATTATAGTGGTGGTTACATGATCATACATGTTTGTGAAAACGCATTTAAGTTGGGTGCATTTTATTATATGTCCATTATGCCTCAATAAAGTTTATTTAAAAGAGTGATTTTAGCTACATTTTAAAAAGGCCTTCTGGTTTTAAATTCACCTTGAATCCAGAGACAATTTTTTTAACTGAAAAATAAAGGCTGAGAACTCCTATTTATTATAGAAATTTGTCTTGGGTTCTTAATGATTCATTTCCCGCTCATCAGTTTGAAAACAAAGCTTCTTTGGCAATCTAATGTTGAATAATTATCATGAATATGACCCTAATGTTTCATAAAGACTTCTCTAAAGGGTAGTTGTAAAGGGAGGCTTCCATTTTGTGGGAACATGAGTGAAGTGGGGTAATAATTAAAGCAGTGTTATTGCATTCTGTGTAACTGACAAGTGTATCCATCTACATGAGTGATTCCATTCAGGAATCCATTTCTCTGGGAAATCACTACAAAGAAGTCAATAAACTGCCTCATCGATATTTAATCAGGGTGGATTCTTTACCTACTTGATCAAGTTCACTTAAGGGAAGCTCTGCCTTTAAATCACAAAACACACATTCCCAGGCTGGTGGATGAAATGTTGCATGGTAGAGGTTGTTGAGAAAGGCAGTATGCAGAAGTTAAGAGCACAGACTCAGAAACTCTCATTTTTTAAATCAGTTCATTCTGGTCAGATCTAGGCTCCTGTTCTTACTAATGATACGACTGTAAGCTATTCATACAAACTCTCTAAGCCTCAGTTTCCCCCTGTGTAAAATGGGCATATTACTATATTCCTGCCTTACAGAATTATTGGGCAGTCTCGGCATTTACAGTGCTGGGCACATGTTACATCCTCAGTAAAGGTTAGCTGCAAGTGTCAAGGGGCTGAGAGTACTTCACTGAAGTACTGGGGCAAAAGGAACAGGTGACATTATAGCTACTTAGCTACAAAAGAAAATGGAGAGACAATACAGCACATGACTCATTATGAATCATATTAATAAATGGACTAGATCAAAAAACTCTGCACTTTTCCTTTAAAACTCTGTCATTCAAAAATTCCAAGTCCTGTTTTTAAAAATCTTTTAGGAATTTCTATTAAATTGGCTTCATGCCTGCACACACAACTTGAATGAAAAACAAATTCTGGTGTAATACCTAAACATCAGACCATGAAATCAACTCCGTTAGTGAGCTCCTCCTTGGCACCAGTTTCCCCTTCTGAAATGCTCCATCCTCTTCCTAATAGAGAGAAAATGGCCCTTACAAGTTACACGTAAATGTAGCCATTTCTGATCAAGAATGTTACATCAACTTAGAAATATAAGTGGTTAACAACAAAGAATCCTCTGAAACGTTAACAGGAGTTGCATTTTGATCCTCATCTAAATGTGAATGCTGACAACCGCCTTCCTCCCTGATATATTTAAGAGCCAAGTGGTAGTGAAATTGTCTCCTGAGGGCTCCGTTCACTTCTGTGTCTGTTACCCACTGGGACTCCAGTTTTTGGATCCGTGCCAAAGCAGGTGAGAGAAGAGAAAGGATTGGATGTTTAAGATGGACGTAAAGGAAAATGAAACAACTCTGTTTGGCTCAAGGATTTCCCTGGAGAAAATGTTTGCCTGATCATTTAAGGAGGAAAAAAAAATAGCATTTTGATACTTTTAAACAAATAATGAAGAAAGCATGAAAATACCCTCTTTGGCTTCGTGTAATTTTTGTCTCTGGTTTTAGGATCTCTTTGATATCAAATGGTAATTCTCTTAACATGCTTACTAAAGGTTTATAATTACATAATTTCAATAACAAAAGAACTTCCCAGCTCCAGTGCAAGGTTCACATTAGAGAAAATCTGATTGGTGGCAGTGAGTAAATAGGTTTCTTTTCTGAGAATTAGTTTTAACACTAGTTATGAAATACTCTGTGTTCAGTTAAGCAGTCTCCATTATCACAAGGATTTAGTAAATTATTTTACATGAAAGTTTTAAATTTTAATTCACTCGAGGGATGCCTGAGTGGCTAAGTCAGTTAAACGTCTGCCTTGGGCTCTTGTCATGTTCCCAGGGTCCTGGGATCGAGCCCCACATCGGGCTTCCTGCTCACTGGGAAGCCTGCTTCTCCCTCTCCCACTCCCCCTGCTTGTGTTCATTCTCTAGCTGTCTCTCTCTGTCAAATAAATAAATACAATCTTAAAAAAATTTTCTTTTAGTTCACTCAAGAAAACTAAATTCTAGAAACCACAAGATGCCAAATGCTTATTTCTCCATCCTTCGGGCATTCTACCCCCCAGCAAAATGAAGCCCTTTCAGATTATCAGAGCCACACATTAGCTGTGCCATTTCCTCTGGTTCCTAAGCTTGGAACTTTCTTCTGCCTCTCTTCATCTGGCTAATTCATATTCTTCCAAGAAGCCTTCCCTACACACGTTTGCCTCCTGCTTATGAGAGAGGCTCCCTTCTGGGGATTCCCAAAGCACCCTGTTTTTCCCCAACCAAGAATCTACCCACCTCTTGGGTTAGATTGTAATCTCTCCAGAGACTGAAGTCTGTGCCCACTGTGTTCACTATGGTTTTCTGGCCACTTGCAGTTTTTAACAAACAGTTGATTAATTAATTAATGTCTCTCCCATTAACTTGAAAGGTAATGGTCCTTTTGACAGAGCCTTTCAACTCTGATTGAAATACCGCCCATAGACTGTGGTTTCCACACATACTGACCGCCTTACCTACTATAGGTTCGTCAACTCCCTCAATCAATTTAGACTGATCATTGGCGTCCCTGTACTTCTGTGATCCAATGTTCTCCCTGCCACTTCCAGCCCTACCTAATATTAGGCCCATTAACTGGTTTATCTCCTAGATAATCTCCAAACTGGAATATTCTTCTGTTCATGGCTTTTTCTGAGGAGAGGTATAAAGAATTAAGACCAGATTTCGTAGCTGAGAGTGAACTAAGAGATTAATTCATTGATTCACTCCTTGAGTTCCAGCCAAATAATTTATTTAATCAGTTCAACCAAATGGCTGACTTACAAAGACAGCAGGTATTTTGGAGCTTGGGGATAGAGTAGAAAGGGTAATGGCTTATCCCAGAGCCTTGAATAGGAAACCATTGGCCCTCCAGAATTCGAGAGATAAGTGATACTGTAAGACAAAGCAATATTAGAATAATTGGGATCCCAGAAGAAGAAGAAAGAGAGAAGGGGGCACAAGGTATGTTGGAGCAAATTATAGCAGAGAACTTCCCTAATTTGGGGAAGGAAACAGGCATCAAAATCCAGGAGGCACAGAGAAGCCCCCTCAAAATCAATAAAAATAGGTCAACACCCCAACATCTAATAGTAAAACTTACGAGTCTCAGAGACAAAGAGAAAATCCTGAAAGCAGCTTGGGACAAGAGGTCTGTAACCTACAATGGTAGAAACATTAGATTGGCAACAGACCTATCCACAGAAACCTGGCAGGCCAGAAAGGACTGGCATGATATATTCAGAGCACTAAATGAGAAAAACACGCAGCCAAGAATACTATATCCAGCTAGGTTGTCACTGAAAATAGAAGGAGACATAAAAACTTTCTAGGACAAACAAAAACTAAAGGAATTTGCAAACACGAAACCAGCCCTACAAGAAATATTGAAAAGGGTCCTCTAAGCAAAGAGAGAGCCTAAAAGTAACATAGACCAGAAAGGAACAGAGACAATATACAGTAACAGTCACCTTACAGGCAGTACAATGGCACTAAATTCATATCTTTCAATAGTTACCCTGAATGTAAATGGGCTAAATGCCCCAATCAAAAGACACAGGCTATCAGATTGGATTAAAAAAAAAAACAAGACCCATTGATATGCTACCTGCAAGAGACTCATTTTAGACCCAAAGACACCTCCAAATTGAAAGTGAGGGGGTGGAAAACCATTTACCATGCTAATGGACACCAAAAAAAGCAGGGGTGGCAATCCTTATATCAGACAAATTAGATTTTATTTTATTTTTTTAAGATTTTATTTATTTATTCGAGAGAGAGACTGAGAAAGAGCACATGAGAGGAGGGAGGGTCACAGGGAGAAGCAGACTCCCTGCTGAGCAGGGAGCCCGATGCGGGACTCGATCCCGGGACTCCAGGATCATGACCTGAGCTGAAGGCAGTCGCTTAACCAACTGAGCCACCCAGGCGCCCCAGACAAATTAGATTTTAAACCAAGGACTATAATAAGAGATGAGGAAGGACACTATATCATACTTAAAGGGTCTATCCAACAAGAAGATCTAACAATTGTAAATATCTATGCTCCTAACTTGGGAGCAGCCAATTATATAAGCCAATTAATAACAAAATCAAAGAAACACATCGACAACAATATAATAATAGGGGACTTTAACAACCCATTCATGGAAATGGACAGATCTAAGCAAAAGGTCGGCAAGACAATAAAGGCTTTAAATGACACACTGGACCAAATGGACTTCACACATGTATTCAGGACATTCCATCCCAGAGCAACAGAATACACATTCTTCTCTAGTGCCCATGGAACATTCTCCAGAATAGATCATATCCTAGGTCACAAATCAGGTCTCAACTGGTACCAAAAGACTGGGATCATTCCCTGCATATTTTTGGACCACAATGCTTTGAAACTAGAACTCAATCACAAGAGGAAAGTGGGAAAAAACTCAATACATGGAGGCTAAAGAGCATCCTACTAAGGAATGAAAGGGTCAACCAGGAAATTAAAGAAGAATTTAAAAAATTCATGGAAACCAATGAAAATGAAAACACAACTGTTCAAAATCTTTGGGATGCAGTAAAGGTGGTCCTGAGGGGAAAGTATATAACAATACAAGCTTTTCTCAAGAAACAAGAAAGGTCTCAAATACACAACCTAACCCTACACCTAAAGAAGCTGGAGAAAGAACAGCAAATAAAGCCTAAACTCAGCAGGAGAAGGGAAATAATAAAGATCAGAGCAGAAAATCAATGAAATAGAAACCAAAAGAACAGTAGAACAGATCAATGGAACTAGAAGCTGGTTCTTTGAAAGAATTAATAAGATCGATAACCCCCTGGCCAGACTTAGCAAAAAGAAAAGAGAAATGACCCAAATAAATAAAATCATGAATGAAAGAGGAGACATCACAACCAACACCAAAGAAATACAATTATAAGAATATATTATGAGCAACTGTATGCCAACCAATTAGATAATCTGGAAGAAATGCATGCATTCCTAGAGATGTATCAACCACCAAAACTGAACCAAGAAGAAATAGAAAACCTGAACAGACCTATAACCACTAAGGAAATGGATGCAGTCATCAAAAATCTCCCCATAAGGGCCCAGGGCCAGATGGCTTCCCAGGGGAATTCTACCAAACATTTAAAGAAGAATTAATACCTATTCTTCTGAAACTGTTCCAAAAAATAGAAATGGAAGGAAAACTTCCAAACTCATTTTATGAGGCCAGCATTACCTTGATCCCAAAACCAGACAAAGACCCCATCAAAAAGGAGAATTACAGACCAATATCCCTGATGAACATGGATGCAAAAATTCTCACCAAAATACTAGCCAATAGGATCCAACAGTACATTAAAAGGATTATTCACCATGACCAAGTGGGATTTATCCCTGGGCTGCAAGGTTGGCTCAACATCCACAAATCCATCAACGTGATACAATACATTAATAAAAGAAAGAACAAGAATCATATGATCCTCTCAATAGATGCAGAAAAAGCATTTGACAAAGTACAGCATCCTTTCTTGATCAAAACTCTTCAGAGTATAGGGATAGAGGGTACATACCTCAATATCATAAAAGCCATCTATGAAAAACCCACAGCAAATACCATTCTCAATGGGGAAAAACTGAGAGCTTTCCCCCTAAGGTCAGGAACACAGCAGGGATGTCCACTATCACCACTGCTATTCAACACAGTACTAGAAGTCCCAACAACAGCAATCAGACAACAAAAAGAAAAGGCATCTGAATCAGCAAAGAAGTCAAACTCTCACTCCTTGCAGATGATATGATACTTTATGTGGAGAATACAAAAGACTCCACCCCAAAACTGCTAGAACTCATACAGGAATTCAGTAAAGTGGCAGGATATAAAATCAATGCACAGAAATCTATGGCATTTCAATATACCAACAACAAGACAGAAGAAAGAGAAATTAAGGAGTTGATCCCATTTACAATTGCACCCAAAACCATAAGATACCTAGGAATAAATCTAACCAAAGAGACAAAGAATCTGTACTCAGAAAACTATAGAATATTCATGAAAGAAATGGAGGAAGACACAAAGAAATGGAAAAACATTCCATGCTCATGGATTGGAAGAACAAATATTGTGAAGACGTCAATGCTACCTAGAGCAATCTACACATTCAATGCAATCCCTATCAAAATACCATCCACTTTTTTCAAAGAAATGGAACAAATAATCCTAAAATTTGTATGGAACCAGAAAAGACCCCGAATAGCCAGAAGTGTTGAAAAAGAAAAGCAAAGCTGGTGCCATCACAATTCCGGACTTCAAGCTCTACTACAAAGCCATAATCATCAAGACAGTATGGTACTGGCACAAAAACAGACATATAGATCAGTGGAACAGAATAGAGAGCCCAGAAATGGACCCTCAACTCTATGGTCAACTCATCTTCGACAAAGCAGAAAAGAATGCCCAATGAAAAAAAGTCTCTTCAACAAATGGTGTTGGGAAAATTGGACAGCCACATGCCGAAGAATGAAACTGGACCATTTCCTTACACCACACACAAAAATAGACTCCAAATGGTTGAAAGACCTAAACGTGAGACAGGAGTCCATCAAAATCCTAGAGGAGAACACAGGCAGCAACCTCTTCGACCTCAGCCACAGCAACTTCTTCCTAGAAACATCGCCAAAGGCAAGGGAAGGAGGGGCAAAAATGAACTATTGGGATTTCATCAAGATAAAAAGCTTTTGCACAGCAAAGCAAACAGTCAACAAAACCAAAAGACAACCGACAGAATGGGAGAAGATATTGGCAAATGACACTACAGATAAAGGGCTGGTATTCAAAATCTATAAAAAACTTACCAACTCAACACCCAAAGAACAAATAATCCAATCAGAAAATGGGCAGAAGACATGAACAGACATTTCTGCAAAGAAGACATCCAAACGGCCAACAGACAAATGAAAAAGTGCTCAACATCACTCGGCATCAGGGAAATCCAAATCAAAACCTCAATGAGATACCACCTCACACCAGTCAGAATGGCTAAAATTAACAAGTCAGGAAAAGACAGATGTTGGCGGTGATGCGGACAAAGGGGAACCCTCCTACACTGTTGGTGGGAATGCAAGCTGGTGCAACCCCTCTGGAAAACAGTATGGAGGTTCCTCAAACAGTTGAAAATAGAGCTACCCTACGACCCAGCAATTGCACTACTGGGTATTTACCCCAAAGATACAAACGTAGTGATCCGAAGGGGTACATGCACCCCAATGTTTATAACAGCAATGTCCACAATAGCCAAACTGTGGAAAGAGCCAAGATGTCCATCGACAGATGAATGGATAAAGAAGAGGTGGTATAGATATACAATGGAATATTATGCAGCCATCAAAAAAAAAATGAAATCTTGCCGTTTGCAACGACATGGATGGAACTGGAGGGTATCATGCTAAGCGAAATAAGTCAATCAGAGAAAGACATGTATCATATGATCTCACTGATATGAGGAATTCTTAATCTCAGGAAACAAACTGAGGGTTGCTGGAGTAGTGGGGGGTGGGAGGGATGGGGTGGCTGGGTGATAGACATTGGGGAGGGTATGTGCTATGGTGAGCCCTGTGAATGGCTAAGACTGTTGAATCACAGACCTGTACCTCTGAAACAAATAATACATTATATGTTTAAAAAAAAAAAGATAGTAGGAAGGGAGAAATGAAGGGGGGGAAATCGGAGGGGGAGACAAACCATGAGAGACTATGGACTCTGAGAAACAGACTGAGGGTTCTGGATGGGAGGAAGGTGGGGGGATGGGTTAGCCCGGGGATGGGTATTGAAGAGGTCATGTACTGCATGGAGCACTGGGTGTTATACGCAAACAATGAATCATGGAACACTACATCAGAAACTAATGATGTAATGTATGGTGATTAACATAACATAATAAAATTAAATTTAAAAAAAAAGGAAACCATTGGCCCTCATCCATGCCTTTCTCTTCTAGCCACGTATATAGGAAGTCCTGCCCCAGGGCCTATGCCAAAAGCATAGGCGTTGAACTATGTTTTTATAACATTAACTCTATGAGAAAATGTCCAAATTTTAAACAATTGACTTCCAGATTTACTTCGGGAACAAAACCTGCTCATTTAGGCTGCTTGTATAGAAGTAGAATAGAATGGTGTGGTATGCAATGGAGAGGGATAGGACAGCACAGCACAGGGCAGCATAGGAAGTGACTCCAGTCTTTGCATCAGCAATGACCTATTCAGGGTTCATCAAAGAGCAGCAGTACAGGAAGTACACTTACAAACAGTGAGTATTTTTAGAGAGAGCTAATATTTGAAGCACCTTGCTAAATTCGCAGAGTCTGAAGCACATTTTCCTTAATGAAAATTCCTGATTCACAGAAGATGAAGAGGCACTATAAAAAGCAGTTCAATATCTCTTGGGTCAAGAAGTAATTCCTATCTGCAGTTCCTTCACGTGGGAGCACTGCCGAGTAAGAGAGGAAAGAAAGGATGTCCAAGTAAACAGAGCAAAGTTTTAAAGGATGGAGGCCCAGAAGTGTCCCATCTAGAAGGGTCTCTTGAATGCTGGGTCCATCTAGGTCTCTGCCATCACCTCCTCCCTTCTCCCTTGGACCCTCTCTGTCTTTTTTCCAGGCACTTGGCCTCTACACAATCTAGAGCTTCATCATGGACTTCCATCCTGCTCCCACATTTATAGTCCTAGACATCAGCTGGACCTCCCTACTGGGCTATCTTATAACACTTCATCTTCCATTCCCATTCCCCAGCCCCCCTTGCAAAGAGAAGAACTCCTCTCACCCCCTCCTGAACCCCCTAGCTTAGTTAATAGCATAGCTGCTATCTTTGATCCCTGCCTCTTCTGGTCAATCTGTCACCACATTCGGGTGACTCTACGTATCTTTTAAATCCCAAATGGCTGGCTTCTGAACTACCTAGCCATGTAACAGCAGGACCTAGCTTGTCCCGTCCATCCTTTCCTCTGGTGTATTTAAGGGAAGATGGTGATTGTCACATCTGCTTTTGAGTCCGTCCACCCTGCTGCCCATTTCTCATCTATTGCCTGACTCCTAACATGGCTCTTGTGTCTACCTGGGTCCTCTGATCACTCTCTGCCTGGATTCCCACAACTTGCGCCTCCATGCTGGCCCAGAGAAGCCTGATAACCCCCTCATTTCCCATCCCAGGCACACACACTGTTCACCATTGCATTCCCCAGAGCACCAGTCACACGGGCCTTTTACTGAAGATTCTGGAATAAGAGGAGATAACATGGGTCAGCACAGATTGGCAAACCACTTAACATTCTGCTGGTCACCATTTGTCTGAGATGCTTATTCCTGCTTCGGTGAATTTCTAACTCCTTGAAAGCCAACTTGCACAGTCCTTTTCGGCCCCTCTCCCCTTCCTTATACAGACCAGAGCATCTCCTACTGCTCCTCGGCGTTTCAGAATCCCCGCGAAACTCATCTCTCTAAGGGCCAGGACAAAATTTAAAACTCCTATCAATCATATTCACACCTCCTTGAATTTCCATGGGTCCTCAAGAACTCCAGCTCATCCTCCAAAATTCGGCTCAAACATCATCTTCCCTGTAAAATCCTCCCCAGGGGATGGAACCTCGTCAGGGTCATCAGTTCCGTTTTCCCCTCAGGACTATCGCTCACTTCTGAACAAGCCCTGAACAAATAGCATAGTCCAATTTGTTTATGTTCCTGCCTTATTTACAACACACTTGACTCACAAGAGACTCTGTGTTTCCTCCTTTGATCTCCAGTGTCTTGCACTGTGGTTGCCACAAAATTAGTAAATGTCTGTTGAGTGAAAAAATTAACTTGTGAATGAATGCCCAATATGGAGGAATTTGGAGATGGCAGTAAGAGTTGTGACTGACTGATATGAGTCCCTTGGCCAGACTCCATAAGGCTGGAGGATGGGGACAAGGAAAACTTGTCTTGATACATCTCACACCCTTTACCAAATGGAAGACCTCTAAGATGAACCAGACTCGGAGTCCAACATCTAAAGGAGAAGTCAGCTTGAAATACTAACTAAAACTAGTAGAATATGGACCAGTAATTCCTCAACAGCCAGAGTACAAAAAAGCAGCATTTTGGATTCTTAAAAGCAGTGAGTAAATATCCTTGGTTAGTGAAGAGAGCATGAACTGCAGAATCAATTTTTCTCAAAAACAGACATATTCACAGACAATGGCTCTGAATGACCACCAAGTGCCCCCATGTTGCATCATCAAGAGCAGCCTCTGGTGCTTTTGCGTTTGGGTACACCATACACGCACGCATGCACACACGCGTGCACACACACACACACACACACACACAGATTCTAAAAGCACCTTCTGAATGTTTTGTCCCATCTCCCACATAAATTTACACCTCAGAAAGCGTGGTGTGGACACCAGGATTATCAGTACCCAAGAGCTATTGGAAGACAGGCAGGCAGCCAGTCCCAGAGAACAAGAGAGACAGAGCTGTCAGTTAAGCCGGGGCTCATGATAGCAAGAAGCAATGAATGCTTCCTTACTGGTTTGCAGCTTTCCTGAATCACCACATTTTCTTTTCTTTAACATTTTCTGGCTTTGTAAAACCCCCAGCAGTGAGAACATGCTTATGTCGTGAAGCATAAGAGATCCAAAAAGTGCCCAGCTTGAGAACGGCCCTGAGTTGACAGCACAACAAAATGCACATCTAAAATGGAGCATTTGAATTAAAACTGGTCAACAAGAGAACCACCCATCTGTGCACATTTGCAAAAAGAGGCTCACGGAAGAACGCTGATGGACACTGTTGCCTTGTCATGGGGCTTTCACGGCAAGTGGAGCTGAAGCCTGGTGTCATCAACTCTAACTGGAATTTCCAGATCTGAGGTTATTCCACAATGTTCTAAAGCCAGGCAGAGGCAGGTGGGTGGTGCCAGGCTTTGAAGTCAGTCTATAGGCCATCCAGCCAGGGCTTGTGTGCCAATGGTACCACACTGGACGATAATCCTGTTGGCAAGTCCTCTCAAACTACTTCCAAATCAGGTGTTAAAATGTTCTGATGATGACAGCATAATCCATCTAGGTCCATTGTAGGAATCATTACAATGTCTATTATTCATGTTCTAAACCATAGTGATGGTTAAATCAGCAATAATACCTAACATTTACTGAACACTTGCTTTCTACCAGAAATTGTACTAACTGCTGTTCCATGTTCAATCTCAATTCATTCTTGGAGCAACTCCAGGTCATAACTCCTATTTTATTATTGGTCCCATTTTACAAAATAAAAAATAATAAATTGAGAGGTTACATCACTGTTATCCAAGATTAATAAATGGAGGAGGAAGAATTTGAACTCCAGAGCTCACACACTGAACCTCCATATCATTGGTAAAAGGAGATAGAATCTGGGATTTGAACATTTAGAGAAAGGTCCCCAACCAATGTGTGAATATCTGTATATACAGGGTGAGGCCACAGGCACATAGCTCCTGGCCACAGGAACTTGGAAGTATTGGGTACACCATGACATGTCACACCAGAAAGCCAAAGGACAGTAGCAAGTTGGGCTTGGGGTTCAAGCTTGCCATGTGAGCTTAACCAAAATGAAATTCCTTCTGACTAACTGCATTCAGTCCCACATTAAAAGCACAGTTGCTTGCTAAGGGAAATGTCATCCACATGTTTCTGATTCATTTACACTTAACTCATCCCAGTCTTTGTCTGATGAGACTGTTATACAAAATGACTTTTAAAAGCTTTCCAAGAGCCTTTTACCTTAGACTTTCTTCAAGTTATGCCAAGAGTAAATGGAACTAGATCATCTTAAAATTTTAAACATAGAAACCAAAATGTCTAAGGAGGCCAGAAATATGGCCAAAAAGACATTCTTGGCTCTATAAGGGACACTTCCAAAGCTGCAAGTGTAAGAGCTCTCAGAAATTTCACCAACAAGCAAGACTTTATTGTAGTTCAAAATCAGAAAGGGCTTGTCTGAAAACCTCAATTTATAGCTCAGGGTAGAGATTTTTCCCTAAGAAAATATCATGAATACTTCACAGCATGGAAGAGTAATGACCAATTGATACTTATGTCAGGATTTTCATCTTCAAATCCAGAGTATTTTGAAGAAATATATATATATGCCTCATATATTGAGAAAGACAAGGAAGAGGGTTGTGACTACCATGGGAGGATAGGGCTAGAAAATAAAGAGCCCCTGAAGACAAATCTACCACACTTTCTCATGACTGTTAGCTTCAAACACCCCCAATCCCTGCAGGAACACAATTCTGTGTTCGGTGCTTTATTTGCTATATTCAGGGGCACCCAGGTTGTCTGACACTTGCTCCTTGGGCCATCAGCCCATCCAGGATAACAGAAGAAACAGGTGCCTGAGAAAGCCATCATGATGCCAGAAGGCTAAAGCAACTTAAAACCTGGGGGCTTCATGGCTGCAGAATTCCTTTGAGGTTCTTCTCTCTGTGGATGACCGCAGTGAAAACATCTTTAACATGGCCTTCAGTGTGGAAAAACCATTCTGTGTATTTCCATCACAAAAGGGCCTCTCCAGATTTGAAGGTCTCCTGAGAGGGTTGGATTTTTTTTTTCCCCCCTTGGGTGATTATGGCAGGAAGAGGGGCCTGGGGAGGGGGATGCTCAGGACAGTCTTCCAAGCACATAATGTGCCATTAGAACAATACTAGCCACAGAGGGGGAAAGAGCATAGGTGCTATCAGGAATGCTAATGCAGTGTTGATTTGCATGTTTATTTGATTGTTTTTCCCCCAGAAATTTAAAAAGACATGAAGTTATAGCTCATTAAAATCCAAAAGCCAAACCTCTTCTTATTACAGGCACCACTGAGAACTCTCCCACCACATTCATCTACTACATTCAGCATTCTTTGAAACTGGCTGGTATTTGGATGTTAAAAATCGTTCCCAGCTGATCATCAAGCACAAACTCCTCTCTGTCTGGCCTTACTTCCCTTTGGAATCATTATATAATGAAAACAGACTGATGCTAAGCCCAAAAAGTCAGTGGCCCCCCGAACAACAAAATAAAAAGAGTAAGGAAAAGTCAAGACTGATGCTTTACTCCGTCCTACAAACAAAATTCCTGAGGCTCTTTTTCCTCCAGAATTCTGAAGTTTTAAAAATACAATTTCTCTCTCAAAAAAACTATTTAAGAACGTCAGGGAAAACTTCTAATGTTCTAAATGGGAAATCCAGTACCATGTGGCAAATTCCTTGGGGTTATTTCCATAGGAGATGATCATTGAGAGGGAATGTATAGCTACACAATCCGGCTACAGAGCCGGATTGATCTAAGACTTTGGGCAAATTACATTATGTCTCTTGCATAGTTATCTATGGCTGCATAACAAATTCTCACAAACTTAGTAGCTTAAAACAACACATATTTATTATCTCACAGTTTCCATAGGTCAGGAATCTGGACCAGCTTCGCTGGCTCCTCTGCTCAAGATCTGTCACAAGCCTGCAATCAAGTCATCGGCTGGGGCTAGAGTCTCATCTGAAGGTTCATTTGGGGAAGGGTTTGCTTCCAAGTTCAGGTTGTTGGCAAAATTTTGGTTTTCAAGGGCTGTTAGACAGAGGATCTCAGTTCCTAAGCAGCCACTGGCAAGTTAAAGCCTATAGACTTTCTGGGGCACCTGGGTGGCTCTGTCGGTTGAGCATCTGACTCTTGGTTTCAGCTCAGGTCATGGTCTTGGGGTTATGGGATCGAACCCTGCATCAGGCTCCGTGCTCAGCACAGAGTCTGCTTGGGATTCTCTTTCTCTCTCTCCCTCTCCCTCTGTCCCTACCCCCATGCACTCTCTCTCTCGCTCTCTCTAAAATAAATCAATCTTTTTAAAAAAGCCTATAGACTTTGTGCTTGCAGGGATACTACTGAGATTGCAATGGTCTAAAAGTCTCTAAAATGTCCTTCTGTGTGGAAAAATAATTGTATTCCTTGATACATGGACCTCCCCTACATGGCAAATTGCTTCACCAAAGCCAGCAAAGGAAAGAATCTGCTGGCTGGACAGAAGTCACTATCTTATGTAGCCTAATCACAGAAGTAACATCCCATCACCTTTGCCATATTCTGTTGACTAGAAGTGCGTCACTAGGCCTCCCACACCCAAGGGGATCACACAGGGCATAAATATCAGGAAGGAGAAATCACTGAGGGCTGTCTTAGAATCTGTCCATCACATCTCTGTACTTCAGTTTTCTTCTCTATAAAATAGGAATGATAATGATCCCACTTTATCAGATTGTTGAAAGAATTAAATGTGTTTATTCATATAAAGATCTTCAAAGGGTGCCTGACACATAGTAAACGCTAAGTATTAGCTATCATTGTCATTGGTTTTCTATATTTTTTTATTTTATGGTTTTATTATTATGTGCTATAAGTCATGCTCTTTTAGCTTCCTATTGGTTTTCTGCACGCATCAGAATAAACAGAGTAGGGAAGGTAGCAAGGCATGGCAGACCAAGCTGACTAGCATAAATCCACCCAAGCTGGAATCCAGTTGCCTCCACCCCATTACCAGCCTAACAATACTGTAACGTCAATTAAAATGAAAAAGAAAAAAAGAGCCTTTCTGGTTAAGACAGGATAGATCATGAATGCCTCATAACTTAAATCCAATCCCCTATCTACTCTCTCAAAAGTCATCCTATTTACTAAGTCTAACCTTTAGCGAACACCATCAACTTTCTATTTTTCAACATTATTCTGATCATAAGTTTATGGCAAAGAGCCAGAATTACATGACCTATGGCCTCCAACACTATCTGTAGCTACAGTGCATGTAGGAGATCTGGTTTGCTGCTCCAGCCTCTTCGTGGGGAAAGAGTGGTGAGTTTGGTGCCAGTGTGCCTCATTTTAAGAAAATCTACTATACAAAAATGCAGACTTTAAATATGAGAGACCAAGAGTGTTTGCATACAAAATAAACACATATTTATTTCCCTTAGTAAAAGGATTCACCTTCAGCTTCCTTCAAAAGGAACACTCCTCTAACCATTTATGTGAATAGAGAGCAGATCAATGCCTTGAGGGAAGAAGCCAAAGTTAAAGAGTTAGGAGCTCACATAAGTGAGGACTCGATATTAAAGAATCTCTAAAGTCATAATATCAATCAAAGGGAGTCTTCTTTTGTACACAGATTGAGAAGTTTGTCCCTGCTTTGTTTCCCACAGACCATGAGACACTGGAGGAAAACAAACCACGTCCCAGACGTTTTTGAAATGCTGACATTTTGTATAATGCCAGACACAAGGCAGGCACTCCATGTGTTTGTGGAGTAGCTAAATGATTGAATGCCTAACTGACTGATTGCCAGGCTGACTTATTGACTGACTACTGAGTGACACTGTCCGAAAAGTCAAAGGTGTTAGTCTTATATACTATCTTATATACTTATGTACATATATATATATACACACACATATATATACTTACTAACTTATATACTATATACACAAAATATAGACTTATTCACTAGCTGATCAATAAACACAGGTTTCAACAAATGCTATTGGAACAACTGGTTATCTATATGCAAAGAAATGAACCTGAAGCCAAACCTTACACCTTATATAAACATTAACTCAAATCGTGTCATAGACACAAAGATAAAACATAAAACTAGAAAACAACTTAAAGAAAACATAAGAGAAAATCTTCATGACCTGGGGTTAGTGGAAGAATTCTTAGACAGGACAACAAAAGCATGATCTATAAAAAAAGAAAACAGATAAATGGGACTTCATTGAAATTAAAAACTTTTGTTCACTGAAAGTCACTGTTAAGAGAAGTAAAAGACAAGTGACAGCCTGGGAGGAAATATTCATAAAACATATCTGACAGAAGACTTGTATTCAGAATATGTAAAGAATTCTCAAATTCAACAATATGAACACAAGCAAACCAATTAAAAAGTGGGCAACAGATTTGAGCAGACACTTCACTGAAGATATAAGGACAGAAAACAATGTTCCACATTATCAGCCATTAGGAAAACGCAAATTAAAACCATGCCACTACATACCTACTCAAATGGCTAAAATAAAAAATACTGACAACACCAAGTGCTGGTCAGGATACAGAGCAATTAAAATACTCATACATTGCTGGTGGGAATGCAAAGTGGTATAGCCACTCTGGAAAATAGTTAGGCAGCTTCTCATAAAGTTAAATATATACTTACTACATGACCCAACAATCCCACTCCTATTTACCCTAGAGAAATGAAGACTCATGTTCACATAAAAACCTGTACACAAATGTTTATAGCAGCTCATTCATAATTGCCGCAAACTGGAAACAACTTAAACATCCTTCAACAGAGGAATAGTTAAACAAAGTGCAGTACATCCAGCCAATGGAACATTCCTCACCAATTTAAAAAACAAAACAAAAACTAAAAATACATGCAACAACTTGGATGTATCTCAAAAGCATTATGCTGTGTGAATCAAGTATCAAAAGGTTATATATTATTATATGAGACCACGTATGACATTCATGAAAAGACAAAGCCATAGTGATGAACAGCTCAGTGGTTGCAAGGCAACGGGGGTGAGACCTGCGGGAGTTTTTTGGTATGATGGAACTGTTCTGTAATTAATTGTGGTAGTGGCAACACAAGCCTAGTTACATATTAAAATTGGCATAGAACTGTATACTAAAAGGGGGAGAAGCCCCATTTTACCGCATAATTTTTAGATTAAAAAATTAAATAATGAAGATGGATTTATCTGGTTTTACACAAATAAACTTCATGGCCTAAGTAAGCTACCTCAGGACAGCTTCCTGTATAATGAGAGGTTTCTGGTTTGAAAGAACATGAGACTGGCAGCCCCTGATATAACCTCTCCCAAATTCACTCTAAACTTACTCTGAAAACAGAGAAAAATGATAAAACTCGCCAGATTACATAGAATAAGAACTACTAGCATCCAAGTCGGATTCTGAAAGGATTTTCCACACGATCAAGGGAACTGAGTTAGCCAATGAAATTAGGGGCCCTTCTGTGCTAAGGACATCTCAGAATGGGTGGAAAGATCTTTCTTCTCAACCACATTATCTCCTGGTCATGGCTTTGTAAACAGGAAAACTGGGCATCTATTTCTTTGCTCTTTTGTGAACTACTCCACAGCCGGAGTGCTATTCGCATCTCATTATTGCCAGTCAGACACGGCATCTCTCAAAAAATAACTACTATGCAATGAGCACTGGGACTGCTGCATGTTATCAGGACAGAGCAAGCTATGTACACAAAGGCAGAAGCAGGGAGAACCTAGAAATTCAACGTGAGGATTACGGTGTTCCTTGCACTCTTTCTGTTGAGAGAATCAAGCAGAGATGAGGAGAGAAGCCCACCTTATTTTAAGAGAGCTGATCATAAGTTTATGGCAAAGAGCCAGAATTACATGACCTATGGCCTGGTCTCTGGAAACTGCTCCAAGGTTTGTATCTTGGATCTCAGATCCAGGACGGGGGGACCTGAGAGGTGGATATGACCAACACCCCCCTGATGGATAATGAGGCAATGGTCAAAGCCACCTGGTTTATATCCTTGGCTCCACCACTTACTAGTTGTGTGACCTGGGAAAAGTCATTTACCCTTTTCGTGCTTCATATGTATAAAGAGAATAGTCGTGTTTTTCTCATGGTGAGGATTAATAAATTAATATAGTAAAGCTTATAGCAGTGATTTTTCCTTCACTCTATACTATTCCCCCCGCCCACGGTATGTATTTTTTCCTATCTACTCATAGTTAACTCAGAAGAGATTAATTTAGAGGACTATATGATAATAATCCCTAACATTTATATGATACAGTGTTATACCAAAACACCTCAAAAATCAAATTACTGAAAATCACTAATAGGAGAAAATCTTAAAAGTAGCCAAAAAACCCCACAAAAACCACAAACAGTTCAGAGGAACAGAAATAAGAACTATAGCATAATTCTTGTCAGAAACTATGTAGGGCAGAATACAATAGAATATCTTTAAAGTGATGGGGAAAAATAAGCCCTGTCAACCTTGAATTCTATAACCAGCAAAAATATATTTCAAAAATGAAGGTGAAACATAGACTTTTTCAGGCCAACAAAGCTGATAAAATTTATTGCCATACCCAGCACATGGATGCTATTATTATCATTATCACCATCATTATTTATCACCCACATTCTTAAAACATAAGATTCAAGACGGGGATGCCTATCATACCACTATTATCTAATAATATTCTGAAATTTCTATCCAAAATATTATAAGAAAAAAACAAAAATAAAATGTCTTAACTATTGATGTGATTGTGTGCTTAGAAACTAAAAAACAAAACAAAACTTCGAAGTGTTAGAATAATAGGGTTCAATAAGGGAGACTATTTGAAAACAATCATATTTCAACAACTGTCATGTATATTATCAACAATCAATTATAAAATATAAATAAAAAGAAAATCCTACTCATAAAAACAACCAAAGAATTTTAAATTCCCAGAAAAAACCTTAGAGCCCTCTATAATAAAAATAAAAATCTTTACTGAGAACCATTTTTTTTAAGTGATAATTGACACTTAACTACAGAGATGAAACTTCATCTATCCCTACAAACCTGCTTCAAGTTTGGACCCTGAGTCCTTATAAAATCATGGAGGGGCCTGGGTGGCTCAGTCAGTTAAGCATCTGCCTTCAGCTCAGGTCATGATCTCAGGGTCCTGGGATCAAGCCCCACAGGGGAAAGCAGGCTCCCTCTGCGTACTCTTTCTTTCCCAAATAATAAAAAATCTTAAAAAAATAAAGTAAAATAAAATCATGGAGTCTCATAACTCCCTCATCTCCCTCCCTACACAAAGTTTCTCCAGAATGCAAAGAGAGATACAGAAGAAGAACCCATTCATTGGTGCATCAAGCACCCAGGAAAGTTCCTCACACAGAGTAAGTACTGAAATAATATTGGATAGATGGATGGAAAGAGCGAACAAATTATTTATGCCCCAACTATGCCCATCTCTCCTAGAACTGGCCTGGGTTGAAAGCAAATGTTGTGGATCTTTGGGCCCAGAAAAAGCTCCTCAGAATTGCCTCGTTCCATCGTGCCCAGGATACAAGAGCACTTCTGGGATCAATCCAGTCCCTCCTGATAAGAGATGAATGGAAATAGAACCTTTTTTTTCTTATTGCACAGAGATGCATGTATTACATTGAGGCCTTATCTTCTGAAACTGAAAAGAAAGGTCCTATACTTTATCAGTGGATTCATGGATTTTCATTGGCATGACTTTGAGGTTGCAGTTGCCCAAGTTCAACTAGGATATTTTATATTTTGGCATAAAAATATCCTAAAATGTAGGAATGGTGCTCTTGATCTACTCTTAAAAGATCCTGAAACATTTTCATTTTGGGGAGCGGGGAGGAGGCTGTTTCAACAACCTTCACCAGTTTTTCAGCAAAATATTTATGGGATTTATTTTCTTATTAGATGTTGGGAATACAGCAAGAAATGTTCCTACTCTTTTAAGGCTTCCATTCAAGTATGGGTGATGAGACAATCATCAAGCGACTAAATAAATGAACGAAATATTTACATACACAGTGATGTAATACTGATGTAACACAGAGAGTGATACACAGTGTGGACACTAATAGGGTAATGAAATCTAACCGGAGATTTAATTTAGCAACTTGTGTTCTTCCCTGACTGATCTTCAAGTTTGTGCCTATAATTAGTGCTTCTCACCCCATCCCTACCCCTGGCATTGCTTTTGTTTTCTAATTTCTGGGAAAGTTATTAAAATTTTTTTACAAAGGGACCCCACATTTGCAGCCAACTCAGACTATCACTTTTCTTCTTTGTGGGTGCCATTCAATGACTCGCAAAACTTCTAGAGGGATTCTGGAGCAGTCTGCCATTTCTATTTCAAGAAGATACAGGCAGTCTTTTGATCGATGGGAGTACATAGGCTTTAAAATTAGGAAACCAAGGAAGAATGCTTTCAGCTCACCTGGTACATTGCTCTTCACTTAATCACAGCACTGTGAGGGGTGCTCAGCTGCATGGGCGGAACCAGTGCTCTGTCTTAGCCTTCTAGCACCAAAATTTCAAACATTTGACCGATATTTCCCTGCACTGTCAGATCTCTTTCTTATTACCACCATATACCAATATTGATTCTATCTACAGGGAATTACTTTTAATAAAGTTTTCTTCTAAACCACATGAGAAGATGCTATCTTATTTAACCAAATGGTGTTGATTAAAAGGTTGAAATGAATGCTAAGTGAGCTGCTTTGTTTACTGTTGAAAGCAATTATTTCTTCAGCCCCAGCGTTCCATCTCCACAAATTAATGCTCTTTTCCCTATGCCTCATTGACGGGTGGTGAATTATGCAAATATTCTTCCTTCAAGAAATTAGACAAAGTAGTCTCACCACTTCTTGTAACAAGACATTATAAATAATGGCAAGTTACAATTTGATTTAAAATATTGTCCTCAATCTAGGTCACCTAAGTTCAAATGTCTTAACCTTTAATCAACTCTATGAAATCAAATTATATTTGTAAGTACATGATTTTTTTAGAGACATGAAGCCATGTTAGCGTTTCCTTTAATAAGAAAGCGATTTTAAGCCATTCTAGAAATACATGATTTCAATAGTCATCTTCCTTTCTACCACCAGTTCTACTGCCTCCGAGATAGTCATCTCAACCCCACATCATAAATGAAGATAAACATAGATTTGATTCATTAATTCATATAGTCTGCCTTTTTTCACAGTTGGGGTGTGTGTATATTAACAGGTCAAAAGTCAAATCTCAGCATTGTGCAGCTATTAAAAAAAAAAAAATCAATGAACGCCAAATGATTCAAAGTGGCTCACAATTAAGCCCAAAATTTGCTTGTGCCCTTCTCCCCACAAACAGAGCGTTTTAAAAGGCAAATTAAACTGAAAAGAACAGATACTACACTTGATCTTAGCCAAAAAGCCGAGAAGCATTTGGTCAATACTCTAATTGCTCCAAAAGCATTTCTGATTAGCAATCTTAATAATGCGCTAGCGCCTTTTCATCACAATTCCCAGGATTTTGCATTATGTGTCAGCATGACTCAAGAGAAATACCCAAGTAGGTCCGCACAAGTTGATGGCAACCTTAGATTGTAAGCAGAAGGCTTCTCAGCCCCACGCCATCCCCGGCTCACTTGACCTCTGTCTACCCAGAGTAGGAAACGCACTCTGCTGTGCTCAGCAGTGAGGGAATGAAGTGCATCGATTGCTCGTGATTATTAGCTGGAGTGGAATGAGCCTCCTCCTTATTATGCAGATTAGCGGAGCTCCCCGTCCCAGCATATTGTGCAGATGCGGGCCTGCAGCTGCTCCTACAGATGGCAAGTACACAACTCCATTAGGTTCGATCTATTGTCTGCTCCTGGCTTGTGGAGGAGCCGGGCCGACTCGGCAGCGAGAGCGGTTCCACGGTGAGATAGAAAGGCGCGCACACACTGTCAAAAATCTGCACCCAGGAGACTCTTTACACAGCAGGGCCGACAGCACTCAAATTAGAAATCTACCCTAAATAAGGACTTTCGTATGTCACAATTAAGCTTGTGTATTTTCTAAAGCAGATTAACCATTAAAATTGAGTAGCATAATTCAAGTTTTGCAATGCAACGCTATTAAAAATTCAGATTAAAAACAAATCCTAAGAGATTCATTCAGAAATTTGCACTACATTCAGCTCTTCTGGGACCTTCTGTTTTGTTTGTTCCCTTTTAAAGAACCTTTTAAAGAGGCAAGTTTATTTTTCACGATAACAAAATGCAATAAAGACCCGAGCTACCCCTATTACAATGCTTGCCTTAGGATAGTTTGTCCTTCTAGAGTTATTATTTATTCTAAAGAGCATCAAAGCAGTTTATTCACATTAGTGTAGAGTGAAAGTTCATTTATGAATAAGTGTTATTTAAGTCATTAGCAACTAAATAACATGATCTTTCTGCTGCATAATTTTGGATGTGGTATAAAATAATTTGATTACTAACAGAAGCATTTAAGCTGGATAAAGGATTATCTTTGGTTCTTGTTTTTATTTTTAACTGATGTTTGCCTGGATCTTCCTCTAAAGTTTAACTTGAAAAAGATCCCTGGTCAAGCGAAAAGCTAAGGAACTAGAGCTTTCTGAAGAATGGGGGGGGGGGGGACCTGCCAAAATGTTACAAGGAGTATAATTTAAAGGTCTTATCAAAATAAACATATTCTGCTAAGTATGGTCTTTAAGAGCTTAAAAGATTCAAGTTTAGAGGTGAATACACAATAAAAAGAAAAATGGTGACCTACTCACTTATTCAGTTTAATCAATGTAGGCAGTCAAATAAAATAATTTAAATGTATATAAAAAAGATACCTTTATAGAAACAGAGTTGAAACCAGCAAGGAGAAAAAAATGTAAATGGATTGTTCCAGAGCCATGCTTTCCAAACTTTTTTACCATTTCCCATGCAAAGAGTTCCATCACAACCCAGTACACACATGTGTATCTATGTGTGACAAGTTAAAAACTTACCCTTACTACCCAGGACACATTCTGATGTTTTCTGTTTTATTCAATTCATATTCTCTAATGCTGATTATGGCATTAAATGTATGTTATGGTCATTTTTATGACCTGCAGTTTGAAAAATACTATTCCAGGATGTAGCCAAGCAAGTAATATTAGAAAGGAAGAAGAAAAGAAAGAGGGAGGGGAGAGAAAGAGAGAAAGAAAGAAAAGAAAGACAGTCATTGTGTGAATATCAACATCAGCATTAAATGTGAGAAGTCCCCTACTCCAAATTGCCAAACTCAGACAGAACCGACACTTCGCAGGGAGGCAGAATCAGAGAAAAGCTGCCTCCGTTCTTCAGAATGAATCATAGAGTTAATGGCTAATGGCTGAAAGAAGCACCAGAACCGAATCGAATAGATTTCAGGATATTTGAGGGTGAGGGGTAGGTTACGGCTTTACAACTCATGCTAGATGTAAGGTAAAATATAACCTAAACCAGATGCACCCTGGGAGATAAAGGGTTAAATAGCACATGCTAAATAGGAAAAATAAGGCAGATGAGAATTAGAAAAGTAGAACCTCTGTACTCAAGGCTGAAAATAGATCCCTCTTCCATCTGAGCCTTTGTAGAAAGCCCAAATAACCAAGATCTACAAAATCACAAAGCCCCTCAACGTCCAACCACCCTTACTGCAAGAATGCAGGAGGAATATGCTCTGTGAATGCATTAATCAGGAATTCACACAGGGGAAGCACATGATTACAAAACAGTAAATTTAAAACAGATTGAAATTATGATTTAGCAAAGTGAATGTCTTGTCGATGCATAAAATTTGAACGTAAAGTTCAAGTTGTCCTGGCAATTCATTTCGGTTCAACACACATTTTGTAATGGAAGGCTCATGAGTGCAGGAACATGATCTATCCGATTTACTACTGTATCCCCAGCACACTCGACAATGTCTTACACAGAGTAGCTACTCAGTAAAGAGCTGATGACTGAATGTGTCAGGGCATATAATACTGTACATGAATAACTGACATGTTACATAAATAATTACATCATAGTACAATGAGTACAAAGATTCAGTTATATACAGTACAGAATCAGCAGAGAAAGATTTCTTGGGGAAGCAGGGAGCCACAGAACACTATGAGATGATTTTGAAGGGTCATCAAGAGAAGGTTGGACATACCAACAAAAAAAGCAATCAAATGTGCAGAGTCACAGAGGTGTGAAATATCGAGACAACTGCAAGTTGTGCCTCATGGCTAGAAAATTAAGTGTCCCGTAGCTGGGGAGATTGGGGGGTGGGCGCAGGGGGTAGAAACCAGGCTGGAGAAGGAGGCCAAAGCCAGGTCATAACAGGCCTTGGTAGCATGCCACAGAGGAGCATGAACTTTAAGACACCAGAGAGAGTTTTAAGCAGAAAGGAGACGCAGATTTGATTCAAAGTTTCTAGATTATATATAAAAAAGTCCACTCAACTTTTACATCAACACGGATGGGACTGGAGGAGGTTATGCTAAGTGAAAATAAGTCAAGCAGAGAAAGTCAATTATCATATGGTTTCACTTATTTGTGGAACATAAGGAATAGCAATGGAGGACATTAGAAGGAAGGGAAAAATAAAGGGGGTGAAATCGGAGAGGGAGATGAACCACGAGAGACTACGGACTCTGAGAAACAAACTGAGGGTTCTAGAGGGGAGGAGGGTGAGGGTATGGATTAGCCCAGCGACGGGTATTAAGGAGGGCACGTACTGCATGGAGCACTGGGTGTTATATGCAAACAATGCATCATGGAACACTACATCAAAAACTAATGAGGTATTGTATGGTGACTAACATAACATAATAAAATAAAATTTAAAAAGTCCACTTAATTATTTATTTCAAACTCTTTAAAATATATTTGTTGTCCTTACTGGCAATAGACAGCCCTGGGGGTCAGCCCTCTCCCGTCTCTTGTGAGGTCTTCTGTAGGACATCAGGAAATGGAAGAGCACTTGGTCTTCCCTCTAGAGAAATCTGACCATTTATTTCTGGATCTTGAATTCCAGACCGAGTATAGTACTCCTTTACTTTCCAGAGATAATGGGTGTTGTTTGACTTCCCTTCCCTTCACACTAAGCCTGCTTGAATGCAGGCCATTGACTGATCACACTTTGACCATTGATTAAGGCAGGTTAAAGATTTCTCCCAGTTTCAGGAATTCACGAGTGAACTTTAACTTTAAAACATTTGCTACTGATTTCCTCTAATCATATCTTTTGCTGTCAACCTTAAATTTTCCATGGTACCTCCGCTCAAAATTTTGTGTCACCCATAACCTTCCCATTCTCCATTTCCATTCATCAAAAATCTTTCCCCTACCATGACACTTAGTCACACTCATTCTCTTTCTGTGGTTGGATGTGAACATATTAGTCTCCCCCATGGACTGCAACCCTTGAGGGCAGGAACAAGAGTGATTTATCCTTAATCTCACTCACATCCAAAGCAGTAGGTAAGATAGAAATGAAAATAAATGAAATAGCATATGTGAAATCCCCATGTATAATGCAAATACCGTGAAAGTGACAGTTCTTATTAGATGATTTCACACGTGCACACGTGCATGCACATGGAGCAGAAAAGAAAAAAACTCATTATTATTCCCATGGACTTGTCTATTCATCTATAGACTCCACTGAGGATCCTTCCTCCTTAATTCCTCGATCATTCTCCTCCCAACAATTCTTTTGCTTTTTTTTTTTTTTTACCCCTCCATCCACATCCCAGGGTCTTGGCCAACAGTCTGCCCATTCAGAGGAGAAGCCCTTGCCAAATACAACCTACATGTGTGTAGTTGGCTTATGGATTGTGTGTGTGTGTGTGTGTGTGTGTGTAATTAATCAACACATTGAAAATCGGAAGTCACATAAAAATTCAGTTTTGGATTGCTGAAATGTGGTGACAATACACTGGAGACGCATTGTGCCTTCCCCTTTGATTGAAGCATAGTATCTCCAGCTTGGCAAGCCCCACGTCTCCCTATTGTCTCCTTGATCGTCAGCCAAGGGTCAGTTGCCACATACCAATATGTTCATGCTGTTGTTTTCCATACTCTGCGGTATATTTCTTTGATTCTACATTTCTACCAAGAGTGAAAAAAGAAAAACAGATTGAGAAGGCTGCGTGAATTTTCTTACGACAAACCTGCTGCACTCATTTATGTTACTTACGTGGCCACTGGGACATTTGATTTTTAGACCCCCAATACAGAGTATCTGTTTCTGTGAGAGTTTGATCAAGGAAGCAGGACCACTGTGAATGATGTGGAATAGGGGATTTACTATGCAGTTGAGGGAGCTGGGAAAGAAGTTTATACAAATCTGGCAGTGGTCCTAAAACCAACTGCTGTAGTCTGCAGGGCCAGGAATTGGGAAGAAAAGCTGCACATGAAGCAGGAAAGGGAAAAAAAAAAAAAATCCCTGGAAACTCCATGTTTCTCTTTACCTTCACCCTCAACAAAGCCAGAGAACTGAAAAAGAAGCTGATATCCTTCACATGTGCCTGGCCCAGGACTCAGAGAAGCTGAAGGAAGAGATCTAGCAGGAGCTCAGTCTTAATACCAATCAGGTGAGCCAACGCATAGACCAGTGATAATATTCATGAGGGGTATGGGAACCCCACACTGACTTTCAGAGCATTATAGCTGCTGCTTCATTTCTGCCTCCCAAATCTCAGCTAAATTTCTCCCGTGGCCAACCCTGACCCAGAACCATACAGGGGAGGGGATTCTGGGAAATGGAGTTCTACTTTAGCTTAAGCAACATGGGCTAAAACCACGACCACACTCACTGGTACAATTTGGGCAGGTCAATTACTGGAGCATACACAATGAATAAGTTTTTATTTCAGTTCATCTGAACAAGTAAGTCTACCCAAATAATGGAAGAAAAAGCAAAGATAGCTTAGAACATATAAGGATATATCATAACCATTTATGATTCACCACCATGACCCAGCACCCAACACAGTGCCTTGTACATAATAAACGTTTACTACATTTCAGTGAATTACATCAGAGTCTTGGTTACCTAGTTGAAAACCAAATCTAAAATGAGATTCACAGTAGGGGAAAGAAAAGCAATAGCATAAAACTTTTTTTTTTGGTTTTATTAATATTGTTTAATTGTTCAACAAAGAGGCTTTGCCTTTGACAAAGTAAATAATGGTATTTATATCAAATGTGTGTCTAGACCACCAGTTTTCAATTTTGAACATAAAAATGTCCTTCACACAACATGTCCTGATCAATAAATAAATCCTTGGGCAAATCACTAGCATTAAGATCGAGATATAAGCAAACAAAAAAAGAATAGAGATATAAACTAAAAGAAAATAAATGTATTGTGGACATTAACCATTATAGATGATTTCATCTGTGACAGGTACATATCAACTATTTCACAAATTTCTTGCAAACAGAAAAAAAAGATTAACCAAATTAACTAGGAAAATTAGAGCTTTACTTCTTCAAATAACCAGAAAGCTTCAAGAAGTCAAATACATTTTTCTTGAAAAGCAATATGGAAAAATAAGGCCAACATAAAACTAAGTCAGCTTACATAACGCCATCTAGGAATTTATCTTTGTTGGATAAAATAGACATCTTCACCAATTGTCTTCGTTGTGTCAGGTCTAATCTCTATAATAAATTTTTTTCTCGATGTTACTCATAGTGAGTCTGCTTCCCTAATCACAGAGGCTTGGGTACCAGGGGTCTCAAAGTCAAATGCATCATGGGACAAACAGAAAGAATTGTCCCACTTACTGGATTAATATATCTAATTTATCAAGAGTCATACCCAAGCTAACAATTAATAGTTGGGAGCTTTCAGGAATAAACTTAATTTTAATCAGTATTACTAGATGACATATTCCTCATCTAACCTGAGTACACATTTTCTTTTAGCAAAGGTTAATCAGAATTTCTCTAATAAGCATTTCTTTTAACATTAGAAATTAAAATGGCACACTGTATTAATAAGGTATTTAGCTCAGAAATACTCAAGGTTTCTAAAGAATCACACCCCTTTATGCATCTTTTCACAATAAATGTTGTCCCCAGTCCTTGCCACTGTCAGTCCTAGAATAGATCTCAAATGAAGCCCATATTTTTTGAACACTATTTCCTCAAAATCTAAAACTTCCCAGAAATGATCCTCTTCTATCCAGAAGCCGTTGAGAAGGAAGCTCATGTACTTCCCAGAACCCTGAGGGATTCCATCATCCCCTTCATGTCAGCAAGTTCTATGCGGTCCAAAGCCACACACCAGTCATGAGGTTTAAAACACCCATCCTTTTAGTTAAATTTAAAGGCTAGCCCTTCAAGGGAATCATGTCTAAACATCTTCTACTTTGCATACTTAATTATTTATTAACAAATGAATGAACTTTTCCACAAAAACTACATACATGTACACATATATTGAAAATCTACTTCCACTCACTTTAAAAGTCCATTCTAGGTCTGTTATAAAAGAGTCCTAAGCATCATTTGTTTTTTGGCTTTCAAAACTCATTAACAAATATTTACACCCTGGAACAGATCCAATTTTAGAACAAGTTATAGCTGGAGAGCACAACACAAAGAGAAAACTCTGATCCTCAAACTTATGGGTACTCGATAAGATATTCAAAAGGACTGAGTAGCGTTCTTCAGTTTGGGAAACTGAAAGGAAAAAAGATCATTACAGAGCTATGGGTGCCAGTTGGTGACCATTTAAATGTGTTGAGCACATATTCCTGATAAATTTTAAATTTGGTTTCATATTTATGCAATAAGTGAGATTAAAACCTAGGTATATGCCTACATGCAGAAACACATATATCTGCTTATAAATTATAGACAAGCAACAATCCTGCAGTGTTATTTGGGCATTTTTCGTGCTCACTAATGAATAGCTCACCAACTGCTGTGGTTTTATAAGTAGCAGAAAGTGACTCTGGGGTTCCAAATGTCAAACACTTCTCATAGTTATCAGCAGTTAACATCAAGCACGTGAACGGAGGTGTTCAATCAGAATCGTGTGTGTGTGTGTGTGTGTGTGTGAAATAAACAAGCTAAAAATCTTAAGATTTTCTCTCCTACCCCTCCCTCTACACACACATACCCCCCACATATGACCCTCAGGCAGTATGCCCTCTAATGGAACACTGATACCAGGCATGACTTGGTGACCACTTTGGGGAGGCAGGAACTCAGCTTCTTCCATCTTTGCTCGGTGACAGTTTCTATGTCACACACACCGTCATCACCCTGACACACGTATGCAATCCCCCTTAATAACCCAGAGAGGCCTGGAGGTCAGAGGTTCCCCTCCCATGACTGACAGCTAGGGAGGCACCATACCTGCAGTGGAGCTGCCAGCCGGAGTGAGAAGACAGGCCCGTGGGGAATTCCTCTCTCTCCCAACAAGGAATCTTCCCTTGGCATGACCTGCTTGGAGAAAGCTTTGGACAAGGTCCTTTCTTTTCCACTTCAAATCCTGCCTTGAAACATGCCTCTCTGCCCCTTGCAATTGCCGTGAATCAATTTCTGAACAGAAATCACGAAGCAAAATATGCATAAGCCAAGATGGGTAAGGAGATGACAAGCAGCCCTGACTCCTGTCATCTGGGCTCTCCTCTTTCTTCTCCCTCAAAACCCCAAGAAATTAAAAGATGACTCGGACACACAGAATTCTGAGTCTGGAGGTGACCTCAGGAGATCAGCCAGTCCGGCCTTCTGCCATTACCCACAACATAAATTCCTCTTGCTCTTTTGGTGTATTGGGTTGTTATTGCTGTTGTTTTAATAAAACCAAAATACCAGTGTAATCACTTGCAGTGAGAAATACAATTAGCAAAGGAACCAGAGACTTCAGAGACTTCAAAATTCCAATGGCCAACCCATTCTCTCTCTGTAACACCCCCTTAAACTGTTCATTTTATGTACACTATAATATGCTGCAATTCAGTGTCCATCGTTCCTTATTAGAAAAATAGCTATTCAATTAAGTAGCATTTTAGACTTGGAAAGCCCTGTGAATTATCTATTTCTTCTCCTAGCCCCCCTCTCAGATGATAGCATCTAAGTTCTTCACTTCCAGGTAAAATTATTTAGTAGTATGTGGGCTAGCCCAGGCTCCTACATAAACTGTGAGGGAGGCTGGGATAAGGCTCAGCCCTGCATGAGACATCTTGAATCTCATCATTCTGCAAGGAACAGCAAACTGCTACTGGGAGAGGACAATCTACAAAAGCAAAGACCACAGACCCTCATGGTGGAAGAGCGGATTCCGCCACGTGTGATAGGCTTATTACCCAGCACAGGGCAGGAAGGTCAGAATGAAGCTGATTAGCTACGGAAGTGGTGAGAGTCAGTGGGCAAGAGCACGTGCTGAAAATAAACACTTGGAAATCTTTCCTCCCTGTCCGTCTGAAGCTGGTGTGGAGAAGGGAGGAGATACAGACAAGTCTTCTGACGCTAAGCGGAAGCATCCAGGCACAAAATGCCACATATTGTGTGATTCCATTTATATGAAATATTCAGAATAGACAAATCAATAGAGACAGAAAGCAGATTAGTAGTTGCCAGGGGATGGGGGTGAGGGTGGGCGGGAGGATGGAAAGTAACTGCTTATTGTAAGGGGTTTCCTTTGGGGAGGATGAAAATGTTCTGGAACCACAGAGTGGTGTACGGCAATATGAATGTACTGACTGTCACTAACGTAAACTTTATGTTAGGGGGATTTTACCACAATTTTTTTAAGGATATGCCTGCATCCTTTAAGAGAAGAAAAATTCTCTCCAGTGTATATGGTCCTCCCATGTGGCCAGTGGGGTTTGGGGGAGCAGGTAACAGTCCAGAAGAGAGACGAGGAGAAAGAGGAACCGCTTCGCAGGTGGCAAACCCCAAGAGTGAGGGGGAGGAAGCTGCTCCCTCTTCCAGGATTATGCCAGGCAGAAGGGCCTTCACGGGGCACTTTCTCACATATGGTCAAAGAGCTAGACAGACCTGGACTAAAATCTGGCTCATTCCTTCTAGCTAGGTGACTTTTGACAAGTCCTATCACCAGACATTCCTGGAGTACCTACTGCATTGTGACCACATCAAGAGCCCTACATACGTCATCTCCTTCCATCCTCACAAGCCCATGAGCCCCTTGAATTTCCAGATGAGGAGCTCAAGACTCAAAAGAGTTAATTATGTTGCCCAAAATCACACAAGCAGTAAGAACATAGTGAAAGTTCTTAAGTTTGATCTTCTCCATTTCTAAAACAGGGAGAATAATAACTGCTTTACAAGATTTTTACAGGGATTCAAGATTAATCATGGAACATCACCAACACCAGAATAGCCCTGAACAGTCGCTCACTAAATGGTCGCTAGAATGAGCGATTCGCCTTATGAAGTAGCTCTACAGAGAAGGAATTTTACTGAGGGAAGTCACATGGCTAGTTAGTGATACGGTCGCGACTAGGATCTAAGCTGACCAACTTCCAGTCTAATGCTCACCTGACCATGCTGTGTTTAAAAGGACATATTCAGGACATTGGATCAACAATAGATCAATATACAACTACTCAGGACATCAGGAATGGATGCAGTTTAGGCACAGGAGCAGAAGAACATGCCTATTAGAGAGCCAGACTCCAAACAAGGGGAGAGGATTGGGAAAGCAGTAGGCTCTGGTTAGAAATGGTTCCTAAAGATGTTATCCATTCATGGAGAAGAGTTTTGGAGAAGCAATCACCTCTGCTGGTCCAGGTGCCCCCACATCATGACAGAACCTATGAGTAATGGCAATAATCATGCCATTGAGTACCATCAATTGTGCACTTACTACCTCCAGGAATTAGACAACATATGTCACGTATGTTTTCTCAGATACCTACAAACAGATATGGAGTAGGTACGATGCCACCCCCCCATCTTACTGATGAGAAAACTGAAGCCCAAGATCACAGAGCTAGTAAGTGGCTATGCTGGGATTCCAACCCAGTCCTGAATGACTACAAACACTGGCTCTTGACTAATATGTTACCTCCTATGAGGAAGGCTACTAGCCCCTTATTAGCAGTCATGGCTATGTTAGGCATGAACAGAAATGGGCTCAGTAAATGTCGACCTCTGTCTGAGTACTAACACTCGCCAAGAAGAAAAAATAAGATAATGTGCCCTAGGACTAGCCCTAAGCATACTACAAGCAGAAAATTCTTCTGGAATAGTAGGTTCTACACATTGCAGCATATCGCCAAAAGCAGAGACTGATGCCCACATCAGGCCCATAGGTGCCGTTCAGAATTAGGGCCTCCTCCCTTGTAGACAGATACTCTGACACTCACTCAAGTCCAAGACTCCAGCTTTCCAGACTTCTTAAGGATATTTTTCCAGATAGTCCTGGCTCCAACAAGCTAGACAGAAAACTTCTTCCATTCCTAGGCCATGGTGGTGCTCTTGATACAACTAAAGCACTAAAGGTATAACCGGCCACACATGGAATTTGGCTCTTAAAAATTACGTAGGTCAATCTTAATAACAAATACATAAAAGAAAACCAAAGACTATTTACTAGTCTCATAGCCAACTATATACAGTGGAGAGAATTTTCAGGATTTCTCCTATTTGCTTTGTTTTGATGAAAACACCACCAACAGCTTGTCTGTAAACACTGCTATGAGAAGAACACTTGTGACCACACATCATCTTAATAGACTGGAATTAATTACTGGATTTACTTATCTGAAAATTGTGTAACTCTACAGGTATTTGGATTCCAACATCACTGATGGGTGTACTAACACATCTCATGGATTCTAAAATGTACTCTTTTTTTGGCACGTTTTAACATCTCTGAAATGCAGATGTGTTCCACCAGCGGCATCAGCTAGGCCACAGTCTTGACAGAATTGTCATGCTCTGCTCATGTGAGAACACTAAAAGCACCAACATAAAAACTTGCAGGATGGATATTATTGACATGGAAGAGAATTCAGAGGTAACAGTGCAGCACTTTTAAAGAAATGTTGTATCACCAATGCCTTTGATGGCCCAGAAAAAATATTGGCAACACTTTTTTTGTCTTTTTTTAAAGATGTATTTATTTACTTATTGAGAGAGAGAGAGTGCATGAGCGGTGGGGGAGGGGCAGAGGGAGAGAGAGAATCCTCAAGCAGACCCCCAGCTGAGTGTGGAGCCTGACTCGGGGCTCAATCTCATGACCCTGAGATCATGACCTGAGCCGAAACCAAGAGTCAACTGTTCAACTGACTGAGCCACCCAGGTGCCCGGCAGCATTTTTTCTTTGTGATGAATAAAATAATGGTATATCTTGTTATCAGTAACATCTTAGAGTTGATGGAATAATTAAGCAAATTAAGCAGCATATCTACCACAATGCAGTGAGTTTATAGGAATAAAATAACCAAAACCCTGATAATTAAAAGAAAATAAATATAACTTCTCTCACTCTGAATATCAAAGTTTAGAATGTTACAGTAACATTTATGTGTAATATACACTATCTGAAAAAGGTAACATCTGGGGCACCTGGGTGGCTCAGTCGGTTAAGCAACTGCCTTCGGCTCAGGTCATGATCCTGGAGTCCCGGGATCAAGTCCCGCATCGGGCTCCCTGCTCGGCAGGGAGTCTGCTTCTCCCTCTGACCCTCCCCCCTCTCATGTGCTCTCTCTCTCTCTCTCTCTCTCAAATAAATAAAAAAAAATCTTTGAAAAAGGTAACATCTGAGAAAAAACTAGGAAGTGAACCATTTTGTTGCTTCCCAAACTTTTTTTTTTTAAGATTTCATTTATTTATCTGTTAGAGAGAGAGTGAGAGAGAGAGAGGGAACACAAGCAGGGGGAGTGGGAGAGGGAGAAGCAGGCTTCCCACCAAGCAGGGAGCCCGATGCGGGGCTCGATCCCAGGACCCTGGAATCATGACCTGAGCCAAAGGCAGACGCTTAACGACTGAGCCACCCAGGCGCCCCCCCAAACTTTTTAAAAAAAAACTTTATTTAGTATATTTTTAATACAGAGAAATTAAAGAAATCCTCAAAATCCTCAAAAAAAGAAAATAATTTATATTACAAAGTATTAAGCATTTAAACAAACTTGGTAAGCCTCAGTTTCTTCATTCATAAAATGGGAACTTAGCAGCTACTTCATTGGGTTGTGAGGAGAATTAAGTGTCTGGCACCTGTAAAATGTTTAATAAAGGGATCCACACAGTAGAAGCTAAATAATGCATAAATATACTACTCTGATCATTATCTTTATGATTCTTTTACATTTTAAAAAACTCGGCAGGTCTCGGCAAATACTTTTTTAAGTCAAAGGGTAAGAAAATGAAAAACTGAAGTGTCATATTTCCATCATTTTAAAAGATTTTATTCCCAGAAATGATTTGAAAATGTTGTTTTTAAGCTTACATAATAGTTTCCTCATAGACGCAAAACCAGATGATTCCCAAAGTATTTTTGCAGGAATAGAGATGAAAAAGTAACCCCATTTTCTTTGACACTACGGTACTAAAAAGGATTAATGGTTCAGTACTATCGGGGAAAAGATGCAGCCTGCAGAGATTTTCTTAGTATCAGGCCAGGAGATGAAGTAGTTTGGGAGGGGGGGGGTGTCAGAGGGTAGAGAGAAGAGTTAGTTATAATCCACAATTCAGTTTCAATCTTTGAAGAAGCAGATTCTGTCCCCTAAACAGACACATACACACACACACACACACACACACACACACACAATCTTTTTTTTTTTTTTTTTTCCTAAAGATCTTGAAACTGTTTAGTCAAATGGGTCTTAAATGTCAGTCCTCTGGTGGGGAAGGAAAAGGGCACCACACACAGATCCTTGCCCTGTTTGGTTCAAGCAAGATGTATAAGAAAACAAGCTCAAAATAAAACAAGGGATAACATAATTATAAACCACCCTTCTCAAAAAAAAAAAAACAATCTGTGCCTGACATTAAATGTGAATCAACTCAAGAGGTAGTTGTAGATTTTCGAATTTTATAAGCAAGTTTTCTAAAATCCTAAAAATAAAGTATGTTTGATAACATGCTATTTCCTAAGTGTCATACGTTTATATGGCAGAATTACTTTTTTGCACATATTCCATGTTTATGTTTCAAACATGTCTTTTGGAAATATCCACCAGAAACTAATTATAGATAGAAACCCATAGCTTCTTAAGGAAGCAGAGAGGTCAGGTGAAGGGCGCTGGGCAGGAAATTGGGAAAACCTAGGTCTCCTCCCAGTTGGGTGGCCCGAACCAAGTCTTTTGACCTCTCTGGATCTCGATTTCTCAATTTGGGTTTACGAATCTCTAAATCACTTCCAGTTCTAACATTCTTTGACGATCATTTGGATCTTGCCCAAGGTGACCTTACTGTCAATAACAAGTATAGGGAATAGTATTTATACTTCCTATTATTTCATTGTCCTAACTCGCTACTCCATCTTACTGCTTTGTACGCTTCTGAACATACGGTCGGCCTTTTATCATTGTGCTCCCAAACACACATACTTCAAGGAATGAATAACAAAGAATCGTGCTGTGAGAGTTATATATAGCATTTCATGCCATGCGTTGGATGTAGCCATATTTTTGGTGCTAATTATGAAACAGCAAACGTAGAAAGCTGGTATCGCCTCTCTGAGTCTGCTGGGCCCACATCCCACTTCCCTCCAAGGTCGGTATGGCTTCCATGCCAACCCCTTCTCCCCCACCTTCTGCGGACAGTGACCCCCTTGAGCTCTCAATAGCACAACTCCAAAGAAAAGGTGCAATTTAATTTTTAGCCTGAAACACAGCCCATTTGGAAGGACACTGGTCACTAGGGTATTGTTAGTGCCTTGAAATGGCCAACAGGGATTGCTGACTCTGCGAATATCACTCCAAAGGCAGGAATTCTATTTGAATTACTAACATAACAGATGTTTGCTAGGATCCACCATGCAGTCTGCATAAAGTTATGCTAATTTGGCAGCCCTTCTCTTCCAGTTAGCTCTGGGCCATTAGAGCATGCAGCTAGTAGGTCCTTCTGTCTAACTAATAATTGCCTATTATTGATATTAATTAACATTTTTTGCACCTTTCCTCGGTTTTGACCTAGTATCTGTTGGTAGTCTAATCACTGTGGCCTATTAAAAGTCAAAATACAGAGGCCTCTAGTAGTCACGAGCCATTTATCAAAAAGCAAACAAGGCCAATTAAACAGGCAGCCAGACAGTTGTCTTGATTTGCCGCTGACTGTTTCTTGATCACCATTATAAATTGCTAATAGGGCAGAAAGCGCTAAGCAGGGAGCATCCGTGGGGGGCTGGTTATTGCTCACTCCCCGCCTGGTGACAGGTGAGAGAGAGGCTAGTGATGGTCTTATTGATGTGAACTGCCCATCAGTTGGTAGTTATTGTTAAAGTTGACGCTACAGCTGATCCCATCCTGCTGAGAGTCAATCAAATTAATTAGAGCTAGAAATTCTTCTTTATGATTTTAGAGCACAGGTACAGAAAGAAGTCCTGTAATTTGGATCCAAAGGCAATGAAGAAAAAAGTCTTCGTGTAGTACAGTGTGGAAAAAAAAAATCAGATATTGCTTCTTCCATTATTTATAATAAGGGCTGTGGCTAAAGGTTTTTATAGGCACAGATCAAGAGATCATAATAGAAGCATATTGACAGATTTTTTTCTGCAATACTCCAAGGAACTGGCTGTAGCAGGAAAATATATCAAAACCTTATCATCAGAGCTGAGATCTTCTGTGAAAAATCAATAAAGAGTTATACATGGTTTGAGTTTAAACAGTTCTCTGTAGTCATTTAAACATAGTGCATCTGTACAGCTTTTTACCTCTGGAGACCAAGGTAACCTAGCAACCGCAGGGCTTAAACCGATTAACTACAAATGAAGTACTGTACGCCTATCAAAGCAATTGTTCATCGTTGCCTTTGTTGCAGAGACTAAGCTAATTGAACATGATACAGTATGAAGATAATTAACACCCATGAGTTTGTTAATTGCCTGTTAGCATTACAACACAGCTCTCGGTTTCTTTTTAACTGTCTCCTTTGTAGCCTCTTACTTCCCTTAAAATGGTGCAGGACCTGTTTAACTGGCAATGATATCTTGGAGTTTATTAACCCTTTTTAAATTGGGGGAAAAAAAAAAAAGTCCTGTCCTAATGAAGCATATTGCATGTGCTTGTTAAATGCAAGTTCTCACTTTGTCTCTTTTCCCAAGACTAGGAATTTGTTTTACAGATACTGTACAAACTATGTTTATTTATCGTGCTAATTTATTTTGAGCAATTTAGCCATTATAAATGCTCTTGGAAAAAAGAATGGCTTTAGTGTTTCCCTTTATTATTCAGCTGCTCTGCTTTTGAGAGTGAGCGATAAATGTCTTTGAGGGTTGGAATATTAATTGAAGGCAGCATCTGGTCAGCAGCTGACCGGCTCCAGTTGCCCCTCTCCAACCGAGCAGGCGAGAAAGAAGCTCTGCTCATTCTATTTGCCAGGCTCTCTGTTTCCTCTGAGTCATGGACTAAATGAACCCCCATTTTATCTCTGTTGGATCACTGAATGGTTGCCAGAAAACCAATTGGGCAGGAAAATCTGTTAATCTAAAGTGAATTCAATCTAAGGAATCATTTCAAATAAAAATTTCAATCATTACCTTTGCGGAAAAAGCACTTTTTCTCCCCTTAAGTCTGTGTGCACGTGTCATGACGATCCCGCGAAAGGCCCTCTCCCAAGGGTAATTCGAAGTCAATAGAATTGTCTGCTAAAGAACGGTTTGCTTTTTGAAAAACAACAACAACAAAAATAGGGTGGCTAATTACAAGCTGAAGAGGAAATGGAAAACCCCAATGCTGCGGGGCCAGAAACCATTACCACCCTCAGGCCCGGGATACATATCCAGCACTCAGGATGGGCTTTTCTCCCATGGAGAGGAACACCTTGGCCGTGTCACCATTGTTTAACGTGGATTTTCCCAGATGATCCTCTGTGTTTTTCATTCCTGTGTCGTGGTTAATACTTGCTGGGAAGCCAGTCCCAGGAGGGCCCCTTCTCGTGCCCAATTACAAGTTCTATCATCCATCATAAATATTATTTATTCAACAAAATGAATTGCTAATTAATAACTGATGAGCATTACGGCCTTGAAGACTGTACCACTATTAATTATGGTTGGCAAGCAAGGGCTCTACCTGGCACGTTTTCACCACAATTAGCCTCGGAAGCTTTCAGGGAAACGTTCCGTTCAGATAACCGAAAGAAAGGCTGGTTTCCTCCCTCTCCTGCATAAGCGTTGACAAACACAACACTGTTGCTGGTCAGGACGTCACCAAACCAACACCAGTAACCCAACAAAGGTTTTCTGTGCACCAGGACTCGTATAACAGCCTGGGTGTGACAAGGAGAGGACTTCACTCGGAGGCCTGAATGTCTAGGACATGGCCCCGCATGGCCGCCATGTTCCTGCTAAAGTGCTGTAGGGGTGATGTGGCCATAGCATGGCAGGGGGAACATGGCTGCTGGCTTTTTTTTAGACTCGGCCGTTGCCCAGCGCTCGTTCTGAGCTCTGGGTGCAGGCACACAGCCACGAAATCACTTCAGCCTGCAGCTGGTGGGCCCGGACTGCTCACATCTACTGCAGTCAGGAGGGTATACATCATTGTTCACCTTGGGGACCTTCTGATTAGAGACTTCAAGAGGAGAGAGTAAGAAATGCCTTCTTGCCCACTGCTGGGGAAGGAAAAAACAGTAGCTTTGAAGAATAAACACACTTTAGCAGAGTAATGCTATGAAACTCTTTGAGAGCAGAACAAATCTCCTACGTCTGTGCTCTGTGAATCTATCCAATCTCCACACCCAAAGCCCTGTAGGTGCCCGGTAAATATGGACAGATGATAAAGCATTGCAAAGACTTTTAAAAGTGAAAAGGCTAACAGAAGGGAAAAATTCTTTTTTTCTCCTCACTGTGCCTACAGGCTCCAGAAGGTAAAGAGCTCGTTAAGTGGTTACTCGGAGAATTCTGTAGTTTAGACAGTCATTTCAGATTTAGTGCTAGATGGATTCTGGAGAATAAGCTATCTGCATGGCTCAAATTAACTGTAGAATTGGAAAACTACTCTCTTTGTGCTGGGTAATTAGAACAGCAACTTTCTCATTACTTCAGTTAAAAATGTTTGCAGGTTCAAATTATGCAACTATCTTCCCTTACCATTCTGCCAAACTGCACAGAACACAGTTGCCTTTTTTTGTCCGTAGGTACACATGTCCAGAGGGGGAGGTGGGAAGGAGAAGAGAAGAAGAGGTGTACCCCGCCGCCAGATGGCAAGATTATTGGTGTCCATTATTTAAGAATAATTTATTTTATAATATATTTATAAATAGAATAACTTCTATTTAAGAAAAATCAAGAGTTAGAAATGTCAGTAAAGTGAAGGAAATGATCACAAAACAGCCTGATTAGGCAAAACATTCCTGAGTTGCCACCACGTTTCTCCTTCTCTAGAGATGTGGACACAGAAGTGCACACAGTGGGGAAGGGCGGGCCAGCATTCAGGCAAGTGGTAAATCACTACAGTGTTTGAGGATAGCAAAGGGAACTGCGTCCACCATGGCCAGGACAGAACCCCACATAGAGTCCACTTGGTTGACACGGATTTGTGGAAACAGCAGTGAGAACCTGAAGGGAGAGCCAAAGGAGGCAGGGAGTGTTCAGTGGGGGGGGGGGGGGGGGGGGGGGAAGGGGGGGGGGGGGGCAGGCTGGAAAACTCAGACTCTGAATCCGACTCCACCATCATCTGTCCACACTCAGGAGCGTGAACAAATCATTCAATCAAGTGGAGTCTCAGTTTCTGCTTTTGTAAAAGGAGAGTATTAATACTTATTCTGCTTATCTTGCAAATTCATAGGGAGAATCCAATGAATAATGCATTTGTGGCTTCAGTTTTGAAAGCGCTTTGAAAACTGCAGAGACCATTATCTAGAAATGTCAGATTCCTAATAATTATATTAATTTGCTCCTAGCCCATATCAACCCAGTTCCCTCAAACGACCTGGCTGGGCAGGTTCTGAAGGCCATAGAAAGGAGCATATCCCAGCAAACCCTAAATTTGAGAACTCAAGAGCAAGTGGACACTGAGGGGCTGTCAAAGCTTATGTGAGGAGGAACTGTGTTTTGTTAGGTGAGAAATCAGGCAAAAACACCTGAGACACAGCCATTTCTAGTGATCACACGCAAGGCTACTCCTATGGCGAGCTCAAATTTTAATGTCATAATAAACACATGGGGAAACGGACAGCGCGGAGGCTCTGGAGAGGTCTGGCATGGCGACTAGAAACCTGCACTTTCAACCAGGAGCTCGGGTCCCTCTGAGGCAGGTAGTGCACAACTATCAAATGAGAGGCCCTGCTCTAACCCCTGGAGCAGAGCACACCCCAGCACCCACTTTTTGTCAGTTCACCAGGATGGCTATAAACGCACCTGAACCAGGCGAGGTCTTCCCAAGAGTCGGGGGCAACAAGAAGGAGCTTTAGTCTCAGTTTTCAGGAAGATCAGACTTGACTCAAGAAGCTGTGTGCTCCCCGGCTACACGGGGAACAGCACTTAAGAAACCTTCTTCATGGCACTGATCAAGGAAATCGAGATCACGCTCCTGAAACCCCTTGGGAAAAGAAATTAAAGAACCTACACCAACTTGACAAATGTAAATATACACATTCCTCTTCCTCTGGTAGGAAAATTGTCCTGCAGCCTCATTCCTCCAGACACTTAAGACTAACTTTCTGCCCCTCACCCCTCATTTCTCTCAAAAAAATAAAGGGATAATAAACATGGGCTGCACGGTGACGTTAGATATGTTCCTTTTAGAAATTTGATCGTTTGGGGTCTCAGCCTCAATCTGAATGTGTCGAAGATGCTCTGCCCCAGCCAGCCTATCTCAGGAGAAATGCTCTCTGCTGAGTGAAGGCCTCCAATTCCAAACACAGCATTAACATCAAGACTATTCCTTCAGAATCAACAACTGTAAACTTCTTACACTATGAACTTCTTGAAAATTATCCCTTGAGTCCAAACAGTGTTCCTTTGGGGGAGAAAGCAGCCCTGTGTCCTTCATGCGGAAGGACACCTGTGTGTGTGACCTGGATTCCATATACTCAGTGTGCACTTCTGTCCTTGTGGCACAAAAAGGGGTGAGAGTGCCACCCCTACCAGCGGGTTTAGGTCCTGGCAGTCTGCAACAAGGCGTTTACGAGACACCATCTTCTTGTGATCCAGCCTTCCCTCATCTGTGGCTTAATAGAAAACCCTCGACTATGGAGGGGAAGTACTCCTTTCTCATGAAATAAAGCATTTCATTCAATATTTTATACACTCAATCTTTCACACAGTATTTTATACAATATTCCTCCAAACACTGTTCCATGAAATAGGAGCTGTGAACAGATGTTCATGACAAAGGCTGTTCTGAGGATAGGTGAATATGGAGAATACTGCAGGACTTCTCAGGGCTTTCGTGTTGCTGAGGAGCTTGCAACCCTCCAAGACAGTCTGCAGTAATCAGCAATTCCCAAATCTGTTTGGTCACAGGACCTTTTGAGGCAGCCTGAACAGGAAGATATCTAAGTCAGTGAAACACAACTAGAAAAATCCTGCCTTGTAGGAAAGGTGCATGCATGGGCTCATGTAATCCTTTCAGCAAACCCACCAACACAGAAATTATCAGCATTGCCATTTTATAGAAGTGAAAACTAAGGCTCAAGAGACTTCCATCTCCAGCAGTCTAGAAATGAAAGCTCAGTGAACCCAAGGAAGTTAAGTAAAAATAAATCCCCCCATGGACTCACTATAGTGAAACTATAGATCAAAGACAAAAAGAGGATCTGAAAGTAGACCAGGAGAAAAGACAGACTACCTTCATGTAAGTGACAGGTCATTTGACAGCTAAATTTGCCATAGCAGCAACAGAAATCAGAAAATAATAGAAGATCTTCAATGAGCTGCAAGAAAAAATGACCTATTCCATACTCATTAAAATTATCTTTTAGAACAAAGCAAAATGAAGACATTCATTCAACAGACTCTGCCCAAAGGAATTTTAAAGGATATAATTCAGGCAGAAGGAAATTGATTCCAGACCCAAAAAGAAATTATTAGCAAGTAAAATGGAAAATACATGAGTAAGTCTAAATAAATATTGGCCATGGCCTCTTAACTTAAGTGAGATTCCCTGGGAAATGACTGTGAATCTGAGATTTGCTGCAGGACGTTTTTGAGGGAGTTCTCTGGGCCAGGAATAGGGGGTGGAGACACCTGTTCCTTGAGGAAGTAGAACTGGCAGAGAAAGAAGTTGAATCGGGATGTAGTCACGACAAAACATCATCTGATCCCACAGAGAGCTCTGGAGCTGGGATTGCCATCAGAGTTGTCCCACATTTAGGGAAGGGGGCCTTTATCCCCCTATATACACACACCAACCAGGCTTAGATATGAGCTGCCACTGGGGGGTTGGGGGGAAGGTGGGGGCATGGCTTCAAGCAAGGTCATTCTCTTCTGCTGATAACAATTCCCAATGAGGGACTCAGTTGAAAGCCATCAGCCACCAACACTTCCAGCATCTGGCAGAAGGAGCGTCTCCATCCTGAAGGAGAACTGAGGCAGTGCACACAGCATCCACTACCACACTCACAACAAAAAATGGTAGAAATAAAATATATGCTCAAATAGCATATAAATTAAGAAAGATGATGGGAATTAGAACATCCTAAGGTTCTTGTGTTTGGGACAAGAGTAAAGATGTTGATTAACTTTTGACTTCGGTAAGACTGAATTTTTTTTTAAGAAACAGCTATTTGCTGATTACAAAAGACATGCGAAAACATAAGAATATGAAAGGATAGAAGTAAAAGGATGGAAAAAGGCAAGGCAAATACTAGACCAACCGACAACAAAAAGCTTGGGTGGCTCTACTTATATCAGACAAAATAGATTTCAAGGGAAATAGAATTACTAGAGGTAAAGGATGCAGGACAAAATGATGATACATTCAGCTCACCAGGAAGATGTAGCAATTCTAAACTTGAAAACACTCATAGTCTCAAAATATATTTGGCCAAAATTGTCAGAGCCACAAAGAAGTACAACCAAATACGTATCAATAAAATCAAGCAGCAGATATCAGTAAGGATACAAAAGATGCGAATCTAAGGCTCAGGGAGGCTATGACTTGGGCCAGAGGTGGGATTTAAGACCAGATTATCTTACTCTCCTCCAGAGCACTTTCCACGGTCTCCTCCAGATGAGAGAATGGAAATTGAAAGAATCAAAGGGCAGGAAGAGTTACAAAACAGATATCAGACTTTGATTGTAAAGTGTATCTTTTTGGTGGGAAAAATATTTTCACATTTCTCTCACTGAAATCTAAGAGTACTGAAAGTTATGCTAATGTTTATGGAAGGCAAAATGGTAGCTTTTCAGACACGAGTCAGGTGACTCCAATACATCAGTTGTTCCGGTTTCCTTGTTCTTCATTGTTAGGTGCAGATGGTGGGGAAAAAAAATATATTTCTTTGCTGCTCAGGACCAGTGACAATATTGATCTTCACAGAAAGAACCTCTGCTTAGTCTAAGTTGTCTGGGGAAAGCGACTTACCATAATATAAAATCTTATCTAAAAACAAGAGTGATGCCGCCTTCTCCAACCCCCAGCCTCTCTTCTGATTTTCAGGCTACACTGTATCCTATGGATAAGCCAGATCTGTTATGAAGTTAGATAAGCTATAATCAATGTCACTGAAACATCACAGAAGCGTGTGCCGAGAATATAAGGACTTTGCCTCTCTCTCCCCTCAGTAGAAGTCATAGATAATGGCACTTTAGAGAAAAATGTTCCAGTGCAGGGACCATTTTTCTGTTTTAACAGGCTTCATCTTCTAGTAAATATACACTGAGCCAAGCCTGGCAAATGCAATGCTTGCAGGGGATGATCCCTCCAGCCAAATTCCTCACGAGGACAGTGAGCCCCTAGAAAATTCTGGGGGAGACCCAGCTTGAGGTACCAGGCAGTCCACCCTGAGGACACTGATCAGCCTCAGCCCTGTGGCTCAACAGGCAGCCTAGAAGCCTAGCCTTGGGATTCTTACCTCTTTGGGGTCTTTGACTTCTCTGGACAAGGGACCGATACTACATTTTCCCATTCATCGGGGGTGGGGGGGTGGAACACCATACACTAACAGGCACACTAACTTGCTCACTAATCCAGGATAGATATCCTGGTCCCTGTTAAAAACCACTGCTCCACTACTGGGTATTTACCCCAAAGATACAAATGTAATGATCTGAAGGGGTATGTGCACCCCAATGTTTATAGCAGCAATGTCCACAATAGCCGAACTATGGAAAGAGCCCAGATGTCCATCAACAGATGAATGGATAAAGAAGATATGGTATATATATATATATATATATATATATATATATATATACACACACACACACACACACACACACACACACACACACACACAATGGAATATTATGCAGCCATCAAAAAAACAAAACAAAACAAAACAAAATCTTGCCATTTGTAATGACGTGGATGGAACTGGAGGGTATTATGCTGAGTGAAATAAGTCAATCAGAGAAAGACATGTATCATATGATCTCACTGATATGAAGAATTCTTAATCTCAGGAAACAAACTGAGGGTTGCTAGAGTGGTGGAGGGTGGGAGGGATGGGTGACTGGGTGATGGACATTGGTGAGGGTATGGTGAGCTATGGTGAGCGCTGTGAATTGTGCAAGACTGTTGAATCACAGACCTGTACCTCTGAAACAAATAATACATTATATGTTAAAAAAAAAAAAAAAATAGTTGGAAAGGAAAAATGAAGGGGGGGAATCGGAGGGGGAGACGAACCATGAGAGACGATGGACTCTGAGAAACAAACTGAGGGTTCTAGAGGGGAGGGGGGTGGGAGGATGGGTTAGCCTGGTGATGGGTATTAAAGAGGGCACATACTGCATGGAGCACCGGGTGTTATACGCAAACAATGAATCACGGAACACTACATCAAAAACTAATGATGTAATGTATGGTGATTAACATAACATAATAAAATGAAATAAAAAAAAAAACAATAAACCCACTGCTCCAGCCTTAGCTTCTCATAGGACTTTTCCTAAACACCTGGTGCACTTTGTCCAGAGGAAGCAAGTACTTGAGAGCATGGGTTCTAGGGTCAGTCTCTCAGTTGGAACTCTGGCCTCACCACTGATCTTAGGCAAGCACCTTAGCCTGACTGTGCCTCAGTTTTCCTGTCTGTAAAATGGGGATAATAGTAGTACCTACTTCATAAGAATGTTAGTAGGATTGAGGGAGCTCATTCATGCAAAGGGTTTAGATGAGCATCCAGCGCAAGTTAACACTGACGATTGCGATTGATCATTTCACTGTTAGTGTCTTGTGAAGGTTTCTTAGTATCTTTTCTTGACCAGACCAGTCTCTTGGTACAGGCCAGACCCTCTGTTTTTACAGGACATCATTCAAGAGGTGTCTTGTCCTGAATGATCTCTTCCCTTCATTTTCTCGTCTGGCCTTTTTCCCACTTGTGCAACAACTTATTTTTGCCAGTCCCAGAGCTAGTGGAACTCCTTACAATTACCAAATTTAGAAAAAAATCTCAAGGTCTTTTTCAACTAAGTCCATCTTTCTCTGAGTTGGTTGAAATTGGTGCTTGCCCCTAACCCCCAAGCTTAATGTCTGTGAGAGTCAGAGTGTGTCACTCTGGGTCCTTGACTCACTGCTTCTTAATCTGCTCCATCCCTGTTCCCAAAGTCTGGGTCTGGTTGTTTTACCAGCTGGTCTCCTCAGAGTTCATTGGCCTGAGGTGCCCTCTTTCCTAGACAAAACCTCCCTGCATCAATGATCAGTGGACAGACTCCAAGAGGGACCCCCAGGCCAGCATTTTAGGCCCAAGATCCAAAGAACATAACATGAGTGTCATCATGGTCCCTTGACAATGGCACAGGTTCTGCTTCTGGCTGTGTCAGGAGGAAATACATTTTGACCTTGGAGCTGCCTCTACCTCCCACTGATCTCTCTCCTTCATCTCAGATCTTCATCCAAATCTACCATCCAACTCGCCCCTCCTAGGGAACAAACTCACAAAAACTGAGAAGTTGTCTCTCTTGATGGCTTTGAGTTTTAGTGAGAAATGTTGAAGAGAGCCAAAGATATCATGGAGGCTTTTCAGACATCAAGCTCCCTTCAGGTTGGGATGGGGCAGGAGGAGACATCTCTCACAGCTGCCATATTAGATGGCTGCCCACCCCGCCCACACACCAGGCTGTCCCTGGCCACAGACCCAACACATTTCTAGGCACACAGTTGGTTCTAAACAAATATTTATTGAATTAATTAGCTATTATCATAAATAATGTGAAAATACCTAAATAAATGGTTCAGTTGTGCCCTGGGCACAGTTGAACCATACCTTAAATGCAAAGCCTTTGTATGATAAGGAAGAAGAGAACTCACTGATGTGGGAGGTCCTATCCTTCGTCTGATGGTTCACTTGTTTTGTTTCATTTAATCTTTTTCTACAATTCTGTAAGGATTATGCTATCATCACCTTGAGTTTACAGTAAAGAGTCTCCAAGAGATTACATCACTTAGAAAGGCATAATGGAGTAAAAATGTAATTGTTTTTTATGCCTTTATAGCTTCAAACTTTTTTCCTAATAAATTCTTAGCTATCAAGCAGATGACAGGAAAACTTTTCGCAAAGGAAGGACTGGGGCTCCATAGCCACCCGGCGGTGCACCGTCCAGCCCTGACCCACCTTCCCCTGAAGAACCGCTCACTCTGAAGAAAACCATCAGAAACCCCTGGATTCAGAGACAGACACACCAGCCTTCGAATCCCAGACCTGTTGCCCATGAGCCATGAGGATTTAATGTCTCTCTACTTTCTGTCTACCTACAACAAAACCACATGGTTGTGATGACTGCCTGAAGTATCATGCATACAGATGGTGCTCAGCAAACAGCAGCCATGTGACTTGCTCACGTTTGCACAATGAGCAAGTGATAGAGGCCAGTTTCAGCCCCAGGTCCATGAGGTCAGAGCCCATGCTTTTCCTGCCCCAACAGAGCAACTCCAGGCCCCTAAAGAGAAGGTAGAGAAAGGGCTCAGGACCCAAAGACAAGCCAGCTTAGGAACAAATCTGGGGTGCTAACAAGAAAGAACACTGGCGAAGTGCAAATTTACCAAAGGAAACACTGGCCCCACACTTACACAGAATGCTACCACTGCCTGGCCTCCAGCTCAGCCATCTCCCAGAGGAATCGGCTCCATGTGCACAAGACTGATGGGAAAAAATGCGGGGTATGAGGAAACACATCTGCCTGGTGGAGCACTGGTGAACCCATTTTGAAAGACTGTTTCCAGCATACATGAGGTCTGGAATTTCCTGTTTTAGAGTTTCTTTTTTAATCAGTTTGCAAATGTGATAAATATTTTGTAATACATGTTAAAATGCTTCTAAGACAAATGTATTAGGAGGCTTCGAGGTCAGTTGGTCATTTTCTATCAAAGCCTCATCAACACTCTCTCTAAGTTTAATCCGAGTTACAAGGAAGTTACACCCTTGCGCCCTCTGCAGCAGCTGAAACTTCCTCTTCGGCCACCAAGAACAGACAGCATAGCAGATCTGGGATGTCCTTTATCCCTGTCCCCTCCACTGGAGCAAGCATTCACCGTCCTTTCTACGCCAGCCTCCGCCACTGCAGAGAGGTCGGTGGGACCCGGAATGCCATGACTGAAGCCAGCAGAGCAGCTGGACCAGGCACGGGGGACACCAGCTGGGGAGGCCAGTGCTGATTCAGGGGTGGCACGAGGCTCCCCAGTTTGGGCTCAGTGACAGGGAAGGTAAGAAAGAGGCACACCTGCAAGTTACTACTCTGAACTGCAGACTTGAAGAGAATAGCGGGAAGAGAAGCGAACGGAGATAGGCCAGTTCTTAAGCAAGGTAGACTGAGTCCAGCAATGGTCCTTCCTGTCAAGATGATTCACAACTTATTAACTCTTTTTGAATCCACACTATTTCTTAAGGTAGAATTTCATGTCGCTTCATTGTAAGAAAGAACACTGTCCTAATTTGTATTTTTCTTTCCTAAGAAGAACTGTCAAATGGTGGCTCATTTCTTCACTTGAAAGGGGCAATTCATGCAGTCTCATGGGTGTAACATGAGACTCAGATTACGTATAAGAAGGTAAATGGTTTAGGCTTGAGTTGTTCTACTGCTGTCTTTCAAACCAAGCACTGATCCACTCTAAGTATGTTCAAGTAACTTCAGATTGGAGTTCCTTCTCCTTCCCCACAAAGTGCCTTTTGCTCATTGTGGTAGAAAAAATAGTGCCCCCCCCATGTCTTATTCCTCAGAACCTGCAAATATGACCTTTACATAGCAAAAGGAACTTTGCAGTTGTGATTAAATTAGTGTTTGGAGATGGAGAGATTATCCTGGATCATCAAGGAGGGCCCAATGCAAGTGAGAGAGGGAGGCAGGAAAGTCAGAGTCAGAAAGGGAATGATGGAAGCACAGGTGCAAGGTGGGGGTGGGGATTGGAGGTGGTAATTGCTGGCATTGAAAATGGAGAAAAGGGTCATGAGCCAAGGAACACAGGGAGCTTCTAGGAATTGGAAATGAATTCTTCCCTAGAACTTCCAGAAGGAACACAGCCTTGCCAACACCTTGATTTCAGCCCAAGGAGACCCAGGGCAGACTTCAGACCTCTGGAGTTTGTGTTGGTTTAAGCCACCTAATCAGGGTGAGGAGCAACAGGAAACAAATATGTTCATAATACATAATATGTATTATCTTCCTTCCATGTCACATCCCACGTGCCCCCCATGTGCATGCTGCGGTCTGCCCCGCTGGATGCTGGGAAGCAGCAGTTTTTCCAGGAAGTCTTCCTTTCTGATTCCCACTCTTACCCTCAGAAGAGGCACGGTGCCTCTCTCAGTTTTAATCTCTATCAGAGCATTTGTCACACTGGATCATAATTAACTGTTGGCTTGTCCATCTCCCTCACCAGGCAATGAACCTCTATAGGGCAAGAACTGGTCTTGGTATTTTTTTTTTATCCCCTGCTCTCAACACAGCATAGACCCCCCAAAAATATTTCTTAAATGAATAACTGCTATTTTGAAAGTTTTGAGCAGTCCACCTTCTCCTGAAAACAAACGATAGCCATTTTCCCCTGAGATGGTGAACATCTACTGAATGAATAAACAAATACAAAGGCCATTGGATCACGGTGCCTTCACCCATGACCGTATCAGAGAACAATAGCACCATGCTGACCAAAGCGCTGGCCATTCCAGGCAACTCTGGGTCCCCAAGACCAGATTATCAGCTTCCTTTTCGGTAGTCCTCTTGAAGGCATCTCAACAGCTATAACCGGGTTAAAGACGGATTTGCCAAATGTTAACTTTGCTTAGATGACTTTGTTCTAGGTTATTCTCTACACGGTAATAGTGCCAGAAAAGACAATCTGTATCATTCAAGGAACTTGAAATTTTTACCTGTATTAATAGAAGAAAAATGTTACAAAAAGAATGCAGCTATTTTTCTGAAGGAACGGGGGAAAGTGCCTCATTGAGGAATATAAAATTCTGAAGGGAACGGAAGCAAGATTTTACAAGACTATTTGAGGTAATGTCAAGTATAAGAACAAAAGAACATAAACTAAGGCTCAGAAAGGGTCAGACCCTCAAGGAATTTAGGCAGAATTTCTTTAGAATTGGAGAAGGAAGTTTATAGAGTAAAAAACAAGGTTGAAATGAGGGATAGGCTGTCGTAAATATATTTGAAGCTGTTAGACCAAAATTGTTCCCTGAGTTATACTCAAATCCTAGATCATGGCTTCTAATTCCTCAGAACACATCAACTTGAGTTGAGCAATGGGATCTCTGGGTTGGTGTCACTTTTATCTTCTTTTTAACTTCCTTTAAATCAGTCCTTTCATTTAGCCACTTGGCTGGACCTCAGGCTATGTAATCCAGAAAACCCTGCTCTGAGAGGTTACCACACAGCATCTTGGTCTCACAGATAAGAAAACCAAGACACAGAGATTAAGCTGTTTGCCATAGGCTAGATGGTGAGTCCCTGACTGGGAAAACTGGAAATAAGTTAGTACACCACACAGGTGCTGCTTATTGAATTGAACCCTGAGCTCATGATTCTTTTCCATCTCAGACATGATGCCATTGTGGTGAACTCCCATTGACTGCAGTGAGCATTGTTCTTACTACTCACCGACCACATGCAAACCTCAGTATTTCAAAAGTTGCCAGTTTATTGTCTGGGCCATCGACTTGACACTTACTCTTGTTAAATAAGCGGTTTGGTCAACTGTGTGATGGATTCAGCAGGGAAAGAAATCATTCCTAGAAGGAAGGGGGCTTGAGCTAGCAGCAGTAGGATGGGTGGAGGTGGGACAGGCCCAGAGAAGCAAAGGCGAGTCAAGAGGGTCCTGAGGTGCACAGTGGTGTGTGGACACCACCTGTCCTCAGCTGAGGTCTGATGTAAGGGAGAAGTCAGCAACCTCCCGGTCCAGGGCAGGTCAGGAATGGAAGCTGGCTCAGCACCAGACCAGACCAGTTCCAAGTGAACAGTCCTTTGAAGGGGCACCCCAGATCAAACGAAACCCACTCAGGGCAAATGACTGTCGTAGAAAGTCGTGGACACCAAAGTGGTACGGACTGACATGGCTGAAGGCAGACTAAGGATCAAGCAATCAGCTAGTTCTTCCTGTCCTTCTACTCTGTGAAAGGAAGAGATTGGCACTAGTGTTTTTAAATGTACCTTAAAATGAAAAATGAAACAATATGTTTTTCTGTCAGATTAGCACAAAAATTTATAAAATAATTAGTGCTTCTAAGGGTGCTATAAAACAGAAATTCTTCTATTCACTGATAGCGACACAAATGGAACAAACTTTCTGCAAGCAATCATGATTCATTCATTTACTTAACAATTATTGGTTGAGTACTTATATATTCACTGGGCACACACTTCTAAAAATATCTTGCTTTTGTTCACCCTCCTTTTCCCCAAAGTTCTCTTGCTGCCCTCTGGCCTCCCAGAGCATCTCGTCACTGATGATACACCCTGACCGCCCTCTCTACATAATGGTCCAGGAGGCAGACCTGTTTCCTTTTCAAATAAGCCAATTTGGTGTCCCATTCTACCAGGACACTGTATTCAGCTAGCTCCACTTAGTACAGTGAGTGACATCAAAACGCATTTAAATTGAGCAAATTCAACTATAAGAACAAAAATAAATAGTTTTCCGATAACCTGAATCCTAAACACAAGTCAAATATTTCATCTGGTACTCACCTGAAAACAATCATCTATTCCAACTCTGAGATAAAACTGTGTTGTCTCATTACATATGCACAAAATCATACATAGTAGGATTATGGGCAATTTGATGGTGATTTTGACCACACTGAATTTTCCCCTTACTCATTGACCTTAGGACCTAACCTTGCCCCTAGGATGCTCCTCTAACTCAAGCTCAACCAGCTGATGCTGAAGAGCTAATAGTCAATCGTCTATTCATGTGTTCTCTATGCAGATATTTGCATTGGAAAAGAAGACATTTGGAGAAGCAATGCTTTATCCAGAAGGAATAACACAGTTATTACAGGTGCAAGTTCTATTAAGGAGAGGCCTTTCAGCCAGTCTCCTACTGGTACAGCAGACCTTGAGTTCTGTCTTCTTCAGATTTGTTAAAAGGAACGAGGCTGGTCCAACAAGGTGGTTCACAGTGTCTCGTGAACCACTTATGTACATTGCATATGGTTTCAGAATATCTCCGTCAGTGTAGGACTCAGTGAATCCAGTCAATGCTTATTGAGCATCTAATAGGAACTGAGCTAGTTAAGTACTTCCCTATACATCATCTCATTTAAAGCGCACACTCACTCTGCAAGGTAGGGTTTGTAACTATTTTACAGATGAAGAAAGTGAGGCTCAAAGAAACACTGTGCTGTACAGCTAGTAAAGCAAAGATTTGAATTCAAATCTGACTGAACGCTGAGGCTGATTGCAATGGCCTGGTGCTCCTAAACGACTTGCCCACAGACATTGATCCCACCTACAGCATTTTTATTTGGGCCGGAAAGTTGCCAAGTTCCTTTTGTCAGCCTGGTAGTAGACTGACTACCATCAGAGTAGTAATTCCTTACGTCTCTGAATCACTTAGCAATTTGAAAAGCACTTGTCATTTCTTATCTCAATGGTCTACCAAAACGTCATGGCCCAGCAGAGCAAATATTATTGCCCTCAATTTTATAAAGAAATTGATGACCAGAGAGGTTAAGAACCGACTACTTTCACTGGGTTGGGAAAAAGTGGACAACTTCAGAGCTGGAACTGACAGGAAATTAACTCTGCGACGCCCCACACCACCGCTCGGACCAGGGTTAGAATTTTCATCAGTATCACTAAACGACCGCTCAGTAGAAGCCAAGAGAACTACATCTACCTATGGCACCAAAACCAGGAGGCCAAGGTCTGCTGTGCGGAGCCTATGTCTGCCTCCTTAGGAAACTATTTCTGGCTCATGCTGAACAGATTGGAACATTCCAAACTCATACCAGGACTTGAGTCAGAATCCAAAATATGTCTTTTCAATTTCCATAATGTTTTTCTCCTTTCTAAAATTGCTCGTTTAATTAAAGATCAGCCTGTTGTTCCTATCCCTTTCTCAGTTACTTTCCAAAGTACAAAAACTACATCAGGTAAAAATTTCTGTGCTTGTTCTCCAAACAGCAACATGCTCGCATCCCTACCCAATTTCAGTTTTCTCAACTGTATCTATGCTTGCAGAGACTTTATTCATGCTTAGGGAAAGATTAGATGGTATTTGGCTAGAGATCCAAAAACATACAAATTCCATCTTCTCCACAGGGACCCCAAGACAGAAAACACACAAGGAAAAATAGCAAGAGTGAAACAAAATACCACTTTCTTATTAGCCAGATGTGAATATCTTAGATGAATCCTATTTCCCATACACTGGTGTGGACCATAGGGAAATCCCACCAACCATTATTCTATATTTATATTCCAGAAGTAATAGTGACAACCTTGGATTTCATCCCTGGAAATTTTCCCTCTGTTGACCTGCCAACACATACCAAATCATATCTTCAGAGGCCACAAAAACTGAAATACAACATATAAAGGGAACAAAATGGGGTTACCACAGAGCTACAATCATGCTTTGTCCAGGCCCCTCCACCCTGTCGGCAGCCTCAGGGTACGACTGCAAAGCCATCAACATACTCAGCAGAGAGCCGAGCAAACTTTCACCGCAAGAGAGGGATGAGCCCGCATAATAGCCGATTCCCCCTCATGAAATGGAAGTCTGAGGGCTGAATTGCGAAGGCAGGTGCACGAGTAAGACCCACAAACCCTCCAGCACCTCAGGGCTGGAAATGCCAGTCCAAGATCTAAACAGATGGAAAGCACCTCCTCTGTCCTTGAGAGGACAGATAAACATAATAAAAAGGAATGTGATGCCTGCTTTTTAAATTTCTCTTCTCCGTCACTTCTCAGCCATCTATTTCCTAAATGTTACAGGAACTTAATGCTACAATAATTCAATATGCAGGAAGATGTAGTCAGCCCTGAATACCCAAGACCCAATAATTGAAGCATATACCACTGAGATTTTCAGTTACTGGTTTGAGTGTTCTTTTGTGGCCACTCTTCTACGGAGCTTGAAACTTTTCCAACCCCTATCTTGCTAATTCCATGCATTAAAAACTGAAATGCATCCAAAGTTCATTTCCAAAGAAATATGTTGTACCGAGAATGATTATTATATTAAAATCTGGACGCACATAAGCTAGAGCCGAAGATATTTAAATTATCCTTTCTAGAAGGAATGTGATAACATTTTCCCTGTTGCCCTGATATCCCATGGAATCACAATGAAAGCAGGCAAGCCCAGGAAACTGGGTGTATTTCTTAGGTTACTTTGAATAGGGCTCATTTTGAATGACTCTTAATGGAATCTTTGACTTAGGGAAGGCACCCTGAGGTCACAAACTGCCCACGAATGTGTTTTCTTTGGTCAGCACAAGGATTTTACATTTTCAAAAATGTATTGCCAACATTTAAGGATCAGGAAATTTCTCAAAAGAAATGGGGGATTCTTGTCTTACCTTTTGAAATCAGAAGCTCTGGAGATACTGTGTGGTATCCCACATGCCCAGGATCAGCCGGAGCACGGAGAAGGGCTGCTTCCTGCAGACAGGCAAAGGATACTAGGCCCCTACTGCCCTCACCACTGGGCCCCAGCCCTCCTGGTCCTTGGAAACATTTGAGTTTGTGACCCTTATTCCAAAGCAATAGTTCTCACCGGAGAGGCTAATCAGATTCACCCAGAGAAGACTCTTTATTCTCCCCCAACTACATCCCAAATGCATGTGGAGAACCACTGCCTTAAATATCATCCAGCCCCTCAGTGAGATAGAAAAAAAAAAAACGTGACCTCTGTTTGCCTAAAGATACTCATTGATGTTCTACTCCTATCGCTGAGGCAAAAAGAGATTCTACTATAAAGTGTGTCTGACAATCAAGCCTTCCATCAATTTGCCTAATACATTCAAACAACCAATCAATACAGAAAAGGGGGAGAAAAATCTTTCAAGTTAATTCATTTTACCCTGATAAGACTGGCAAATTGTCTTAGTCAAAATAGTCAAAGCAATAGCCATCATCTGTGATAAAGGTTGACTTTGGAGTTTGATCCCATGCTTTGCAGCCTTGCCAAAAAAATCTTTTTATTTTTATTTTTTAATTTTATTTTATTATGTTATGTTAGTCACCATACAGTACATCATTAGTTTTTTGTGTGTTTTTTTTTAAGATTTTATTTATTTATTTGACAGAGAGAGACACAGTGAGAGAGGGAACACAAGCAGGGGGAGAGGGAGAGGGAGAAGCAGGCTCCCCATGGAGCAGGGAGCCCGATGCGGGGCTCGATCCCAGGACCCTGGGATCATGACCTGAGCCAAAGGCAGACGCTTAACGACTGAGCCACCCAGGCGCCCCCATCATTAGTTTTTGCTGTAGTGATCCACGATTCATTGTTGCATATCACACCCAGTGCTCCATGCAGTACGTGCCCTCCTTGATCCCCATCGCGGGGCTCACCCATGCCCCCACTCTCCTCCCCTCTAGAACCCTCAGTAAATCTTTTTAAAAAGGGGTGGAGGAGGGGGTTTCCTAGACAGAGCAATTGGTTCTCTGAGTCCCTCTATATGAGCACTGAGATCCTAATGTCTTAAACAGCCACTTTTGCAACAAACTCAGAAACAATTCAAGTCCCCAGGCCTGCTCTGGATTAAGGCTACTCCGAGTGTGGACCACAGACCAGCAGCATCAGCCTCACCTGAAAGCTGGTTCAAGATGCAAGTTCTCAGGTCCTGTTCCAGGCCTACTCAATCGGAAACTCTGGGGGTGGAGTCCAGCAATCTGTATTTTAACAAGCCCTCCACGTGATTCTGATGTGTGCTAACATTTGAGAATCACAAGTAAGAATCTTCTGGAGAACTGAGAACATACAGATCCCTGGGCTCCACTCCCAGCTGCATTTCTGATGAATTCCAGTGTGATTCCGTTGCTGCTGGCTAAGGACCCACACTTGGAGTAATGCTGCTCTAGACTCGTGGTTCTCAACCCTGACTCCCCATTACAATCACCTGAAAAGGAGAAAAAGCGAGAAAGAAACTTGCCCAGGCCCCACCCCAGACCGGCTGAATCAGAAATCTCTAGGGAAAAGACCACGACCCTGGTATTTTTTAAAAGCCCACCAGGTAATTCTAACATGTAGTCAAGTTGAAAAGCACTGCTCTCAACACAGCTAGTCTCTACAGTCAATTTTAGCTCCGTTGACACACCAATGTGCTCATTTATCTTCTCTCTGGAAATGTTCTGAGACTATTTCTGTCTCGAAACACAGCCATGGCCAATAATCTTAGCTTTTCAAAAAGCAGCCTCTCATCAGTTTGGTAGGAATTGTCCCCAAAAGTCATTTTCTGACCCATGCTTGGGTTCATATTTGAAGATGGTATTATTTGGGAATAACTGCTAAGGGACAATGTCAGCAAATTTTTTCGGCCGGTAGGTAGAACCCATAGCCGGGAAAGTCAGACATCCTCCAAATAACACATTCCATGGCAAAAACTAAATGTTTTGCCTGAGGGAGGAACACACAGATGTTCTAATATTCTCAACACCAAAGCAGTTTCCTTCCAAGCAACTTCAACAACTCCAAAAGAGATTGGTTTAACCCGTTAACTAAAGTCAGCAAAGGTACCAATATGGCGGTAGGGGACCGAGGATGGCACACAAAACCTTATAAAACCTTATTATGCCAGGTAATGCAGGAGCTGCTAGAGGAGATGGCTTCTTGCCATATGAAACCACTCTAGGGACTTTTAAAAAGTTATGATGAGAGGAAACGTAGGTAGATGTCAGTATTTGCACCAAAGAGTTCTAAAATGATTTCTAAAGAAATACTCCATAGACCCAATGGATCAAAATATCTTCAGACTTGAGTTTTTCCCTGAAGAAGCATGTACTAGTGACAGCTCTTCAAACAAGGGGAAGGAGTAAGATGAAAGCAAAATGCATATTCATGTGTAATAACAGAGTAAGACGATGTTGTAGGAAAAAATATTGATAAGCAAATATTTTCCTAGAGAAAACGGTATGTATATTTTAGCTTCATAAAAATACACTTGAAAGAGGGAAAAACACCTTTTTTTTCCATTTTGGCTTTATTGAACTAGAAGAGACTTTGTGACTCCCATCAAAGCACACCCAGGTGCTTTTGTCATGTCTGAGAAACTATTGATTCCTCTATTAAATTGTGCTATATGGAAAAATCTTGACAAAAGCAATATCATTTATTAGACTAACAAATATGTTAGTTGAACCAGCTTTGGAGACGTCTAAAATCCATTATACAACTGCAGCTCTTTTTCAGAGACCAGGATGTATTACAGAGACCAATTCTGAGAACACAGTATGACTAATTTACTTGCACATTCCAAGAGACCATTATTTCTTAGGAAGAGTAGAAAAATTATAACCTTCAACTTTGGGGGAAATCACCAAAAGCCGATGTGTCTATACCGAATATCTCAACAAACTGATTCTAAGTCTCCTAATATTTTCATCCTCAGCATTTTCTGACACTAAAATTTTTACAAGGGGAACCAATAAGAGGAGAGACTACAAAGAAAACAACTGACTGTATAATTTGAGCTGTTTTCTGAGGAAAATAAGCCATTAATATGTAGAAACTCTTCAAACCCTGCCCCTTGGTGCTGCCTGTTCACACCTCATTTTTCCATACCCCCAATCGACTCCTCGCCACCTTTTTGTTCCTTCTTTTCTGTGGATCATGAGACACTGCAACCCGTTTAAGTCCTCAAACAATGCATCCTGCCCCTGGTCATAGGCATTATCCTCCACGGAAGGCAAGAGATGCCAGACTCAGAGCATCATAGCCCTAGATGCTTCAAAGTTTGCCTTGTCCAACCACTCTCTTTGCCGGGGGAAGGAACTGAGACCCAGAGGGAGAGAGACCCGCCTGACAGACACCACGAATCGATGGCAGAGCCAGGCTCCCAGTGCCACATGCTTCCCACCGGTCTGCCACACGTGCGCTCTCCATCTGTTGCAAATGTGAAAAATCACGCTACATCCTAGCTCACAACACACTGAGGTCTTTGTGGTCACCTGGAACACTTGCCTGGGACCCTTCTTGGTACTGTCAAGAAGTTAACCTGATCACTCCTTACGATTAAGGCCAATGGTCAGTGTCTAGATCCTGTGCAGAGAATCAAATACACATCCTTCCAAATGCATGCCCAGCTCCACTGAGCTTAGAGCTGGGACTGGGAGGCTCTTTGAAAGCACTGACTTCTGACAGGAGAAGGGGATGTTTCTGGGGCTGCCTGGTGTCTCCCAAGTGCAAAACGGCTGGCTTGACCTTTCACCAGTCCTTTCAGCCTCTGGAAAAAGTGCCCAGGACAACAGGGGGATTTTGTCATAAATCCCCAGTGAACCCAGAAGGAGAGGGGAAACTCTGTTGCCTTTGTCTGCCATCCAGGCAAGAAGCTCGAGGCCAAGCAGACCAGACGGTCACAGCACCATCCCCGGCCAGCATCTGCTCTGTGTGGGGTGGGAGGTTAGCGCCCAGCAGATGGAGCGAGGCAAGGGGGGCGGGTGTAGGAGGCCTGGAGGGGAACGAAGGCGGGGAGGGAGGGAAGAGACGAGAACGTGAGACAGGAGAGCGGATGAGGAGAAGGGCTGCATTCTGCAAAACGATTGGGGTAGAACCTTCTCACACACACCCAGATCCTATTCGCCTTGCCTTCTGGGACTTTCCAGACCCCTGGAGGGATGACCCTTCCCAGCCCTCGGGTGGGTCCCTGTGACTCGTCCAGGCCAGCGCGGGTAGAAGTGACACAGGTGGAGCGTTCAATACCAGCATGAGTCCCTTGGGGGCTCGCTGGTCAGCCCCCCGGGGAGAGTGGTGGCACTCGTCACTATGGGGCATGCCATAAGACTGGAGAAGCCCGGAAGGCTGAACCAGCACATGGAAGGAAGACAAATGTCCTGCAGTGGCACCCAGAGCTCCAGACAATTCTGCTTAAGTGGGAAACCAACTTTGCTATATTAAGCCACTGACATTTAGAGGGTGTTTATCGCTGCAGCACAACCTCCCCTATCCTGGTTCAGTAGGAGAGAGATAAAGGGTAGGGAGCGGAGAAGAGGGAGAGAGGAAGAGAAAGAAGGGGAGAAGAGAGGGAGTGGGAGAAGAAGGGAAGAGGGAATGTGACGGTGGAACACCATGGCCCCTCACGTAAATTGTCTTAATCCTTGTTCAATGAGGAGCACAGGACAGACATGAGAAAATGTGCCCAGAAACAACCCCCAAGGGAGAAGCCCGTGCTCATGGGTGCCAAGTTTACCTCTGTGATGTGTTTGTAGTCATCTTCTTGCTGAGTAATGCACATATGTTTATTAAATATTGTATCACTAGGGGCGCCTGGGTGGCTCAGTTGGTTAAGCGACTGCCTTCGGCTCAGGTCATGATCCTGGAGTCCCGGGATCGAGTCCCGCATCGGGCTCCCTGCTCAGCAGGGAGTCTGCTTCTCCCTCTGACCCTCTTCCCTCTCGTGCTTTCTATCTCTCATTCTCTCTCTCTCTCAAATAAATAAATAAAATCTTTTAAAAAAATATTGTATCACTAAATGCTGGGCATGGTAGCAAGCACTCTGGCTATGGGGGAGACCAAGACAGACGTGGTCCCTGGCTCCAAGGGGCTTGTAAATTATTCTTTCCTTCCCTTTAAACTCTGCAGGGAACTCCATACCAGCATTCCACCTGGCAGAGAGACAAGAGTGATTGCAAACGTCAGCACACTGGGCGGTGATAAGTTTGAGTAAAGAACTCCAGAGGCTGCACGGGCTGGTTCTGCCAGGAACTCGCTGTGGGACTGTGGTGAGGAACACACGGGCTCTAGGAGTCAGTTCCTTCATCTCTGACATAATGAAGTTAGACCTAAGACCCCGTGCCATTTTTGACTCCAACAGCAGTGATAAATAATAATAACAGCATCAATAATAGCAGCTAACATTGAATGAACATTTGCTACATGCCAGACACAGAGCTGGGATTATTGCATTTAATCGTTCACATCAACCCTATAAGGAAGGCATTATCATACCCATTTTGCAGACGCATAAACTGAAAAGAGGTGAAGAAACTTGCCCCAGACCACAGAGCTAGTAAGTGATGGAGCTCTGGTCGGGAGGAAAGGCTGACCTAGTCCTGAGCCCACACCCTTAGCCACTCTGCCAACAACTGTCACCATGAAATGTAGCTATTATGGTGGTTGAAGGAAATGAAACATGGAAACAAAGCAGATATGTTCTTTAACCTTCTCTTTAAGATGTTAATAATGCACCCACCCCACCCCAGACAAGAGTTCTAAAAGGGATAAAGTGCCTACTAGAAAAAAAGCTTAATTGTTATTTTCCATCTCTTCTGAGAAATGAAGGACTTTTGTTCTGGTTGTGTGTCCACCCAGTTGCCTCGTTGTAGTCACACGAAGGACAATGTGAGTCTTCCCTTCAGATATGCCCCCCATGGCTCCAATGACTGTTGGGATGACCTGCCCCTCCTTTGTCCACATCTGACCAGCTGGGTGACTGGTCTCCCGGCCCCGGGCCCATTTGCAGCCCGAGGGCCCTGCAGTCTTCAGGCTCAGACATATTTCACCCAAAACACCTCCACCCATCACTCTTCATTTCAGCCAGTGTTGGCTAGTTGTGTCCCTGTCTGGCTGTACAACTAAATAAGAAAGCAAAACAACCTGCAGTACAGACAGTTTTCTCTGGGCTTGTAATGGAACTGTGGGCTAAGTAGGTATTCAGTGAATCTTGGGGATCTTTTTTTTTTAAGATTTTATTTATTTATTTATTTGAGAGAGAGAATGAGAGAGAGCACGCGCATGAGAGGGGGGAGGGTCTGAGGGGAGGGGGGAGGGTCAGAGGGAGAAGCGGACTCCCCGCTGAGCCAGGAGCCCGCTTCTCCCTCTGACCCTACCCCCTCTCATGCGCGTGCTCTCTCTCTCTCTCTCATTCTCTCTCTCTCTCAAATAAATAAGTAAAATATTTAAAAAAAGAAAAGAAAAGAGCAGATGAGTAGACATTCTAAGTTACTGCCTGCCAGCTCAAACTACCATGCCTAGGAACCCAACAACAAAGGAAAGTGTACGCAGAGCAAAGTCTTCGAGGGAAAAGACACGGGAGTACGTGTGTAGCCTGGCGTATGGACCACATTAGGATACAGCAGTTGAGCAACTTGATTCTGAGAGATCCCACCCTGCCAGAGGAGCCGTGCTCAGCCTCGGGCCCATTCTATTCATCCGCATTGTGTGTCTGGTTCAATGTCTTTAAAAAATGCTTTAATTTGCTGTCAATATTTTTTTAACAAGACTTTTCATAATACCCACATTTCAGACTTGTCTTGAAGTCGGAAGATCTGGCAACACTCTGAGCCCACCTCCACCCAGAGCCCCGGGGGAAGAGAGCCTAGGGTCCCTGATTCCCTCCCTGATGTCACACGACACTGGCCTGCTTAGCTAACCTACCTACCTCCCTGGGTCCTGCAGGCCCTTGAGTCAACACGTTGAATCCTCACGCTCACTGACTAGGGAGCAAAGGAGATTATGAACAGGTTGCATGTGAATGTACACGTGCTATGTGTCTTTTTAGAACCCTGATCTGGTCTCTCTTGTCTCCCTGCGGCTAAGGCTCCGTGCAGCATTGCCACATTAGCCTGAGTAGAACAAGGCTCACCAAGAAAAGGTCAGAGCTTAGTGTCCCCCTCCCAAATGATATTTCTGGTTGTCTACATGGGACCCTTCCCTTCTGAGTTCCATATACAAATATACAGGGACAGAAAGCAGATTAGTGGTTTGCCTGGGGCTGTGGCTGAGCATGGGGATTGATTGGTTTGCCTGGGGCTGTGGCTAAGAATGGGGATTGACGGCAAATACACATGAGGGATCTCTGGGGAGCCATGAAAATGTTCTAAAACTGGATATTGGTGATGGTTTAGTGCGTACTAGTGAACGCACTAAAATCAGTATGTAATATTACTGAAAACAGGTAAATCTTATAGTATGTAAATTATACCTCAATAAAGCTATTTATTAAAGGAGTTATTCTGGCTGTTTTATGGAAGATAAATTAGAGAGGACCAGGGGTGAAATGAGGGCACCCACTTCAAAGGCTCATGTAATTACGCAGGTGAAAGTCAATGTGCATGTGGGCCATGATGGTAGTCGTGGAGGTGGTGGGATGTGATCAGACACCAGACATGTCTGCAGGCAGGACATGCAGAAGGTGTTGGCTGGGAGAATGGAGCTGCCATTTACAAAAATGGGGGAGACCTTGGGAAGGGTAGGGTGTGGGAGACATAAGTAGCTCTGTTTTAGACATGCCAAATTTGACATGGCCTCAAGATAGGGAAACTGAGAAACTGAGTAGGATGGAGGATAAGTTCAGGGGAGAGGCTGCTTGAGTGAAACTGGAATAACCAGGGGCATTCCTTTGAACCAAGCCATTGAACCAAGGTCTAACAGAATGCCTCAGCATTCTCATGATGCAGACTGCTAGTAAGATGCAATGGGCAAAACTGCATGCACACACACGCACATACACAAACATATATACCTATATATTATATAGACACATTTTCGTTTTTGCTTATAGTCACATATATCAAGGTATATGTATACTATTAGAAGTGAGCAGGCACTTTGGGGGCGAAGAGCCCTGGATTAGGGGCTGAGGGAGTAGTGTAGATAGTAGGCAAAAGGAAAGGATACAATCCATTTCATATGCACATGTTCAGGAAGAAATAACATCCAAATACAATGTCATGATAGGATGAGGAAGCTAAACACTGTGTCGTGGTTAATCATTCACAAATTAATATGTAACTTAAAAACTCCAATTGCAACCCTGAAAAAAAGTAGGATACAAATAAAAGATAAAAAGAAAGGCATTGAGGGGCACCTAGGTGGCTCAGTCGTTAAGCGTCTGCCTTTGGCTCAGGTCATGATCCCAGGGTCCTGGGATCGAGCCCCGCATCGGGCTCCCTGCTCCGCGGAAAGTCTGCTTCTCCCTCTCCCACTCCCCCTGCTTGTGTTCCCTCTCTCGCTGTGTCTCTCTCTGTCAAATAAATAAATGAAATCTTAAAAAAAAAGAAAAGCATTGAAACTAGTATAATATCAATCATATCTCCATATTAAAAAAATTGCAAAAATCAGAAAATAGATATGAATTATTTTTTAAAAGTAAGACAGGCCACAGTAAGACATTTGGCTGCTGCTTTTCCCCGACGGGATCAGAAAACCATAAAATCTTAGATATGTAAGGGGTCTTGCCTTTATATATAAGGGAACTCAAGACTGAGTTACACAGATGAGAAACAGAGCTCCAAAAAGGTGAATCAACTCACCCGTGAGCTTGTACCAAATTTCTTCACAAATACTACGTGCAAAGTAGCTGTCTACCTTTGTCTTTTAGAGGAAAATAATAAATGAACTTCACACGCTCTGAAACACATCACAGGAGGATAGCTGTTGTGGTACCAAAACCTTTTCTCATTATTGGAGTTGATGTAAAAAAAAAATTACATAAAGTAATTCAATGGAAGGCAGTTTAACTATACAATCAAAATATTAAATGTGCATATTTTGGACCCAGGGATTCTTTTTCTAAAAATGTATGTAAAAGAGATATTTTTAAAAGTCTACAAGTATTGTTCCTCATATTTTATTCTATTGCTACTACTAATAAAAAATAGACGATTACTAATAAAATAAATTGAAAGCAAATGAAATATCTGTCAAGAGTGTTTTTGAGTAAGTTACAGCATAACATACAATGTAAACACTACACACAAAAGTAATGAGGTGGTTCTGTATTTACCGACACAAAAAGAAAGCAAAGACATCTTGTTGAAAAGAAAACAGGCATTAAAGAACATCTGTGCTTTAATGAGGAGAAAGGAAGTGCAAGTGGGATCCTGATTCATCTAGGAAGTCCTTTCTGGTAGTAGAGTAGGGACTGAGCTGGCGCCGGTCTTGCGGACAAGACAGGAAGAGCCAAGAGGCAGGGACACGGTGAAGACGGAGGTCAGGCAGTTGGTATCACACAGGTCTGTCCCAGAAGACAGAAAAGTAAGTTCCTGGGGCTGGAAGACTCATTGGGAATGGAAGGTGCAGTGGGGAGGGTGGGAGGAAAGTAGATTCCAGAGGGGCAGGGCTGGGCAAGCAGGAAGAGGCAGGTAGGGCAGGCAGGGATCCAGCGTCTAGCTCCACTCACCGCAGGACCCAGTCCATTAGGAATCTGTGATTCCTCAACAGCGACGCTGCTGGAGCACAGCCAGAACAAGGCATCAGCCCCACGGCTCGGCCACATATACACAGAGAAGCTTCCTCATATGCACGTAGAAACGCCTTTCTCATATGTCGGTTGGTTTATGATTTGTTTGTTTCCTACTGTAATGGGGAAGGGCTCATCAGTGACGACCAGACCTCGAACTCTGCCTTCTGAATCTCCACCACAGCCAACTCAGAGAGCACCCAGCATCCCTTCTGATCAGAGACTATGGGATTTTCCCTATTTTGGAGAAACTTTCCCAAATTGATCAAATGACTTCCACCTGATCGAAGGTGTCACAAAACCCACATGTCCCGCGAGCCCAGGTCCTTGAATGGTTTCTGAACAAGCCCCAAGTCCCTTTCTTGTGTAATCCCACTCAGCTCCTCCTTCTCTGCCAGCCCAGTGAGAAAAAGCGAGAATTTTTTTGTTATTACACTAATCCCACTCATGCTTTGAGATGTAAGTCCCTTCCTCCGTTTGACCTCCTGTCCCCACCAAAATAGGGGAAAACCGAGGTTCCTCCTTATGGGTTTGGTAATGGAAAGAAAGGCCTTTGGGAGCCATTCAGGTGAGCAGTGAAAGAGTAGGCAGACCTAGCCCAGAGATGAGGCTCCACCAAATCGTATCTTTTGCACAGTCAAAAATGGATGCTGTTTTCAGGTTCTGCCTCCCCTGGAGGAGAGAAAAGAGCCTCCTAAGCCACCTTCTGGAGTCCTTCTGTTGCTGGAAGCCTGGGAAGAGCCCCAGCTGTGATGAAGAGTCTTGAGCTGGTCCCACGAGGCTTCCACCCTGTAAGTGAGATTTTATGCCCAGGCTTGCAGGAGCCCTGTGTCTGGGCCACTGGTTCCTGAGAAAGGCGGGTACTAACAGGGAGGCCTGTAACCATCCCTGAAAAACATTTCAAACTGTGTTACAAGCTAGCCCCCGCCAGAGAGAGGGCCCCTACTTTGCTTTCTACGTCGTTCTTAAGTCTCTTCAAAGCACTCAATTAAAAAATGTGGCTTCTATAAAACTCAGAGCAGACTATTATAGCGCAAACAGCTGCCATGTGATTAGAGACACAGGAAATGTTTTGAGGAAGCGATGTTTGGTGCTATTAATTTCTTCCTTTGTGTTCCAAGTATGGTTCCCAGAAAATGGGGCAAGGTAATAGTTTGTGTTCTCGGTTTTATTTTTACTATTAGACGTTTATAAAAGAAATCGTATTCGTTGTAGAAAATGTTTGACTATGAAGAAAATTATAGAGGAAAAAAATCAAACTTACTCATAATCCCAGCATTCAGGTGTAACAACTCTTTTTGGTGTTGTAGGATTTATTTTGGTACCATAGTTCTACTTTGTAAAAACATAACGGAGATCACATTTTACATAAAACTTTGAGAACTGCTTTTTTTTTTTTTTGCTTAACTTCGGTTCATAAACGTTTCACATTATTTTTTAAAATTCTTATAAATATAACTTTAGAGTCCGTGTAGTATTCAATCATATGGATATGACATCATTGGCTAACAATTTCCTAATAAGTAATTCTGTGATAAACATCTTCGAGTCTCTCTCTACATTTCAGATTACCCCTTGAAGACAGCTTGTTAGCACTGATATCGCTGCTGAGGGGTAAATTCCGTGTCCAGTTAATTAGAGGACAACATAACAGCAATCTTTTGTTAGGTTTTACCTCTACATATACATTACTAAATATTCATATATTAGCAAGGAAATGACTTTTTTATAGCTTTTAACTCTTATAAGGCCTTTTTGAGTTATAAAATCGATTTTTTAAAAGAATCCCCTGTTCCTAGAAAAAGAAAAAGGAAATATTTTGAAATGTTAACTGTGCTTGTCTTTAGGAAATGGAACTTGAATTTTCTTCCCTACTTTTCATTTTATTGCAGTTTGCCAAATTTTCTTTAATATGTGTAATACCGCTTTTACAATGTTCCATAAAACAACATAAAAGTTTTTTTAAAAGAAGTCTGCTCTTCTCTTTTACATTTCTAGAACAAGCCACTATAGACTGTGAGCAGTTTTTATTCATCCTCATGCTTTATTCAAGCTTGCAGTTGAGAAAGAAGGTTGAATTCTAGACTTTCACTTTTTTTCCAGAAAATTCTTTGTGAATAGTGTAATTGGATTCAAGCAAGGAAAACTGAAGTTCTTTATAAAAATATGGAATCATGTCTTTAGTACCACCTTGAGAGAATTGAAGGCTAGTATCTTAGTTCAGGCTGCTCTAACAGAATACCATGAACCAGGAGGCTTGTAAACAACAGGCATGCATTTCTTTTCTTCTTTCTTTTCTTTCTTCTTTCTTTTCTTTCTTCTTTCTTTCTTTCTTTCTTTCTTTCTTTCTTTCTTCCTTCTTCTTTCTTTCTTTCTTTTTCTTTCTTTTTTTTTTTAACAGACATGTATTTCTGACAGTCTGGAAAACAGGAAACAGGTCAGGGAGGCGATATGGTCAAGTTCTGGGAAGAGCCCTCTTCCAGGTTGCAGACTGCTGACTTCTCCCCACGTTGTCACATGGTGGGGAGCAGAGAGAGGAAGCCAGCTCTCTCCTGACATTTATAAGGGCACTAATCCCATTCATAAGGGCCCCCCCCCCATGACCTTATCTAACCTTAATGATCTCCCAAAGTCCCCACCTCCTAATACCATCACTTTGGGAGGCAGGGTTTCAACATAGGAAATTGGTGGAGGACACATTCAATCCCTTACAGTTACCAAACAACAAAGCTCTCTGTCTGCGAGATACACCTGGGTACACAGACACACACAGACACACACACACACACACACACACACACACACACACACGCTTGTTTAACACTCAGTGTATTTGACTCTGCCTTCCCTGAAATGAGAAAGCAAACTGGCAGAGAAGCAATGACAAAATTGTAAGTCAGATAAATGGGCAAAGTGAGGACTGTGTATTCACAGCTTTCTTTCTTCTTTAATTAAAAGCAAATCAACCATAATTTTTCATTTTGTTTTCATTTTGGTTTTTAGATTCTTAAGTAGCAAAAATGCTTGGCTTCTTTCCTACAGAAATTCAGAGTCTGGAGTAGCTTGTAAATTATCTGGAAATGATGGTTTAAATTGAAAATAATCCATGGCCAGTTTGTGTCATGTAACTTTCACACCAGAATCATGCCACCCAGGGAGAAAGACATAGCTTGGTAGTCAAGGGAAACCTTCCTGATTTGAACAAATGAAATTAAACAATATCTGAAGAATGTATTGAGATATTTATTATTGTCATCATCACTAGTGATAATAAATAACATACGAGAGCATCACAGGATTTTACAAAGCCTCAAACACGGAAAGTTTGGGACAAAAGGTCAATTCAGGCAAGAGGCTTTTCTTGGCAGGAGAAAAGAAAACTAGAAGACAGCAAGAAAATTCTGTGAAGAAATAGATGTTTCTATTAAAAAAAAAAAAGGAGCAGGAGAGAAGGCAATTAGAGCAGGAAATAGGTAGAAGAAACTGCATATATTATTATTACAATTTCTCCATAAAAGGCTACAATATTGCAAAATAGCTTTTGATGCCTTAGGTTGCAGGAAAAATATACTTCTTTTCCAAAGCTTCAAAGAAAGAAGGAATTTGGGAAAACATATAGCTATAAAGAATTCTGGCTCTATAAGTAAAATCAGATATACTAGTTTTCCTATTGAGTCTCAG